>NW_023270415.1:14510799-14631705 GCF_011800145.1 Mirounga leonina
TATATATATATATATATATATATATATATATATATATATATATATATCTTTCCCCGCACAAAAACAACATGGGATAAGTCTCATATGTGAACTTTAAAAGTCATTGGCTGTTTCTTATCATTGATAACCTAACAGTGGTTTTTACACTGTAACATGTGTTGGAATTACCTGGAGGGCTTGCAAAAACAGAGTGCAGGGCCCCACCCCAGGATTCTCTTCTGTAGATCGGGGTTGGGCCCAGGCATTTCCATTTCTAACAATTTAGAAGAATTTATATTTGTTGATGCTGCTGCTTCTGGACCACACTTTGAGAACCACTGGTCTAACAGATACCTCTACCTTTCCACGTGGCTGCCACTTCCTGTCAGAAAAAAAAAAACAAAAAAAAAAACCACTTCTTTCTGCAAGGCAAAAATGGGATAATGTTCCATTTATTGTTTTTCTTCTTTGTGTATTTTCTGATTTTCCGTGGTTGGTCCCAAATGAAGTGTTCCTGAGCAGCTTCTTGTGAAACAGAGCTAGACAAATAACACTCTACCCACTGCAAGTGGATATTGGAATTCAAACTGATTTCTGTGCATGCTTTGTTTATGAGTAGCATTATTTATAAAACTTGGAATTGGACTGTCTTTATGGAGTCATTACCACCATTCGGTTCAACACTAAGTGATTCCTTTTTGCATCCAAAATTGATAGAGCTAACAGTTGAGCACTGAGTTGAATCCATATATTGTTCATCTTACCAGCAGCATATGCCATGGAACATGCCCTGTCTCAGTCGTATACAAATACATGTCATATGATCTATGTCATATAATATGTGTATACATATATAGACACACACATATATATGAATCATATATATATATATATATATATATATAATCTTTAATTTCCCTTGGAGATGCATTAATGTTTTTTAAATTTCAAAGAAATGACCCTAAGTATTTTTTGAACATTTGAACATTATTACAAGTGGAGCCTTTTGGAACATGGATGAAGAATGATTACAACATTTTTAAGAGTGAAATTCATTTAAAAATAAATTTATCCTGCTAATGCCTTCAGAAAGCAAGGCTACAAACTCCCATGATGCCAGGCCTCTAGCTGAAGAAGAGAAGGGTGGCATGACCCACTTGCTTTCTCTATTACATCTGGAAAAAAATATGCTTAAGGCGTAAGCATATAGAACAGTTATTAAACACCTATTATGTGCATGTCAGGCATTAATTTAACAATGATATTTACGTATGTCCTTTCTCTCCACGGGAGATAGAACTTAATCCATTAGACTTGCTGAATTGCATTTGCTTTTAGTATATTCTCTGTAGAAATTGGATAAAGGGACCAGTAAAACAGCAATGCACGTTTCCCGGATTTTCCACATGGTGGATCCGTGGACACATTTAAGAAGGCCTGAAGATACATGACAGGAACAGGTTCTATGGCCTTGAATCTGTCTCTGGAAAAACCTGTAAAACCTTCCTGAAACAGTAGCTATTTCTTTCTTGTTGTCTGAATTAAATTCTTTCAACAACTGAAACAGAGTTTAGAGGGGCTGCTTGCTTCGATTCTCTTAAATTATATTGGAATACTGGCAGTAAACCTTCATTCATTTTTCCCAAACTTAAAGGCATTTTATATACAGTACAAGCCCTCCTCAACCTACATTCCCACAATGTTCCTCACACTCGTGGAGGGACAACTGTGATTTGTTAGTTCAGTATTGCTGAGCTCTGCCTCACTGTTGGGAGAGAGCGAAGATTCTGAAGACAGCAGTAATCATCGTAACTGAGGCCCGTCTCGTTAGGGAGCAAGGACATGCAAACATGGCAACATATACTCTAAGGGTGGTTTCTGGGAGAAGCACTGAGGAATACTGCAGGAAAGAGAAAGAAAAGAGGAAGAGTCACCTTGTGCCTTTACTTTGGGATAAGTTCTGGGTAGGGCACATTTAGAATGAGGACAAATGCTAACATGTCTTGACAATCAGACTTAGAAAGAACTCATTACAGAATTCGTTGTTTTAACCAAGCAGAGTCTTCTCCAGAATCTATTTATAGGTGGAACTCTGGGATGACAAGCTAGTTGGAAGAAGTAAGGAATTTGTTCTGAAGCCGTGTTTGTCAAGTAACTACAGCCATGTCACCGAGGGTGTACTGGCAAAGTTTTTAAGAAGATGCCTTTATTTATATTTTATATATATTCTTCTACTCTTGTTCATGGGGATGGAAGAGAAGCCAGTCACAGTTCTTGGGATTCTAAAACATCTCAGCCTTGGTGCTGCGACTGCTGTAAGTCGCCCAGCATCACTTAAGGTGCCACAAGTGATAAAATGGCTTTAATTAGAAATAAATTCTTCTCCAGCCTCACTTCGCAGGAAGATTCTCCTTTTCTTCGTTTGACTTCATTACCCCTAATTGCATCTTGTTGTATCTAGCAATACCCTCTTCTGTCTTCATGTTTTTCATCCATCAGTTCTCAATTAGTAATTCCTTTGAGCATTAATGTGTAGTTTTATAGAGACTAGTTGTGACTTATTTTTAGGAATCTCAGAAAGTAAACCTTGTTTGAAAACGTGCAAGAGCCTGGTCACGTACAAAGTAGAGCTGGTGACTTGAAAAGTTGATTTCTGCCTTCTGGGCCACTTTGATCAGGTTGCTTTTGAAAGGTACTCCTGCTCAACACTGCATTTGCAGAAACTTGGGCAGGACAATTTTTACTTTTTGATACAACCTCGGAGAAGCCAAGTTCAAGGACAGAGCTGTGTCATCTTTGTGCTGTTCCTCCATAGTGATGGCAACTGTGATTACAGCCCAGTCTCCCCAAGTCCCGCGTCTCTACCAGGAGCTGCTTCCCCTGACAGAAAGCATCCGAGCATAGGGAGAAAGGGAAAGAAAACAGGGCCCTGAGGAACTGTGGAAAATTGTAGGTCTGGCTTATTCTCTAAACATGTCATTTGGAAATGTAGTTCTTATTATGAAGTAGCTTTAGAGTTGTCCTCTTTTTTTTTTCATCACAAAATATATCTTAGAACACAGTTCCAAAAGAAAATCATTTCAGAGTGTAGACCACCATAAAATTTACAATAGTTAATTTCAGCCACAAAACTGATTCTCTTTGGAATTATAAAGATTTTTCTACTCATGACACATTTCAGTATCCCATAACGCTAAATCTGATTTCAGCCTTAGCAGTCTAAGTTGAATTTACTGTGGACTGTTGTATTCTTGTGCCATCAATATGTTCCTCTACGTTACATAGTACTTTTTCTAGTTTTTCTTATTACCTTGAACTCTAGTGGATCTCTCTATTTATACTAATTTTGAGAAATTAAATGGATGCAAGTTCATTCAAGCAGGTGATGAAATGAACACTAGCATCTCCCTTAACTCTTTATCCCTTACCCTCTTTCATTTTCCTTTATACCCTTGTACATATTAAATGTTTGTTTGTTTACCTACTCTCACTCTCTTCTATCCTCCAGGTACACAGAACAGTGAGGGGCTCACGAGAGGCATTCAGTGAATGTTTGGCCAATGAATAAACAATATTAGTAGGGCCCCAACTTCTAGTTTCAAGCTTGATACTCTCTACCCATGATTCCTGGGTCTGTGCCCTGAAATGTATGTGTTATTCTTACATTGCCTCTGGAACTATCTGAATCAATCATGTATTCCCTTTGAACTTGAGCACAAAACAAGTAACATCATTATACAGATGTGACACCATGAAGAATTAATTCCTGGAACGATGACTCATTGGAGTAATAGAGTTCCAAAACACTGAAGGGAAGCGAAAGGCTTTGCCTGGAACATCTGAAAAGTCAGTTGTAAAGCTAGCAGAAAACAAGTGTGGGAACTTATTTCAGCTTTAGTGCAGTAGGAAATTGGCCAATTACCATAGACTCTCCCTACAAATCACCAAAATTAGAGATGTACTGTGTCCAGACCTTAAAAAGATTCCAAGGGCTTCTTTCGATCAGTCATACAAAGACATCAAACAACCTGGGTGCATTTTTTCCACTTCTCTCTAAGGTAAACATTCTAGTGTGTGTTGTATATTTCAGCCAACATCATATTCACAACAAATGGTCTGTGCATTGCTTCATTTTGTGTCACTAAATGTGTCAGCTTTCAGTCAAGAACATAACATTCTCTACCGATATTATGGTATTTTATTATTTTAAATCTTTATCGAATTTATGTTCATATAATTTAACAATCAACTACTTTATTGTGAAAAGTATCCACCTCTTGCCTGCCCCCCTTCCTAATTCCTGCTTCCAAAAGGAAACAGTTTAAGACTTTTCTAGTTATTTCTTTGATATTTACCTCCAAATCACTCAATAATGTGTGTAATCTGCTTCTTCCTGACTTTTTAGCTTTATGCAATCAGCGATTAAATGTTTGTGGTGAAAGAAGAGGATTTCGCATTTTTCCTTTATTCCCCACAACTCTCAACCTTTCCCATCCCCATAATTTTTTCCTACCACTTAGCCAGTATGAATAAATCATAATTTTTGGATAGATCAGTATTCAGTATTAATATGATAAAAAAGCACTATTCATAACTGAGCCATGTAGTTTCTACAATTAGATTTTCATTCTTATAATCTTATCTTTTTGGTTACAAATTTTTCATATATATATCTCTTATTAACTCCCAACTCTCCTCCATAATGTAAGTGTGTCAATATGTTCAAACACATTGGTTATTCTATCAGTTTTATCTTCTCAAAGACATCTCCCTCATAACCCTCCAGCTTGAGTCTTTTCTGGGCCTGCTCTTCAGCTGTCATCTGAAGAGCCCCCTCAACCATCATTTTGGATGTTTGTGATTTTTTTTTTTGTCTGTCTTCTGTTACGTTTTTATTTACTCTTTATTATGTTAGAGCACTCTCTCCAGTAGATTCCTGAGAAGCACAGTGAAAGAAGTAAATTTTTAAAGACTTTATAAAGATATTTTATTCCATGCTAACATTCAATTAAGAGTTTGAATAGGAGGGCACATGGATGGCTCAGTCAGTAGAGCATGCAACTCTTGATCTCCAGGTCATGAGTTCAAGCCCCACGCTGGGTGTGGAGCCTGCTTAAAATATTAAAAAGCCAAAGAACTCCTGCCTAAGGAAGAGTTTCAATAGGTATAGAATTCTGGGTTCAAAATTATTTTCCCTACAAATTTTGAAGACATTAGTCCATTGTTCTCCAGCTTCCTGTGTTGAATCAAGAAGTGCAATGCTGTTTTCTTTTTTTTTTTTTTAATGTTTTATTTATTTATTCATGAGAGTGAGAGAGAGAGAGAGAGGCAGAGGCAGAGGGAGAAGCAGGCTTCCCGCAGAGCAGGGAGCCCAATGCGGGACTCGATCCCAGGACCCTGGGATCATGACCTGAGCCGAAGGCAGACGCTCAACCATCTGAGCCACCCAGGAGCCCCTGTTTTAACTTTATTGAAGTATAATTGACATAAAAATTGTATATATTTAAGGCATACAACTTGATGTTTTAATATATACATTGTGAAATAATCACAATTAAGCTAATCAACACATTAGTCACCTCACATAGTTACCTTGTGTGTATGTGTGTGCATGTGTGTGTGTGTGGTAAGAACACTTAAGATCTACCCTCTTAGCAAATTTCAAATGTACAGTACAGAAATTGGTAAAGCCGTTATGGAAAAACTGTATAGAGTTTGTTCAAAAAAATTAAACACAGAACTACCTTATAATCGAACAATCCCACTTCTGTGTATATATCCATCAAAAATGAAAGTCAGAATCTCAAAGCAATACTGTACTCTCATGTATATAACAACATTATTCACAATATCCAAGGTAAATGGAAACTACCTAAATGTCTGTCAATGGATGAATGAATAAAGAGAAAGTGATATATGTATGATGTAGTACTACCCAGCCTTTAAAAAGAGGAATTCTTGCCATCTGCAACAACAGGAATGAAGCAAAAGGCCAATGCCATTGTGATTCTAAATCCTTCGCATGTGTTTGTAATCCACACACCACCACCCCCAAAAAGGAAAAGAAAATGAAGAATAAAACCTTTTTTTGTAGCCAATGTTGTGAAATGTCACCATTATATAGCTTGTTAGGGTAATTTCCATTCATTTTGCAGGGCCCTTGGTTGAGAAGGAAGATTGTTTATCTAGAAATTTTTATTTTTGAGCCCTGAGAAATTTTATTAAATTACTTTGTTTTCTCTGTTGTTTCTTTGGGAACTCTTATTATTTAGATATTGTATCTTTCATTCTTTTTCTTCTATTTTCCTACATTTAATTCTGTTTTCTGAGATTTTTTCAAATTTATCTTCCTTAACAAGTTTTGTTTAAATTTTTTTTAAAGATTTATTTATTTATTTATTTGAGAGAGAGAGAATGAGAGACAGAGAGCATGAGAGGGAGGAGGGTCAGAGAGAGAAGCAGACTCCCTGCTGAGCAGGGAGCCCGAAGTGGGACTTGATCCCAGGACTCCAGGATCATGACCCGAGCCGAAGGCAGCTGCCCAACCAACTGAGCCACCCAAGCGCCCCCCTTAACAAGTTTTCTATTATTGCTATATTTTTAAATTTCCAAAATTTCTTTTTTATGTTAAGAGTGTTTCTTCCTTATAGCATCCTATTCTTGCTTTATAATTGTGATCTTCTGTATGTCTAAGAATATAAATGATAGGTTTGGGGTTATTTCAAATTGTTGTTGTAGAAATTTCTCCCCTCTGCATAGTCTTTTCTCAGTTGTTTTTTAAAAATTTTTGATGTCTTTTGTGTTAAAGATATGTCATGTTGTGTGTTATGTGTTATATTGTGCATACCCATATACCCACTACCAAACTTTAGAAGGAACCCTCAATGCACAGTTCAATATTCCTTATGTGCCCTTCTCTCTCCTTGGCTTTTCTGTTTATTTTCACTACATGTATACACCTCAGCTATTTTACATACTATTTCATGTGTTGTTAAACATGCAAGTTATTTTTCTCAACATTCACAGTCTGTCTGGAAGTTGACTTCTACTTGAAGGGGTGATCTTTTCAGCAGAGACACCCATTAGAGAATAAGCTGTTTATGCGTGGCTGTCAACTTCCTTCCTTCTGTAGGCAAACCACCCTGTTGCTTGAGACTGCTGGTGACACACCCAGTTCCACTCATCTCATTTTTCTGGACCAGTTTGTCACCTGGTGGTTTTTCCCAGCATTCCAGTCTCCTAGCCTTGCTTTAGGTCACCCTGCTCTTAGATGCCCCATTTAGAGTCTGGAGAGAATTTAGAGATCACTCATTTTTGTTCTATGCGCCTTGAGAAGGCACATGTAAAGAACTTCATAAAAACTTCACTCTATAGGCTCAGGCCTTCAGTTTCTATATAAATATTGGTTCAGTGAGGGCACTGACTATGTGTCTCAGTAGCTTTGATGTGGCCCCTGTGAGGGCTCCATAGGAGACTGTCAACCACATTGTAGAACCCTATTGGAATTAGTGGAATCACAGAAGGGATTTGTGTATGGGTGCCTACAAATGCCCCAAAATGTCCATCACATTGGTCTAGAAGGTGGTAGTTCATGAGCACCATACTTTTAGCACCCAGAGAAAAAGCTAATCCTTATCTGCTTTATTTAAGCCTATCAGTTGGATAGTTTGGCTAAATCTTTGCCAATATGGAACATCTTTGGTACATAGGAAACTGGAAACCTCAAACTGGTTTCCTGAATTTAATTCCTTTCCCATTTTGACGTACCTTCTATTTTAGGTGTTTCGCAGTATGTAACTGTTTTGGCCTGTATTTCCCAGGATTTGGAAGGTTCTCGTTTATTTTTTTGTTTTTATTTTTCTATTGGTGCAAAGGTCTTACATTTAGACAATTTTTAAAGTGCAGTGAAATTTTAAAAAAATATCTGGAATGTCACTAACCAAAGGAAATTACTGTTAATATTTTTGTGCTTTTTTTTCAAGTTATTTTTTCTTCTTTACTATGATGATAGAAACAACATTGACATACTAAATTTAAAAGATAATAATCTGGGATGCCTGGGTGGCTCAGTCATTAAGTGTCTGCCTTCGGCTCGGGTCATGATCCCAGGATCCTGGGATCGAGCCCCGCATTGGGCTCCCTACTCTGCGGGAAGACTGCTTCTCCCTCTGCCTGCCCCTCCCCCTGCTTGTGCACTCTCTCTTGGACAAATAAATAAAATCCTTAAAAAATAAATAAAAATAAATAAAAGATAATAATCTTTGTGATTTCAGTAATAGTATGTGTTCACTATAAAATATTTAGAAAATACAGAAACACATAAGAAATTTAAATCCAGAATCTGACTAGCCAGATAAAGCCACATTAAAACTTTATACTTATATAGTTCTCCAAGGCCTCATTTAAAAAAAAATGTAATCACAAAAGTAAAAAATGTTCATTTAAAAATATAGATGACAGCTCTCAGGGGAAAGATGGTGGAGGAGTAGGGGACCCTAATTCAACTGGTCCCCAGAATTGAGCTGGATATCTACCGGACCACTCTGAGCACCCACGAAACCAGCCTGAGACGTAAGAAGATCTGGATCTCTACAAACAAAATATCACAGGCAGTTGGTTTTGAGGTATGAAGCAGAGAGCCGTGATTCTGCGGGCAGATATCGGAGGATAAATGGAGGCGGGAGGGTGCCTGGCTGTGGGGATCCTACACCGCTGGTGAGTGACAGCCTCGCGTGCTGGGGATGGGCACTGACTCGCAGACCGGTAGCGTTGGGAAAGGACTTTAGGGCAGCCCCCAGGGTGGAAAACCAGACCAGCGGGGTCGCGTGCACGCGAACCGCAGTCCTCCGGACAGAAACCGGAGCTACAGTCGCGCGCACATGAGCTGCAGCCTCCTAGACGGAAACCCAGTGCGCTGGGGTTGCGCCAGTGAACTGCAACCCCCGGGGTGGAAACCCCAAGCGGCGGAGTTGCTCATGCACGAACTGGGAGCGGCTGGTGGTTTTAGAAGCACAAAGGACAAAAAAAAAAAAAAAAAAAAAAAAAAAGAAGCACAAAGGACAGAGACATGCCCCGACCTGGAGGCAGGACTGGGAGCGTTGCGGAGGGGTGCACAACCCAGGCCACTGCAGTTTATAGCAGCACGGACAGAAACGAAGACAGTGTGGCCTGGAGAGCTCACTGAAGAACAGACTGAGGTCTCTCTGCTCTGAGGCAGAGGGTTGGAAACGGTCTCTTTTGCTCTGACTCGCGGAAGAGACGCAGAAAGCTGCCAGGGAAAGGCGCCAGAGAACAAAAGCCCCAAAGACTGATTCCCACTGAGCCCATCCCCCACCACAGGGGTGCAGGGCAACTCCGCCCAAACAGGGTTGCCTGAGTAACAGCACGGCAGGCCCCTCCCACAGAAGACAGGCTGGAAAAAAAAGAGGCCAGCAACCCTAAGATCCCAAGAAAACAGGTGCATCTTGCTTGGGTTCTGGTCAATAATTTGGACACTATACATTCCCTCAAACACCCATCAACAGACTGACTAGGAGGAGGAGCCCCCAAAATAGAAAAGACTCAGAGATTATGACTTATGCTGCAGATTTACAAATGGATGCAGATATAACCAAGATGTTGGAGATGGAATTCAGGCTAGCAATTGTGAAGACAATGGCTAGAATGGAGAAATCAATTAATGGCAACATAGGGTCTCTAAGGGCAGAAATAAAAGGTGAATTGGCAGAACTTAAAAATGCTATCAGTGAGATCCAATCCAATCTAGATAATCTAACAGTTAGGGTAACTGAGGCAGAAGAGCGAATAAGTGACCTGGAAGACAATATAATAGATAAAAACGGAAAAGAGGAGGCCAGGGAAAAACAACTCAGAATCCATGAAAATAAAATCAGAGAAATACGTGACACTATGAAGCATTCCAATGTCAGAATAATTGGAATCCCAGAGGGAGTGGAGAGAGAGAGAGGGCTAGAAGATGTATTTGAGCAAATCATACCTGAGAATTTCCCTAATCTGGGGAATGAAACAAACATTCAAGTCCTAGAGGCAGAGAGGACCCCTCCTAAGATCAAGGAAAACAGGCCAACACCCCGTCATGTAATAATAAACTTGCAAATCTTAGAACCAAGGAAACCATCTTAAGGGCAGTTAGGGGGAAGAGATTCCTTACGTACAGAGGGAGGAACATCAGAATAACGTCAGACCTATCCACAGAGAGCTGGCAAGCCAGAAAGCCCTGGCAAGACATATTCAGGGTACTAAATGAGAAGAACATGCAGCCAAGAATACTTTATCCGGCAAGGCTTTCATTTAGAATGCATGGAGAGATGCAGAGCTTCCACGACCGGCAGAAGTTGAAAGAATATGTGACCACTAAGCCGGCCCTGCAAGAAATATTAAGGGGCGTTCTATAAAAGGAGAAAGACCCCAAGAGTGATCTACAACAGAAATTTACAGGGACAATCTATAAAAACAACGTCTTTACAGGCAACATGATGACAATTAATTCATATCTTTCAATAATCACTCTCAACGTGAATGGCCTAAACGCTCCCATAAAACGGCACAGGGTTGCAGATTGGATAAAAAGACAGGACCCATCCATATGCTGTCTACAAGAGACTCATTTTGAACCTAAAGATACATCCAGATTGAAAGTGAAGGGATGGAGATCCATCTTCCATGCCAGCGGACCTCAAAAGAAAGCTGGGGTAGCAATTCTTATATCAGACAAATTAGATTTTAAACTAAAGTCTGTAATAAGAGACACAGAAGGACACTATATCATTCTTAAAGGGTCTATCCAACAAGAAGATCTAACAGTTGTAAATATCTATGCCCCCAACATGGGAGCAGCCATCTACATAAGCCAAAATAAAGAGTCATATTGATAACAATACGTTATTTGTAGGAGACCTGAAATACTCCACTCTCAGCAATGGACAGATCATCTAAGCAGAAAATCAACAAGGAAACAAGAGCTTTGAATGATACATTGGACCAGATGGACCTCATAGATATTTACAGAACATTCCACCCTAAAACAACAGAATACTCATTCTTCTCAAGCACACATGGAACTTTCTCCAGAAGAGACTATAGACTGGGTCACAAATCAGGTCTCAACTGATACCAAAAGATTGAGATTATTCCCTGCATATTCTCAGACCACAATGCTCTAAAACTGGAACTCAATCACAAGAAAAAAATTGGCAGAAATTCAAACACTTGGAATCTAAAGACCACTCTGCTCAAGAATGTTTGGGTCAACCAGGAAATCAAAGAAGAACTTAAACAATTCATGGAAATCAATGAGAATGAAAACACATGGGTCCAAAACCTATGGGATACTGCAAAGGCAGTCCTAAGGGGGAAATACATAGACATCCAAGCCTCACTCAAAAAAACCAGAAAAATCCCGAATTCACCAACTAACTCTACACCTTAAAGAACTAGAGAAAAAGCAACAAATGACGCCTAAGCCATGCATTAGAAGAGAAATAATTAAAATTAGAGCAGAGGGCGCCTGGGTGGCTCAGTTGGTTAAGCGACTGCCTTCGGCTCAGGTCATGATCCTGGAGTCCCGGGATCGAGTCCCGCATCGGGCTCCCTGCTCGGCAGGGAGCCTGCTTCTCCCTCTGACCCTCCCCCCTCTCATGTGCTCTCTGTCTCTCTCATTCTCTCTGTCTCAGATAAATAAATAAAATCTTTAAAAAAATAAAATAAATAAATAAAATAAAAAAATAAAATAAAATTAGAGCAGAGATCAATGAATTAGAAACCAGAAACACAGTAGATCAGATCAACAAGACTAGAAGTTGGTTCTTTGAAAGAATTAATAAGATCGATAAACCACTGGCCAGACTTATCCAAAAGAAAAGAGAAAGAACCCAAATTAATAAAATTATGAATGAAAGGGGAGAGATCACAACTAACACCAAGGAAATAGAAACAATTATTAGAGACTATTATCAACAACTATATGCCAATAAACTGAGCAATCTGGGTGAAATGGAGGCCTTCCCAGAAACCTATAAGCTGCCAAGACTGAAACAGGAAGAAATTGACAACCTGAATAGGCCAATAACCAGTAACGAGATTGAAGCAGTGATCAAAAACCTCCCAAAAAACAAGAATCCAGGGCCTGATGGATTCCCTAGGGAATTCTACCAAACATTCAAAGAAGAAACAATACCTATTCTACTGAAGCTGTTTCAAAAAATAGAAACAGAAGGAAAACTTCCAAACTCATTCTATGAGGCCAGCATTACCTTAATCCCCAAACCAGGCAAAGACCCCAACAAAAAGAATTTCGGACCGATATCCCTGATGAATATGGATTCCAAAATCCTCAACAAAATCCTAGCTAATAGGATCCAACAATACATTAAAAGGATCATCCACCACGACCAAGTGGGATTTATCCCCAGGATGCAAAGGTGGTTCAACATTCGCAAATCAATCAGTGTGATAGAACACATTAATAAGAGGAGGGAGAAGAACCATATGGTCCTCTCAATTGATGCAGAAAAAGCATTTGACAAAAGACAACATCCTTTCCTGATTAAAACTCTCCAGAGTATAGGGATAGAGGGAATATTCCTCAAGCTCATAAAATCCATCTATGAAAAACCCACAGCGAATATCATCCTCAATGGGGAAAAGCTGAGAGCCTTTCCCTTATATCAGGAACACGTCAAGGGTGCCCACTCTCACCACTGTTGTTCAACATAGTACTAGAAGTCCTAGCAACAGCAATCAGACAACAGAAAGAAATAAAAGGTATTCAAATTGGCAAAGAAGAAGTCAAACTCTCTCTTTTTTGCAGATGACATGATACTTTTTGTGGAAAACCCAAAAGACTCCACCCCCAAATTACTAGAACTCATCCAGCAATTCAGTAATGTGGCAGGATACAAAATCAATGCACAGAAATCAGTTGCTTTCTTATACATTAACAACGCAACTGTAGAAAGAGAAATTAGAGAAACGATTCCATTTACAATAGCACCCAAAACCATAAGATACCTCGGAATAAACCTAACCAAAGAGGTAAAGGATCTATATTCTAGGAACTACAAAACACTCATGGAAGAAATTGAAGAAGACACAAAAAGATGGAAAAATATTCCATGCTCATGGATCGGAAGAATAAACATTGTGAAAATGTCTATGCTACCCAGAGCAATCTATACCTTCAATGCCATCCCGATCAAAATTCCAATGACATTTTTCAAAGTGCTGGAACAAACAATCCTAAAATTTGTATGGAATCAGAAAAGACCCCGACTCGCGAAGGAAATGTTGAAAAAGAAGAACAAAGCTGGGGGCATCACGTTGCCCGATTTCAAGGTATATCACAAAGCAGTGATCACCAAGACAGCATGGTACTGGCACAAAAACAGACATATAGACCAATGGAACAGAATAGAGAACCCAGATATGGACCCTCAACTCTATGGTCAAATAATCTTTGACAAAGCAGGAAAAAACAGGCAATGGAAAAAAGACAGTCTCTTCAATAAATGGTGCTGGGAAAATTGGACAGCCACATGCAGAAGAAACTCGACCATTCTCTAACACCATTCACAAGGATAAACTCAAAGTGGATGAAAGACCTCAATGTGAGACAGGAATCCATCCAAATCCTAGAGGAGAACATAGGCAGTAACCTCTTTGACATCGCCCACAGCAACTTCTTTCAAGATACATCTCCAAAAGCTAGTGAAACAAAAGCAAAAATGAACTTTTGGGACTTCATCAAGATAAAAAGCCTCTGCACAGCAAAGGAAACAGTCAACAAAACAAAGAGTCAACCCACAGAATGGGAGAAGATATTTGCAAATGACACTACAGATCAAGGGCTGGTATCCAAAATCTATAAAGAACTTCTCAAACTCAACACCCAGAAAACAAATAAGTCCAAAAGTGGGCAGAAGAGATGAACAGACACTTCTCTGAAGAAGACATACAAATGGCTAACAGACACATGAAAAAATGTTCATCATCATTAGCCATCAGGGAAATCCAAATCAAAACCACATTGAGATATCACCTTACACCAGTTAGAATGGCAAAAATGGACAGGGAAAGAAACAACAAATGTTGGAGAGGTTGTGGAGAAAGGGGAACTCTCTTACACTGTTGGTGGGAATGCAAGTTGGTACAGCCACTTTGGAAAACAGTGTGGAGGTTCCTCAAAAATTTAAAAATAGAGCTACCCTATGACCCAGCAATTGCACTCCTGGGTATTTACCCCAAAGACACGGCTGTAGTGAAAAGAAGGGCCATATGCACCCCAATGTTCATAGCAGCAGTGTCCGCAATAGCCAAACTGTGGAAAGAGCTGAGATGCCCTTCAACAGATGAATGGATAAAGAAGATGTGGTCCATATATACAATGGAGTATTACTCAGCCATCAGAAAGGATGAATACCCAACTTTTACACCAACATGGATGGGACTAGAGGAGATTCTGCTAAGTGAAATAAGTCAAGCAGAGAAAGTCAATTATCATTGGGTATTAAGGAGGGCATGTACTGGGTACATGGAGCACTGGGTGTTACATGAAAACAATGGATCGTGGATCACTACATCAAAAACTAATGATGTATTGTATGGTGACTAACATAACATAATAAAATTAAAAACTACAAAAAAAAATATAGATGACAGAGGGACGACTGAGTGGCTCAGTCTGTTAAGCGGCCAACCCTTCATCCACACTGGGTATGGAGCCTGCTTAGATTCTCCTTCTCTCTCTGCTCCTCTCCCCCTCTAAAAAAAAAAGAAACTATAAACACCATTAAGTATTTGTCAGTTGGGAGTTTTTTACATAAATTATTGTATGTCATGCCCATGAGGTCATTAAAAAGAATAAGATAAATTTATATTCACCAAAATAGAAGATGTGCTTATTGTAAATGACCAAATTTAAAAAGCAAGTTGTGGAATAGTATGTGTGTTGTAATTTTATTTAATTAAGAAATTTTTTTTAAAGATTTTACTTATTTATTTGACAGAGAGAGACAGCGAGAGAGGGAACACAAGCAGGGGGGTGGGAGAGGGAGAAGCAGGCTTCCCGCTGAACAGGGAGCCCGATGCGGGGCTTGATCCCAGGACGCTGGGATCATGACCTGAGCTGAAGGCAGACACTTAACGACTGAGCCACCCAGGCGCCCCTTTAATTAAGAAATATATATACCTATTTATATTGGTGTCTTTGGATCTTAGGAAATGTGCTTTATGTAGATGTTGTAAATAGTTTAATGCATACAAAGATCGGGGAAAATACACAACAAACTTTAAAGATTAACCTTGAAGAATTTTAGAGAAAAATAGGGCTAAAAAGGAATTCTAATTATTTGTTCCATAACACTCTATTATCTATATTTTTTAAAGATTTATTTATTTATTTATTTTAGAGAGAGAGAAAAAGAGAGGGAGTGAGCGCAAAGAAGCGGGGGAGGGGCAGGGGGAGAGAGAGAATCCTGAAGCTGACTCTGGTGTAAAGCCTGCCTTGGAGCTCCATCCCAGGACCCCTGAGGTCATGACCTGAGCTGAAATCAAGAGTTGGATGCTTAAGCGACTGAGCCACCCAGGCAACCCAATAGTTTCTTACTATTATATACAACACTGTTTAATGTATCTGCACACAAACCACTTTTCATATGTGTACAAAATAGTCTTTTTAGTCAGATAGAGTCCTGAAAGTAGGATTATTCTACCAAAGGATATATAAATATTTAATATTATTGGAAGGCTCACTTGCTTTCCAAAAAGGCAATATGAGTTACTCCAAAAATATATAAATATGCATAACTATTCACACCACCACCAATACTGAATATTCTCAATCTTTAAATGTTTTGACAATTTGAGCAGTACAAAATACTAATTTTTATTTGAATACATGTTTCTTGGAGTTGAGGCATCCCTTCAGACTGAATTTTTTGCAGGCAGACAGGCTGTTTGCTGCCGGTTGGCATTCCATGTAGGAAAGCTGCGTTGCCTAGCATGCACTGCTTCGACGGCTTGTCCTTCTGTCTACAATGTTCTCCTTCTGTCTATAGCAGATTAATGCATTATGTGTATGCCCATATCCATCTCAGAATCGGAGCAAAAGATTCAAGAGACCTTCATCAGATCACTCATACTACAATCCCGGTCATTTTCTGGACATGACAGTTGGAATGGATGTAGGAAAACTTCCTTATGGGAGCAAAGCTGATGTGGTACATTGGCTGCCTAAAAGAGCAGAGTTCCTCTGAATCTTGCATTCCTGGTGGCAACAGCACATAATGAGATACTGAAATGATGGGGAGAGGTGGCATCTAGGTACCTAGATACAGAATTGCAGCTTTGCTTTGTTTCCAAATGACAAGCACAAGTGCGTACTTATCGCACCTTTTGTTATATCAGTGATGATTTCTTCCAGATCCTGCAATTAGCTGTTTGCTTGTGTTGCGCTTCTCTGAATTTTCACTGTCTTCGTGCCTTCATCATTATAATTGTGTGAATTTGGAAAGGTCATGTCATAAGTATGAAGCAGACACGATTTTAAATCAGAAGTCTCTGGATTGCTTCTGTGTGAAATATTTTATGTAATTTCACTTCTATTGAAACATAAGCCTTAAAAAATATTGGAAGGAGTAGTAAAAGAAATAGTAGATGTTTAAGTCTTGTCATTACACTTAGCATGCCATCCCCAGGATTCTGAGAGAAGGTGTCAGGGGACCCACTGCAGCTTTAAATATTGAATGATGGGATTTGTGACAATGTAGCATATGGTTTTGTGTGAACAGTGAACATTCTATTATATGATGTGTGCTGCCAGGGAGGGGGTGGGTTTTTGAAGACCCGGTGCAGCTGAGCCTCCATCAGAGACAATGCTTTTCATGACTGGTGTCTAAGGTCTAAAAGATGGATTGAGGAACTCACTTGGAGAAATCAGACAAGGATGAGGCCATTAATGAGTTACAACTGTGCCCAAAAAAAGATACCGGCAGTTGCTACAACCACATAAATTTTGAATGTCTTGATAGTGTCCCTAGTGATCTGTGCTTGATCCGAGCTGCCTAAATTTTCTTACATTAGAAGCATGGAGATTTCATCCCGGTCCATAGAGCGATCTCCACTGGTGCATCTCCCTCTTGCAGCTCCTGACCAGTTAACACCGTCCCATATACCATATCTCCTTCTCTCCAGCCCCCAGATTCAATTTTCTCCTGTATGAGTTTGTCAAAAGTGAAGGTAACTAAAAGATCATTGTGTAATGAAGAATATCACTAATAATTAGCCACAATAAGGTCCTGGCTTATGGCAGCTTCAGTTGACTATCAGGGGCTTTTCCCTGCTTCTTCATTTCTCATCGAAACGGAAAACTCAGAAACCAATAGGCTGAGGGTGAGGAAAAATAGTTATCTCTATTCCACGATGTTAGTAATTACATTTCCATTATTTGAATGTGTCTTAAAATGCTGGTAAAATGGCCATTACTTGAAATGGCCCCTGGCCACAAGTTCAGTGATGGTCCACAGGTCACGAAATTGCTCTTCTAATAGATAGCAAGCAAATACATTGTGAAAGATGTGCTATTACTGAGCTTCAGGCTTCGAGGAGAATCCTGGGTTGTTGTTTCCATTGTCACACAGATTGGCAGGCACCATGGCATGCAATCAATGCAAAGTTGGCACTGCTTCTCAATTTTGAATGTGCACACAAGGCCCCTGGGGATCATGTACAAATGCGGGTTTGGGGGTTCAGATTCTGCTGGGCTAGGTGAGGCCCAGGATTCTACAGTACTCTGTAGCTCCCACGTGCTGCTGATGCTGCTGGTCCACAGCCCCCACTTTGAATATATGAAATCTTATGTTCTGAATCTTTTCATTGTAGCTGAAGATGTAAACACAACCTCTGTCCATTTGGGATCCCTTGGGTTGTTCATCTGGAGGGAATTTCCACTTCTATGCCCTTCTCGGGACATAAGTAAACAGAAATTTTATTGTTACAATGACAAAAAGGTGATTAACGTAGTTTTTTCTGATAATCCCTTCATTCCTTATGATGTCACCAAGTAAACTAGCTAGAGTTAGCGTTGAGTTTTAATAAATGAACTAAATAATAGTCAATATTTTACTGCTTGAAACATTTCACAATTTGCTGAGCTGTAAATACAGTAGTTGGGAATGTTAAGAATGGTAATGCTGGGGCACCTGGGTGGCTCAGTCGGTTAAGCGTCTGCCTTTGGCTCAGGTCATGATCCCGGGGTCCTGAGATCGAGCCCTGTATCCCGCTCCCTGTGCAGCCCCTTCTTCCTCCTCGTTTTCTCTCTCTCTCTCTCTCACTCTCTCTCTCAAATAAATAAATAAGAATTTTAAAAGGAAAAGAATGGTAATGTTGAAGAAATAGTGTTTTGCAGCTTTAAATCTGACTCACCTATCAGAACTCAGGGAAGCCCGGGGTTACTGCCTTCGTACCACTATGGCCCCTCCTCTGTGTGGGGTTCTCACATTGCTCCAAGGCCAAGGACTAGCTGTGCACCCCTTCATCCCTGTGTCTACCTGCCACACACGGGACCAGGCACCTGCAAGCACTCAATGAATGCTAGTGAAAAAAAATCCTTCTTGGAATAAATACATAAAGTAAATGATAGCACGTCAATCCAGGGGAATAAAATGTACCTCAGGAAATAATAATTGCAACAACCCTAACAACATGAAATTTTTATATTATGTTAAGTGAGAAAAAAAAAACTGGATGCAACAATGCATCTTTTGTGTGTTTACAATTTTTAATATATAATGAATAAATAACAAAAATGAACTTAGGAAAATGGAAACAGTAACCTAATTATGGATGAGTTAATTTCCTCTTAAAAGTATTCCTTTTTTTATATTACAGTTTTCAATAAATTATATATAATAAGAAACCACAATGAGTTCTATTTTACTATCATTAGACATCATTCTTGCTTCCCTCCACGTACTTAACTGTAAAATCCCACTCTACATAAGACTCCCTTTAGAGAAACTGAAGACAGATTTTGAAAACATTTAACTATAAGAGTGAATAAAATTTATAGATTATGTTAATGCTTTCATTTTACTTGTAAACTCTATAGTATTCCCTAAAATTCGATGAAACTCACAGGGCCCTTAAGGAAGAGCTCTTGTCCTGTTCATTTTATTCTTTCCTCATCCAAACACTCAGCAAAATGAGATAGGCTGTCAGGAATTCACCTTATCAAATGGAATGTAGCCAAACTCTTGCATGCTTAAATGAATTGGATAGTGTTTTCCCCACTGCACTTCTTTAGGCCTCTGTACTAAGTTATTTTTTCTAATTTAAAATCATGCCTTTAGGATGCCTGGGTGGCTCAGTCAGTTAAGCATCTGCCTTCAGCTCAGGTCATGATCCCAGGGTCCTGGAATCGAGTCCTAAATTGGGCTCCCTGCTCAGCGGGGAGTGTGCTTCTCCCTCTGCCTCTGCCCCTCCACCTGCTTGTGCACTCTCCTCTCTCTCTCTCTCTGACAAATAAATAAATAATCTTTTTTTAAAAGATAAAATCATGCCTTTGTTTTCATCTTATGTAAAATCTAGCCTCAGTAACAGGTATGTTCCTTCATCTTTCTGCTGACAACTGTTAAATTTGAAAGTGATGTGATTGGGTAAAACCAGCTAGCAGCTGAGAAGGTCGCGTTAACTTTTTGCATTTTTACCGAGAAGTAAAATTTCTGCTTAGAAATTGACAGCATGAGTCCTTATTGAAATAGTTTTACTAATGGCAGAGGACAAATTCTTTTTCTTAGAATAGCCTATGGATTCCTTTCTCTTCTGCAGGTGGACACACTTCTTGTCTCTCTCCCAGCCTTCTCCCTCTCCCAGTTTCTCTCCCTTTCTTCATCCCTCTTTTTCCTCCCTTAAATGATCTGCACTTCTAGATAAATGTCTTCAAATTAACTTTTATTCAGATATTTGCATTTATATTTACACATACAAATGCACACCTACACTCACACCTGTACACATATGTTATGGCATCCTCGTGTTTTGAGAGGCACAAACAACTCTCCTTTTGCTCACCTTTGTACCTCTGGAGCCTAGCAGACCCTTCCATATATGTTCTTTGAAAGAACGAATATGTGAATTGAAGAATGAACAAATGCTCTTCCTAGTGAGGAAAGAAATAGTATTGAAGACCAACAAATGATTAGAAACTCATAGTTTGCCTGTCCACATTGACTACCCCTTTGCTGGAATCTTCAATCGTGTCACTTTTGTTGGTAAATATTTCTTTTTCTCCTTTGCTTCACCATTTGCTGCCAAACCATGGCCTTTAAAACTTGTTTACCTTTTTTTTATTAACATACAATGTATTATTTGTTTCGGGGTACAGGTCTGTGATTCATCAGTCTTACACAATTCATAGCACTCACCATAGCACATACCCTCCCCAATGTCTATCACCCAGCCACCGCATCCCTCCCACCCTCCTCCACTCCAGCAACCCTCAGTAAAACTTGTTTACTTTTTGGGGCACCTGGGTGGCTCAGTCGTTAAGCATCTGCCTTCAGCTCAGGTCATGATCCCAGAGTCCTGGGATCCAGCCCCGCATCAGGCTCCCTGCTCAGCGGGCAGCCTGCCTCTTCCTCTCCCATTCCCACTGCTTGTGTTCCCTCTCTCACTGTGTCTCTCTATGTCAAATAAATAAATAAAATAAAATAAAAAAACTTGTTTACCTTTTTATTTTCATACCATCTCCTCTTTTCCTTTTTGAAAAAACACTTAAGAATCTGTAATTCCATCTTCTCCTTTGAACAAGGACAGCATTTGGTTTACACCTCTCTTTCGTCATTTATCTCATCTTGCTTTGTCATTTGGCACCTTGACTTTTCATCCCTACTCAGTTTTCAACCCTTTTAGGAAAATAATGATTTTTTTTTAAATCTCTGGTATTGCCTAGATCGGTTCCTAGAACATCATTGACAATGGCTGAATTGAAGTTTGAATTTGAAACATTCTCTACAATGAAACACAGTTAAAAATGTTCAAACAATATTTATCCAAAGATGGAGAACAGAAATGATTTCAAAAGAGTAAGATGCTCAAGGGGCACCTGGGTGGCTCAGTAGGTTAAGCATCTGCCTTTGGCTCAGGTCATGATCCTGGCATCCTAGGATCGAGCCCCGCATTGGGCTCCCTGCTCAGCGGGGAGTCTGCTTCTCCCTCTCCCTCTGCCTGCTGCTCCCCCTGCTTGTGCTCTCTCTCTGTCAAATAAATAAATAAAATCTTTTAAGAAAAAAAGAGTAAGATGCTCAAGGAAAAGCCATATTTATTAAACTTCTCTGAGGCCAAATGAGCATTGCATTTTATACAGATAAAAAGACTTTGGTGTTCCTAGAAAATTAGGTGTGCTATACATTGTAAAAGATTGTACATATTCTTAGAACACGATTGCCTTTGTATTGGGGGTGGGGAGGGGAGAGAATATACAAGACCAAATCAAACATGTCTTTGGTTGGTGCAAGCAGAACAATGTAAATTCCTTATTATGTTTATAAATCCTGACCGTGGAGTCCCAGAAGCACTTTGGAGATCTGCTGGGGTCCTGATGTCATCTTGCTGCTCTCTTTTTCCTCCCCTCCACTGTTCCACAGTATGTGTATGGCTGATTAATTTGCCCATTTCCTCAATTTAACTGTGAGCTTTGGATGGACTTTGCCTCATACTTAGTCCTACGCAGAGAGTAGAGAAGAAAACATTTTTATATTGTATTGTTGATGCAAAGTCCTATAGTGAATAATGATTTGAAGAAGAGAAAACTTCTATTGGCTACTCTGGAATGTATGAATAAAATTTCATCATCTACTTTAGTATTTTTCAAATGCGACTCCTCCCTAGTGGATAGCGGGTAATGGGATGAATTGGCAGAAGGCAAGGGCAAAAGTTGAGTCTCTAGGCTCCCCAACTCCACTTGAGTTCAATATCTTTTTTGTTAGGACTTCTGTAGTTTAAACAAAGTTTTACGACCAGAGAGTTTTTGGTATTTGTTGTTCTTGTTGCTTAACCACAAACTAACTTCATTTGAAGTATCAGTGCAACTGAATCATGCTGAAGAGGGAAAACAAAGGAGCTGTGGAAATAAGGCTTATCTGTGCCTTAGCAATTATTATAAAAGAGAAAAATAAGGAAGCCGCTTTAAAACCGAGAGAAATTAGTATTGTATTGTTTGAGTGTGTGGTGATGGAAAAGGACTTTTAACTCAGCCTACAAAGGTCAGAAAGGACAAAAAGCTATGTTTGAACAGGTGTTTTGAGACCTTTGGAAGTGAGTTTGTAATTTGAGTTGCATTCAGAGACAACAGGGGTATATCACTGTAAAAACTAACCAGTCACTGTGCCAGGACTTTCTGCAAGAAGACTTTTGCATGCAGAAGTCAGATGGGAAACGTGCCAAACATGCTTACTCTTGAAATATTGTTGGTAGATAAACCTCACGTCAGAGATCCTGCTGGCCATGTACATTTTATTTGATCCTGCATCTTTGGCTTGAGCCACCTCTCTCTTGGAAACATTCACTCTACCTTTACTCCATTTGAGTGGAAAAATGAACTTTTGATCACGTTTCTTTGCCAATGTGTTTAATCAAGTCTTACCACGTGCAAAATACCAAAGTGGTTGAGGATGTGGGTCTTTCCATTGAGTTTCTAATGCCTTGACCCAGGACATAATTCATTTACTCAACATGGAACTACTGAATTCAACATGTTCTAAATATTGTGGTGCAACAGATAGACAATTGTTGAGGAAATAAAGAGCAAAGACTTTGTCGAACACTGTTTGAGCTACATTCACATACCGTAATCAGTTCTAATATGTCCTATGTTTTACTTTCTAAGGAGGCCTTCCTTTTCTCATTTATTTAAAGAAGACTTATTTTTTATTAACTTAGGAGTTTTTAGAATAAAAATAGTAGGGGCGCCTGGGTGGCTCAGTTGGTTAAGCAACTGCCTTCGGCTCAGGTCATGATCCTGGAGTCCCGGGATCGAGTCCCGCATCGGGCTCCCTGCTCGGCAGGGAGTCTGCTTCTCCCTCTGACCCTCCTCCCTCTCATGCTCTCTGTCTCTCATTCTCTCTCTCTCAAATAAATAAAAATAAAAAAATCTTAAAAAAAAAATAAAAATAGTATGCTGACTCCGGAGACTTTAATGATTTCTTTGCACTGACGATCTGTCATAATGCAACACCTGCATGCTCTTCTTCGTTGAACCATAAAGATGAACAAGAGTCCAGTCTTGAGAAGGGGTCCGTTCACAGTTTCTGTTATTTTGGATTTAATATTAGGTGACTAAAGAAGCATCCAGTTCTCATTAAGTTGTATCCGGAATGGCAGTATGAGGAACAAAGGAAAAAGAAACATGCTATTTCTGAACTTGATGCCAGCCACCCTGCTTCTCTTTGGTCTGGTTTGGTATGTTAAAATCCCAGTTAATGCTGTTGACAAGTATGTACACTTGCAGTTGCCAGTCAGGCCTTAACTTCCACACTTCCACAAAAGAACTGCTGGAGAAGTTCTGGCCCTGAGAGGGCTGCTGGGATATAAGGCACCTTTGACTAAAAAACACCACCTCGCCCCTCTGTGTGGTGTGCCCTAAAATGCAGCAACACAGCCACCGGAAGGTGACTCTGAATGCAAAGGTAGAAAGAGAAAATTGCGGGGTTCGTGGTTGCCAGGACAGGGTTACATAAAGTTGGCCATATAATTGCAATCACGCTGGTAAATCAATACATGTTGCCATGGAGAGATGGCTATAAGAGGAAAAACAGATGGTGGTGGTTGTGGTGGAGACAAAGAAATAAGATCCCCAAATCTCCTTCCAATGTAAAGGTTATATAGAATTCGACAATTCGGGGAAGAATGTCATATGTATATTTTGAAGACTTATGTTACCATTTTAGCACGTCAATGCAAAAATATACCATTAAAATCATCGCGTTAATTCGTCTCCTTATTTCCCTTATGTCCCAAGTCAAAAAAATAAACTCCCCCACTTTACCTGTCAAACCATTGCCCTTATTTCATTAACTCATGTAAATACACATTTTACTTACTACATCTATCATGATTTAAAGCAAGATTGCCCACTGAATATTTTCACTGCAAAAATTAAAAAAAAAGTATCCTTTCTTTCTCTGAAGAGAATATTATTTGACAAATATTTATCATACAGCCACCAGATGCAAAACACTGCTATATTCCTTACATGTGGGCCACCTGAGAAAAACATGAGCTGACCCAGGCCCTGGATTACTAAAACCTTCTATCTCATGCTACAGTTTTGCCCTCTAATGTTTACATAGTGAGAATGAACATGCAGTATTTTTTCTAGTCACCATAGTCTGATCCATGATCTTCTAAAAACACATAGATTAAAATGAAAAATCAGATTTTAATCACTATTATAAAAGAAGACTTCTACTTTTATTTGTTCTAACGTGTAGTATGAAACAGTAACATTCCCTTGCTGGAGAACTAGGTGAGTGCAATTTTCCACTTTGTCTCAAAACATATAGATGACCTATGTCAGTAATGTCCTAATAAAACCTATCAGTGGAATTTTGTTTCCTTGAAACAAAATATTTTTCTTTGTAACTCTGTAAGAGGAACATGTAATAGAGGCAATATAATACTTGAGATCAGAAACATCTTTGAAGACCTATTTCTGGCAATAGGGTAGAATAATTTTCCTGAACATCACTGATATTAGAAACAACTGTAAATGTCAGATTTAAAAAATGTTTAGTTGCATCAATGAACTAATAAAAAAATAAGTTTTTCTAAACCTGAGCTTTTGCCAGAAAAACCTTTTCATAGAGCTGGAACCCCAAACAGCTATAGCTTCAAAGTGAAGGTGAGAACTAGACCCAAGCCTCCCCACCCACCCACCCAAAGGTAAGTAAAATTATCTTCCTCCAATCATGGTACTACATGGAGAAAAATAAAAATTACTCCTGAATGTTCATAAAATAGATTAGTCCTCACATGGATTGGTAAGCTAAACTCACACCACTTGGGTGATCCAGAAAATCTATAAGCAAAGAATTTAAATTCAAGTAGTAGTAGGCTATTAGTGTCTCAAGTCACCTGGCAAATACAAATGAAAATCCAAAAGCAAATAAAAATCCTTTTGGAGGTTTTCTACTTTCAAAACAAATAAAATTTCCCACAGGTAAAGTTCCAAGGAACTAGACTCAAAATCAACAATTCAGAATATACAGAGAACCAAGGCACCATACCTGTAAAGCAATAGAAAAAGCAAACTGAATTAAACAAGCTGAATTAAACCCACAAAGATATCAGAGATAGAATATGAAATAAGTATAAATTAATATAAATAAGTAAAAGAGAGGTTTAATGTAAGAAAAGAGCAAAATGACTGAGCACAATTGAGGAAAGAACCATATACAATTAACAGAAATAAAAATATATAATATTAATTTTTTAAAACTCACGGATGAGTTTAGAAAATTCAAAAGAATGGAAGGAAATGAATGGGAAAATATTTTTGAGGATATTATACAGAATGCAGTAGAAAAAAATAAGAGTTAAGAAATGTAGATGAAAAGAGAGGAAGATGTAATGAGTTCTATGTGCCTGTGTGGAGTTCTGGTAGGAAAAAAAGATAAACAGAAGAGGTCAAGTGTAAGTATTTGAAGAGAATTTTCACCGAGAAGTTTTTAGAACTGATGAAAAACACCAATCATCAGATACTGGAAAACCAAAAATTACCAAGAAAGATAAATTAAAAGACATCCAAACAAAGATACATTATAATCAATCATCAAACTTCAAGGACGTAGATTTTGAAATCTATTGGTGGAGCAGGAAGGAGACATTGTGTTCAGAGGAAAAATAATTATCTCACTTGTTACTAGCACAACTATGATCCCACACATTTTTTTAATGTGCAGGAAGCAAAATATACTTGACATTGTTTTTAAGTATTTGAATGAAATAAATATACTTTCAAGTGAAGAAGAATGGAAAGAGTTTGCCACCAAGATACCCTCATTTAACAAATTCGAAAATGTATTTTTCAGAAAAAAAAAAAAAAGTTTTCCCACAGAAAAAGCCTTAAGAGACAAGAATAAATGATGAAGAAGATGACATATATGTGGAAAAATCAGATACAAACATTGACTAAATAAAAAACAATAATAATAATGTCAATATAGAAAACTATACATAAAAAATTGTTGTTTGGGGAATTATAGTGTTCTAAAGTCATTATATTGTTTGGGAAGAAGAGAAAGATAATGACTAACTGTAGACATTGATAACTTATGTATGAATATGCTAAGAAGTCTAGTGCAATTGTTTAAATAAAGAAGTAGAGTCCATATACTTGAAACCAGTGAGAGGAGAAAATAGAAGGAAAAAGATGACCATTCCAAAAGAAGAAAATCAGAAAAAAGAAGCCTAGAAATGGCAAGAAAAATAAATACAAAACCAGGATAATAAAAGCAATATAAACATATCATTAATCACACTAAATATAATTGGACAAAATGCTTGACTTAAAAGACAAAGATTCTCAAGTTGAATTGAAAAAAGCAAGTCCAGTTATATACTTCATACTAGGTATGAATGGAAATTGGCTAGCTTTCTAATTTTTCATTTGTTTCAGTGTGATTCTTGATATATTAAGGATTGAAATTCTAACATTTTATTTTGTATTTTGTTTCTCACTTTTTTTCATTTCTCTATTTTCTTTTCCTGACTTCCTGTGGGTTACTTGAACATTTTTCAGAATTCAATTTTGATTTATCTATAGTGTCATTTAGTATATCTCTATGTAGAGCTTTTTTAGTGGATTCTCTTGGGGTGACATAATTTACCTCAGTCTATTGGTGTCATCATTTTACCAGTTCAGGTAAAATATAAAAACCTGACCTCATTTTTTTCCCTTTACCCTACCCCTTTAGTAATATTGTTATTTTAAATATTTCTTCTACATATATTTGGAACCACAACCATGTTATAAATTTTGCTTCAATCATCAAATATACTTTAGAAAGTTCAAGAGGAGAAGGAAAGCCTACTGTATTTACTGATATCTCTGCTTGTTGTGTTCTTTCTTCTTTCCTGATGTTTCAAGAGTCCTTCTTTGATCATTTTCTTTCTGTTTAGAGAGCTTCTTTTAGCCAATTTTTTAGGGTAAGTATGCAGATGACAAATTTTCTTGATTATTCTTTATCTGAGAATATCTTGGTTTCCACAAATTCCTGAAGGATATTGTTGCTGGGTATGAGATTTTCAGTTAGCAATTCTTTTTCTTTCAGTATTTGAAAAGTATTGTGCTACTTTGTTCTGGCTTCCATAGTTTCTGGTGTTAAATGAGTTGTTAAAATTATTTTGCCCTATAATTTAAGTGTTGTTTTACCCTGGCTGCTGTCAAGATAATTTACCTGTCTTTACTTTTCAGAAGTTTAATTATGATGCATCTTGTCATGTATTTCTTTGGATTTATTCTGGTAGAGGTTCACTCAACCTGTTCAATCTCTAGGTTTATTTCTCTTGCTAGATTTGGGAAGTTTTCAGCCATTACTTCATCAAATGTTTTTTCAGTCTCACCCTCTTTGTTCTCTCCATCTGGGAGTCCAGTAACAGAATTGTTAAATATTTTGTTACAGTTTCACAAGCCCTTGAGTCTCTGGTCATTTTTTTTTTTTCAATTTGTTTTCTCTATGGTTTTCAAATTGAGTAATTTTTATTGTTCTAGCTTCCATTTTATTGCTTCTTTCCTCTGTCCCCTCCTTTCTGTTGTTGAGCCCATCCGCTGAGCTTTTTGTTTTAGTTATTATGAGTCCTGAAATTTCCATTTTGTTCTTCTTTATAGCTCCTATTTTTTTGCTGAGAATTTCTATTTTTTGCTAAGCTTTCTAATTTTTCATTTATTTCAAGTATGCTTATAATTGCTTATTGAATCAGTTTTTATCATGGCTGCTTTAAAATCTTTGTCAGATAATTTTAACATCTCTCTGTTTTTGGTGTTGGCATCTATTATCTTTTTCATGGTTCTTCCTGGTTCTTGGTATGACAAGTGATTTTAAAACCTGGACAACTTTGTATTATGTAATGAGCCTCTGGATCTTATATAAACCTTCCATTTTAACTGTCTTTTTGGTGACATTGCTCTAGCAAGAGAAGAGGGTAGGGCAACCTTCAAGTGGAGTGGAAATACAGATTTCCCTTTCAGACTCCATTGATACCTCTTTACTGCTAGGTATGAATGGAAATTTCATCTCCACTGGCACCAGGGTGGGAATAGCCTCATTACCGCTGGGCATGGGGGAAAGTGCGAACTCTCCACTAGTTTTCAAAGGGAGAGATGCCTCGTCATTCACCAAAGGGAGAGATGCCAGGTAGGAGTGGAAGTTCTAGCTCCTCATGTGGTCACCACGGTCACTCCAGGGTGGAGAGCACCCATTATTGGCTGGCAGTGATGGAAGTCTCAACTCCCTATTTGGACTTCTCGGACACTGTCCTTGCCTTATTACATTTTCACTAGGGCAGAATTATAGGCTCCTCACTCTATCTTCTTGGCATCACTGAGGGAGTGGCTGCACTTTTTTTGTGTGGTGTTTGACTGGAGTAGAGTGGTTATTGCCTAAAAGTTTTCTCTCTTACTGAGCTAGCAATGCCCTTTTCCTGGTCCTTGGACTAGAGAGAACAAGTTTTGAAGGACTTCTTTGTCTGCACCCACTGGCATTTCTGAATTACCAGCTTTATAATTCCAAGTCTGGAGTATATGCAGCAAAAAGAAAACCCAGGGAAATCACCATCTATCTCATTATTCCTCAGGTTGCTATTCTCTCCACCTTTCAGAGTCTTATGTTTGTTTAAAATGTGATGTCTCAGGTTTATAGATGTACTTAGCAGAATAATACAGAAAAGTATGCCTCCTCCATCTTCCTGCAGGAGAAAATCTTACCTGTTTTGTTGAATTACTTCCTAGAAATTATTGAATTTATTCTTACAACCTTGCTACCACAGATCAGAAAACAAATTCATGAAGCAGGCACGAATGAGAAGATGTCTGTAAACTTTATAAACCGTATATATATTTTTGATAAAAAATTTAAGCCATATAGGAATTAATGTAAACCTTCAGGGCAAGGCCATACTATGGTGTAAAGAATCAGGACTCTGGAGCCTGACTAAGCTAGGTTCTCATGTTGATTCTTGAGTGTATTAGTTGCCCTCTAAATCCATGTAAAATTAAAGCAAAAATACCCTCTTTGTAGGGTATACTATAGGGTATATGATACAGAATGTAATACCTACCACACAGTAGGTGATTAGCAAATATTGGCTCCCTCTTCTTCCCCTAACTTTATCAGAAATGGAAATAGATTTGTAAAAACAATAGTCCTTCTTTTATTTTAAAATATAAAGCTCTTTGAAGGGTGCCTGGGTGGCTCAGTCATTAAGTGTCTGTTTTCGGCTTGGGTCATGATCCCAGGGTCCTGGGCTCGAGCCCCTCATCAGGCTCCCCACTCAGCGGGAGGCCAGCTTCTCCCTCTCCCACTCCTCCTGCTTGTGTTCCCTCTCTCGCTGTGTCTCTCTCTATTAAATAAATAAATAAAATCTTTAAAAAAATGTATAAGGCTCTTTGAGACATAGGTCAAAGTATCACAAATATGTTCTGTAATATTAGCATGTTAAGGCTCAGTATGGAACAATAATTATAGTAATTGTACATAAATTGTGGGGAACAGCATTATCCCTACACAGAACATTACAATTATGGATCCTCAGTAGAAGCAAGGGAATGAGTGGGGCTGTGATAAAAGCTCAAGATGTTGAAAGTGTATCTCTGTATGATCGGCATACCTGCACCAGAACTCATAAAATTAACACTTACTCAACCCCTGTCACTAAGAGGGGGCCCAGAAGACAGATCATAGGATAAGTTCTGTTTTATTTAGTCTGTTTGTACACTTACAATCTAAAACACTGGGCGCTAAGAGGCTGATCAATCTTCGCTGATCCTTTGAGAAATATCTTAATGTCCAAAAAGTTTGAGCATGGTTAAAAAGTGGTTAAATCAGTTTGTCCCCTGAAACTTTGAAGATGAAAGACACCCATATCAAGTTAATGAAGACCACCTCACCAAATTAGATCATAGCTATTGGGCAGTGATAGCTGTGAAGAAGAAAATGCAATGCAAGTTTACATCAGAAACACCTCAGACATTCTCAGAGGTTTTCACTAGTTTTACCACCAAAAATATGTTCCACTGTCAGAGGTTTGCAGCACCTACCAGCACCCTCCCAGAATATGGACAGCAACAGGATATTCAAGCAGCTGCTACATAGTGCATTCAGGATAGCAAGAGAAAGGCAAAGAGAACCATAGTAAGAAAAAGAAACAGTTGATGGTGTTAACTTACTTTAACACCATCAACTGTTTGTTGCTTAAAGTTAATTGTACACTCTAATTTTCAAATGAGAAGAGCTTCTCTATAGCATGGACGCTTTGACATGTTCAAGTTTTTTGGGTTTTTTTCTGTATGATTTTCGAAAGAAGAAACATTTAATTTCATTCCTAAATGAAAAATCTACTTCTTGCTGAAAATGTATACTTTAAAGGAATTCTTGAAAGAAGGCATTCTTGCAGGTGGTCTCTACTACAAATAAAAATGTGAAAAGGCCTTGAAGAAACTTTTGGCCCATAACCCTCTCTTCTGTCTTCTCATGCTGGGTTGCCATTTAAGTAAAACCTCCATGGGAGTCTTAAATGCCACGGCAGGCATGTTCTCACCAGCTGTTTGTGGGATTGTATAGGTCACCCAGCCTAGGGGGTTCAACTTTAGTGTTCTTGGATCCATTATGGCTCCACTGGAGGATTGAAATTCAATCTTCAATCACTGTTCTGTAACAAATTGACACTTTGGGCTTTTTCTAAAATAGTTGCCTTATTCCTGGCTTGAGCTATTCATGGACTGTAACTGCATTTTTTTAAGGTCGGCTTCTGCTTGGCAAAGTTGGAGGAGTTAGGCTGTGGGATAATTTCTGGCAGGGGAAGGATACTTAGAAGCTGAATCAAATGATGAAATCACACTGTTTAGAGGTCAAGGGACATCCTTGAACAAATACAGATTATTCCCTTATGCCTAATTTTTGCAGAATTCTTACTCAGAGTATTTTGAACGAGCGTATCCTCCCCCTAGTTTGTTTTTGGCATGGGTTTGTCTTGCATCAGTATCAGTGTCTGCAGCACCAGAAAACAAGTATGAAAACCACTCTCTGGATAAGAACCTATTGGTAAAGGGGTGCCTGGGTGGCCGGTTACGTGTCTGCCTTCGGCTCAGGTCATGATCTGACCAGTTCCACATCCGGCTCCCTGCTCAGTGGTGAGTCTGCTTCTCCCTCTCCCTCTGTGAACTCTCTTGCCCTCACTCTCCCTCAAAGAAAATAAATAAAAATCTTCTTTTTAAAAAAAGAACCTATTGGTAAATGTAAGAATCCTTTTAAAATGTTTGCTGCTAAAGCATTTTAAAAGTTTACTTAATTATAAGAAGCTTGTTTCTTATAATTAAACCCCGGAGCTTGAAAGTTTGTATATTTAGCTAAGCTAACTGGGTTGATATAAGAAGACTAGTGTTTAAAATAATCCCTAACAGTAGGTAACCGAGAAGTTATTTTTAGTAGGCTTTAGATTTCCTTAGAGCATGTTTTTTACCCAGTTCCTACTATTATTTCAGTTATTCAAATTATATTTGGCTTAATCTAAATTGACTTTTTATGCACATATTGACAGAAAGGAGGAGGTTCCCATACCTGTATTGAGTTCAGTGGTAAAGTTCACAGTTCCTTGCTTTGAGGTATTATCAAAGTCACAATCTACTGGTGTACCATCCACACTAGGTTGTAATCCGTCTTTGAAGAAAAAAAAAAAAAAGATAGGGAAAGCCCACAGTTGGAATATGTAATAGGATGCTGTGTAAGATTTGTAAGGAGTTCAAACACATCAGCTTCAAAACTGTAATCTTTCACCTCACTTTTAATGATTGTAACAGTATCCACCCAGCAAGTTTTCTTTAGGGTCAGAGCAAAGATGTAAGCCAAGTTGACCTGGGTTCTCCTTCACCTCTCACATATAAGTGGCCATTAAATTTCATTCTTGAATATTTCTACACTGTCTCTGTTCTGATTTCCCTTGTCTTACTTCTTAGTTCAGGGTTCCATCGTCTCTCATGTGAAAATTGCAATACCTTCCACCGTGTGCCCTACCTTCAATCCAAGTCTTACTTTACCCCCATTACCTCTCTATTCCCATTACAAAACAGGATAAAAACACTTCCAAACCTCTGACAGAGGGGTTTTCTAAAGCATAATACTGTTTATGAAACTCTTTTATGCATGAGATAAAACCTTTAATGGCTTCTTAACAAGGTAAAGCACAAACTCTTTAGCCAGGCACACCTTGCTCTTCATCTTCCCCTGAGGAAGTATCTTCCACAGCATGTGTGCTGTCCTAGTGCTTAGCAAACGACAATTCTTGACCAACTGGTAGGTTGGAAACCAATTTAGTTGGTCTAGACTTGCACTGCTAATGAGATACAATAGAATAGATCGGACTATGGCACGCATAAGATTAAACATGCTTCTTGATGTTTTGTTTCAGTATGTATGCTGTCGATGTAAAATAGTGTGGATTAAGGTAAAAAGCGCGTGCACACACACACACACACACACAGAATGAGGGGGAGAGAGAGAGAGAGAGTGGGGGAGAGAGAGACATGATGGGAGAAAGCACAAATCTTTTTCTTAAGTAATCCATGTTTGCTGAGTAAAATTTTTAGAAAAACTTAAATAGCAATAATGTTTAAATGACCAAGATTCCAGTATTCGGTTACAGTTTAGACAAGTGGATTTAATGTTGTATGTTTCTACACACAGATTTACATGGATAGCCACACAACCATTTCATACACTTAGTAGGGTCTCAAAATATGTTGATTGAATGACTAGATATGTTTCTTGTTATCAAGTAGAATGTCATTATATGTACACATGATTTTGTCCTACGTAATATATTATGATCAGTTTTTTTAAAATCAATACTTATCGATCTACATTATTTTATATGGATATGTAGTGGTTCATCTTATCAACATATACTTTTAATATGTCATAATATCGGACACTTAGTTTTCTATCCCCCTTCATTATGAACATCACTTTTGTGAACATCCTTATATGAGCAAACATGTGTATATATATATATATATATATATATAGTGTATATATGTACACATACACACACATATACATATATGTCACACAGACATATGTGTGTATGTGTGTGCATATATATGTGCATCAGGCACAGATTTAAGTGTCTTATATATATCAACTCATTCAGTCTACAAAACAACATGATGAAATAGATTCTATCATTTTACAGATGAGGAGCCATGACACAGAGAATTTAAGTATATTGGCCAGGGTCACATGTTAATAAGTGACAGTCAGGATTTGAGAAACTAGCCAGTCTGTTTCAAGGGTCTATGTACCTAACACTATGCAGTGTTGCCTCGACTTGTCCAATTAAGATAAATTCCTGAGAGTGGACTTAAATTTAGTGGAACTAAAATTGTCATTTTATGGCACTCTGAAATGTTCTGCTGTGCCTTTTGCTTTAATTGTTCTTTAATTAATTTAACAAACTGTTTAATTATTTAATTGATTGTTTTAATTAATTGCTCTTTAATTGTATTTCATTGTTAATTTAATTGCCCCCACTCTTCTTTGCATGAAAAGTTTTGACCATTCTTTGGGAACCATGCTCAATAGGCACCTTTTTTGTAAAGGTGTCTTAAACATGCTGGTCATACCAGGCAGAGGTTAAAACACTTTTCTCTGTGTTCCTATAGCTCTTTACCACAGTATATATATTTTATTATAATTATTTGGTCTATGTCTTTCTTCCCCACTAAAGTATGAACTAGCTTTTCCAGTCCAAGAATTCTGCCATTCATCCTTATACCCTCAGAGCAACTGTGAAGTGGTACATGCTGAACAAATGAATGAATTTACACAAAAGAAAAGATCATTGCTTTTAGGTTCAAAAAACTAAATCTAAAAAGAAATCACCGATGACATTCTAGTGATTGGATTAAAAGTTATTTTTAAAACTATTTTATACTCGTCTCTCCTGTCTTTCTGCATTACATTCATTAATCATCTCATATATGATCTGGTATCATGTGGTTTTTGTAATGCCTGCCATTCAAAGCATACTTTGGACTCTAGAAAGACCAACTACTACAAATTCTCTTTCAATTAATTCTTCTTGAAGAATCTAGCTACATAAACACTAATGGCCATTCAGCCACTGAAAGGGTACTAAAAATCAAGCAACAGAAAAAGGAGGTGATATATTAAACTTGATTTGACTTTCTTCATTTCACTAAATGATTGGTTTCTAGATTCAATGGAATAACCTTTGCCATCGAACCCTACCGAAGATAATACAAAACCAGGCAGAAATTGTGAAGCCCTTAACATTATTCCTGTCTTTATTGGATGAACCAAATCACGAACAGGCCATATCTAGAATTCTTGGATACACTAGAAGAGGAACACATACCTCCTAAGGCTTGGTTACCTATCTACAAACACACAGAAACTTCTCTGGAATAGCGCCTACTTTAGCATCGTGGTAAATCTCCAAGTTGTTAGAACTCTTTGTGACATGGCTCTATGAAACAGAATCATTATATAAATGCTATTGATCCTTTTTTTAGAGCCATGAAGAAATATTCACAAAGTAGAGCTTGAAATATAAGACCATAATTTGGCCTAGGACAGGTCTGTGAGCATACAAGTTGGGCATTATCACCTCCAAGCATGAAAAATCCTCTGGGAGTTGAGTAGCCATGAGATTTTAGAGATGAGAATATCAGTCATACAATATGCTTTAATTTCTCAGTCTTTTATAGAACTATGGTTTGATCAAATGCTTTCTTATGATTCTGCCAACATGAAGAACCTTGTTTTGATCCTTTTTATTGTGTCTGCCTCCAGTGAGCAGGGGAAAAGTCCAAGGGGAATGAGAGCAAAAGCCAACTCACTTTTCTTACTGGGAAGTTGAATCTCCGAGGGTACTCACTCCTTAAGAATGAACATTCTAACCCAGCTTTTGTTTGAGCAGAAGCTTATTGTGTAGACCCAGCCTAGGTAAATGCCTAGGGAAATGTTTGGTCACTTGGAGTTTTTATAGCTCTTTAAGTATAAATTAATTTTCACAATTAGTAATAATTATGAGCAATTAAACAAAATACCATGTGAATCATTAAACATAATATATGGATCAATAAAAAAGTTACTGTGTTTTAAAGGTGCTCCTATTTGTGTGGACATAAAATAAGGAAGCAGAAATATTTCTTGAGTTATTGGTATGTGTGGTTAAAGTGGGTTGCAGTTAATGATTCATAGATTTATAGGGAATATTCCCACCTTGGAGCCTGGTAAAAGGAAATGCCTGACCCTGCAGAAAGAAGTTTAAAGCACACTCCATTCCCATTGCCATACATACAGAACATTAAGCCTTTCCCAACTCTTGTTAAATATGCTTTATATGATCAAATTGCACTTATATTTTGTTCCATAAGCATAATGAAGACTTTCAAACTTTCTACAATTTGATTCTGAAAGCTATAATCCAGTAAGCAACATTTACATGATAATGAGTATGGACTATTTTACATGCAGCCCCAAGTATGAGCTAGGGTTACATTTCTCTCCAATAGTTCCAATGGTTCCCATCCCTCTGCCACTTAAGGAGAATGTTTGAATGGCTTCTTCATATTTACATTCAAAATAACTCCCCATTCTAATTTGCTTGGTATCTTTGAACCATGCTTTCCTTGCATCACTGATTTGGTCCTCTTTCCTCCCTCCCTCCCTTTCTTCCTCCCTTCCCTCCTTCCTTCTTTCTTTCCCTCTCTTATCTTTCCTTCCATTATTATTAGGATTCTGATTGAATTTATTTTTTATCTTATTAGGAAAAGAAACATATCCTTTTTCCTCATATTCTTATAGCTTCCAGAGTCTTACCTACTTTACGGTTCACTTAGAAATTATTTCATTGTTCTTTAGATCACTGCTTCCTGTTTTACACGGGTGACTGGTTGGTTTTTTGCTTTCCCTGGAGTGTCTTATTGCCTATATTTTCTTGAATTCTCTACATTTATACCTCAAATTCTTCAGATGTCTCGGTCATTCTCTTCTTAGCTATGGCATCTCTGCTGGTACCATCTTTGAGCCCTCCATTCTTCTGTGCTCATCAGGTCTGGATGCTTTCTGTTCATGCTACATTGCACATTTGATCACTTCCTTTCATTACCTTTCTGAATCAGAAGCACTCTTTTCTACGTGCTGTATTCAGTGGTGCACAGGTAACGTTTAACAATAGATTCTCATAACAAACAAAACCCTGATTTTTAGCATTTCCCAATGTCCATGTTGTACATATTCCTGTAATGGTTGATGTCAAGTTCCCAACTTGAGGTCACTGACCATGGATTTGGGAAGAGATGCACCCAATATGCACTCCCGGGCCTGCTCCATTGATGAGAACCATTTTGACAGAGATTTCTAAAATAAATTCATCCTCTGTGAGTTAACAAAGCAACCTGGATCTCATTTAACTTCATTTAGTGGCTCTGGGTCATTATTATTAATGTCAAGCTCTAAGGCGTAAGTGGTGTCTCTAGAGATTATGACATTTAGAGAGAAGATATTTGCCTATAAACTAAATGACAAAATAGCTTAACATGGAAATTAGATCAAACAATCAAGTAAAAAAATGCAATGGTGTTCTGTTTATTTTGGAAGGGCTTTTTGTTGTTAGTTGACTTTTTAAAATACAACACAGTTGACCCTTGAACAACAGGAGGGTTAGGAACACCAACCCTCCCCACCCCCCACAGTTGAAAATTCAAATATAACTCTTGACTCTCCCAAAATTTAACTACCAATTGCCTACCATTGACTGAAAGGCTTATAATAACAGAAACCGTCAATTAACACATATTTTGTATGTTTTATGTATTATATATTGTATTCTTAGAATAATGTAAGCTAGAGAAAAGAAAATGTTATTAAGAAAATCATAGAGAAAATATATTTACAGTGCCATCCTGTACTTATCGAAAAAAATCCTCATATAAGAACCTGTGCAATTCAAACCCGTGTTGTTCTGGGTCAACTACTGAAACTTACTTTTCATGGTTTGAAGAGTTATTAAAGCTGCCTCTCTTTTAATACTCGATATGATCCCCTCCCTGTTTAGATTTTTTCTGACCTTTGATTTGTGCTCTTATCTCATGTCATCATGAATCATTTTTAAGTAAGTTATCAGAGAATAAATTTAATAGATACAGTGTCTCCAAGAAAGCAAGCAGATTTTCTAATAAGTGGTGTTAATTCAGCTTCTCTTTCATTATGTGTGTTTTCTTTAATATCATAAAAAAGAATGCTATCCATGCATCTTCTGACAGAAAAGAAAATGGATTTTCCTCTGTTTGAAAAGTTCACTTTAAAGGTTTTTGTGATGCGTGACAGCTTTAAAATAGGGTTGCTTTTCAGAATAAATTGCCTGCAGCTGCTCTTCAAGCTTTCTTTTTTATCTGAGCACATCCATCCTGTTTGGACATAAAAAACTGCATATTTACATCGCTGATGGACCAATAAATAAAATGCTGCATTTTTAGGGGAACGTTCCAGGGAACTAATTAGAGTCACAAGCAAACAGGGGATTGAAAACTGAAAACATGGTGCTGCTTCTTACCTCGCTCTGATTATTTTGCGTTTTAGCCATTTCTGTGCATCCTCTCATTTGTGTGAGCAGGGGATGGTGACAGATCACTTGATGATCAGGAAATGCCCATGAAATGAATGTGGTTCTGGTGTGGTTCTCTTTAGGCGTTTGATCGTTTCTCTTCTCCACAGCTTGCTGAAGGTGAATTTTAACCAAGGTAAATTCAGCTTTCTGGATGGAGGACATTTCTTTATGTCCAAGGAAATTAAAGCTATTCAGGCATACACCTGCCACGTAACTAGAAAAATACCTAGGGTACCATTTTCATTTCAAATCTGCGGTTTCTAGTGCCACCAACATAGCTAATCGTTGGATCATTTTATTAGAATTACTATTTTATCAAAGTAAATCTAGAAAAATGCCTGAAGTGTGTAAAATTGGTATCCAAATACAGCAGGTGGAACTATAAAATGTTTAGATATAGAAAACAATAAATATCATTTTAATATGATAATGACATTATTGGCATTCACTGGACTATATGAAATTTATCTGTTTCATCAACCATACACAAATTATTTAAGTGTATATTTTAATACATTGTATAATTGATTAAAATGTAATTGTATATAATGCAAATGTAATAAACTGTGGCATGTCTACAATTGTAATGGTTCCGTAATTTTTAATTCTCTATTCAAAATGGATTTTGCCTAATCTAGGATGAATTTTCATGTAGGTATATGATCTCAATAAAATATGATCCAAAGGAATTACTTAACTTAGTTTTACATGGGAGCCTTGAGCCCAGAGCTAAATAAATCAGTAAGCTTCATTTTGAAAAAGTGGTTAGTCATTATCATCAGTGATGGACTGATGAAAGTAAAGAAACCAAACATATTTGGTAATTTATGTTTCTTACAAGAAGGCAGGCGTAAGTAGGAGATTTGAGTTTTTGTTTGTTTTTTTTTTTCCAAAATCATATACCAGTTCTAGCATTCAAGCCTGTAGTTATTTTTTTCTAGTGTGTTATACTAAGTCAATCATTTTACTTAAAAAAATGATGAACTCAGGGGGCGCCTGGGTGGCTCAGTCAGTTAAGCATCTGCCTTCAGTCTCAGATCATGATCCCAGGGTCCTGGGATCCAGTCACATCAGGCTCCCCGCTCAGTGGGAAGTCTGCTTGTCCCTCTCTCACTGCCCCATCCCCCTTCTTCTGTATGCTCTCTCTCTCTCTCAAATAAATAAAATCTTCGGGTTTTTTTTAATTTTTTAAAAAGATTTTATTTATTTTTTTGACAAAGAGAGACACAGAGAGAGAGGGAACACATGCAGGGGGAGTGGGAGAGGGAGAGGCAGGCTTCCCGCAGAGCACGGAACCCTGATGTGCGGCTCCATCTCAGGACCCTGGGACCATGACCTGAGCCGAAGGCAGATGTTTAACTACTAAACCACCCAGGCGCCCCAATAAATAAAATCTTTTAAAAAAATGATGAATTCAGGGTGTTTGGATGTCTCAGTCAGTTCAGCAGCTGTCTTTGGCTCAGGTCATGATCTCAGAGTCCTGGGATCAAGCCCCATGTCAGGCTACCCCCTCAGCAGGGAGTCTGCTTCTCCCTCTGCCCCTCCTCCCCCTTGTGCACTCTCTCTCAAATAAATAAATAAAATCTCTTTTAAGAAATGGATGAACTCTTATCACAGAATATGATACTCTAAAATATCTGCCGGGATCTTCTACTGAGAAAATGATTTAAGGAGTATATGTCAAGCTCTCCAGATAGGTTTAAAATCTCATTGTTCTTTATAACTTCAAAGTTATCTTAGCATATTTTCAGAAAGAAGTTGCATAAAACAGTACATGAAATGGGTGTCACAACTCTAGTGATGATGATGTCCATAAGTGTGATTGAATATGGAGACTTCTCTAGGCATGAAATAAATATTAAAATGGTGTGATGATGCTTGGATTAGACGCTAATGGACTCTCTTTGCTTTATTTTAGCTCTCAGCATTGGAGAGGCAAATCTTTGACTTCCTTGGTTTCCAGTGGGCACCAATTCTTGGAAATTTTCTGCATATAATAGTCGTCATATTGGGTTTGTTTGGAACCATTCAGTACAGACCTCGATATATTGTGGTGGTAAGTTTTATTTTTATCCTGTCTCTTGCTACAAAATTACTAAAAGAAGATTAATGAAATATCATTAAGTTGTTCCCTTGGATATGATGTGGTATTGCTGTTCGAACCTTTAGGTATTGAATTCTGTTTGGAGATGCTAATCTGGGAAAAATGACTCAGTGAATGTTTACAGTGAGATCAAAGCAACATGAGTGTAAGTGTGAGACACGTAGTCTGACACACCATGTAACTGAATTCAAGTTTCACAAGGAAACAGGGTTTGGATAGAGTAGGAGATCTGGCTGTGGTCCGGATTCATGATGAGACATAAATGTGCATTAACTGTCATTTCCATGATACATGTCACTAAAAAGCAAACCTTCATAGCCATAACTGTTTACTAACTGATAACAATAATATAACTGATAACAATAATAATATTATGTTTTAGGACATTACAAATGCATGTACTGAAGGTTATTTAGTACTCATCCCTAATGTATTTCATACTTTATATCATTGAACATGTCTCCATTTTTTAAAGATAAACTTGAAATGTTAATTCCATACTCCAACTATACCAAACATGGTCAGGAGCTGCTCTGTTGCAGGGCAGTTTAATGAAGTGTATGCTGTATTCCACAATTGAATGGGAATTATTCACAGTAATTGGTGTTCTATAAAAGAAGGCAGTATTTTAGGCTACATGTATAAGATTGTGAGAAATAAGCCTATATAAGTGATTGTAACTAGGAATAACATACCTAAAATACTCATTGAGCCTAAATAAATATAGTGTTCAGTAGGATTAGTGAGTATTTTCTTGCAATGCAGGGACATTGCCTCACTAGAAGAAAACCATAGACTTAAACATATGCCCTCTTTCAAATTTGATTTAATCCAGGCACAACTATGGAACGAATAAAGCTACACGTTTTTCTGTGAATGCATTAATTCTCTATTTTGAATCTCAAAATCGGCTTTTTTGTATCTTTCCCCATATCACAGAGGTGAACGTAATTGACCCACAGCCGAATCTGAACTCAAAATGACTGCCCGGGGCGTTAGGAGAGTTTGATATCACTCAGACAGCTGCAGGGACTAAATAATTTCTGCTTTACTTTTATTCTCTGAAAGCCAGCCTCTGCTAAGGCACTGTATAATCTGCTAGAAGGATGTCTCATGGAGTCGGACTTGCAGCATAAAACACTTCAATATGCATAATATCAAACTATTATATTGGATTCTGTTTTCTAGTTTGTTGCTGTAAACACAGCACTTTGACTCACTGCGGACTTTTTATTTTATGATGTTGGTGTTCCGCGGAAGCCCCAAATGCCAGGTGGCTGTGAAACCAGTCGCCTTTCTGGGATGAAGCTGTTGGTACACATTAGTGACATTACCTAGTCCTGTTGAGCGTGCCCTCTACATACGAGCTCTACACACTCTCACACAGCTACTGCCTTGTTGAAGCTTCTGCTTTTTCTTTCCAGGATATGGACTTCCTGCCTGCTTTCAGCCTTCCTACCTTTCAGTGGTGTCCTTTGCATTTTCCTAAATCACTGGCTTAAAACTCTTTGCTAGCTCTTAGCCGGATAAAATCTAAGAATATCCTTGGCTGACCACCTGACCAAGCATGGATCTCACAATCAGTCTGTCCTCTCTCCCTCCCTTCTTTCCTTCTCCCCTTTTCTGCTCCCTTCCTACCCTCCCTTCTTCTTCTTTTTTTTTTAAATTTTATGTATCTAAGTAATCTCTACACCCTACGTGGGGCTCAAACTCACGACCCTGAGATCAAGTCGCACACTCTTCCGACTGAGCCAGCCAGGCGCCCCTTAACTTTCTTCCTCCTTTTCTTCATTAACTTATTCGTTCAAATCCTATTTATTAGGTTTCTGCCATTTGGTTTCTACCTTGTTTTAAGTGTGGGCTATGTTGATGATCAAATACAGACCAGGGGTCTGTGGAAGTGACGAAAGGTGATGAAAGGACTGTTTTCCCCATGTAGTTCCTTATCCGTTCAGAGTCCACTCATGATAGAACTGGTGTCTTTTCTTTCTCTGGTGTCTTTTCTTTGCTTGCCTCTCTCCCTTTTCCCTTTTGTGCATAGGAGAAGGCGGATTTAGATCTTTCAGAATCTTCAAGAAAAATCTATTAGAAAAACAATCCATGTTTTTGCTCATGTTGATTTTCTCTTTTAATGCGGGTGGCAATCAAATTTCTACCTTTTTTGTTTGTTGGTTTGCCATCTTATTTAAGACCATATCCCAAGACAGGGAGAGAAAGAACGCAATGAATTGATGGGAAAGCCCTCCATACCAAAGATGCTATTGGGTTTAATTTTCACAAATACCTATGGGCATGTGTTAGCATCCCTAATTTTACAGACCAGGAGACGTTAAGTGACCTACCCCAGGAACCCAGATGGTTAAGTGGCAGAACCGGATGTGTTATTGTTAGGTTCTTGAAGTTGATTTATCATGATTTTTATACTTTGTTTCACTACCAGATTCCAGATTATATGGTGGCATTGCTGGTATAAATTTTGATATTGAAAATGATCCTGCCCTGCCACCTCAGCTGATCACAGAATATTGTTACCTGTGTGGGATTCCAGATTACCTCTTGTTCTTTTTTTTTTTTAAAGATTTTTTATTTATTTATTTGACAGAGAGAGACACAGTGAGAGAGGGAACACAAGCAGGGGGAGTGGGAGAGGGAGAAGCAGGCTCCCCGCAGAGCAGGGAGCCCGATGCGGGACTCGATCCTAGGACCCCGGGATCATGACCTGAGCCGAAGGCAGTCGCTTAACCGACTGAGCCACCCAGGCGCCCTACCTCTTGTTCTAAGATAGGTATAAATTGTCCATTGGGGAGAAATGGTTGAAGAGTCATTAATCCACAAGCATGGGAAATGTGTTCACAAAGAGTGCGTTTGATGGGAAGATCAGGTTGTTATTGGAAGGATGGCTAGGCCATGTTACCTTCTTCACACCACGGGCAGTTCATCCCTGAGTTGTTCCCATGAATCCTTTGGTTTGGATCTACCACTGGTGGCCTGGGATTAATTCTAGTATGAAAAAGTCAGAAAACAAATATGGCGTGTGTCAGGTTAGTCAAGGTGTGCCTCAGGAGGCACCAACTTTTCAGCGGCAATGAGAGGAGTCCTGGATTAGAAATTCATAGTGCCTTTTCACTGAGCAGGGAAAGAGCTTTTCGATTGCAGGAGATTTTTTCTCCAACTCACCTGCAGTATTCTTAGCCTCCTCTGTTGGCTGAAACAATCACCCATGATGCCGGTCAAATTTAATCCATTTCAAAGTAACAGACATTTTGGAGCACGGAAACACAGAGGGTAAGTTACTGCCATTTCCGACAACAAACAGGGTTTATCACAGTTGAATTTAAAGAATTAAATTCATAAACCCTCATGAAAATGGTTATGGTAAAGGACCTCACAGAACAAGCTCTACAGTGTCTATCGGCAAACTGCTGGCTTCCCGGCATGGAAAATCAAAGCTCATAAAACTGCTCCTTTGCTTACCTCTTCTGCCCACCCCGCTCCCCTATCTCATACCAGCCATGCTCAACTACTGTGTTTTCTAACGACCACATGCTGTTTCTTGCCTCCTCTGTTTGCACACACTGTTCTTTCTACCTGGAATGCCCTATTCTCCTTGCCCTCTTGGAAAACTCTTAATAATGCTTCCACTGAATGGCCACGTCTTAGGAGTTTTGCCTGAGCACTCTGCTCCAGGATAAATGCCTCCTCCTTTCTGCTCCCGTGGATCCTGGTGACACCTTCCACCCTAGCACTCTGCACAGCGACAGTGCTTGCTTCTAGCCTGTCTCGTTCCATTCACCTGTGTCCTGCTGGCAGGCTCATTGCTCCTACCCATTGTTGTATTCTAGGTCTCTCCTGGTATGCATGGAGCTTTAAAGATACTTATACTCGAATGAACAAAGAATAAATGAATTAAAGGGTATTGGATGAAATTATTTTATAGGATGGACTGGACAGTGGATATCAAGGTCAGTTGTAGGTTTGAATGCACCTTTTGTGTTTCTTGGACTATAGACAAAATGAAGCAGAAAGCATAAAGTACTGTTCTAGAATCAGCTGTTTCCTCCTGCTTATTCCTATATCAAATATTTTAAATCTGACATAGAAATTCCAAAATGAGATTCTGCCCTAGAATTATTTAAATCTTCATTATTTCATGGGCAGTAATTTAATTAGGTAGTTTTAAGTTAATTTAAATGCAAAAGCATTAGCTAATTTAAATTTTTTGAATAAATACCAACTTTGGAAATTAACTCAAAACTGCTTTTAAAAATTAAAAAGAAAGCCAAGTTAATTTGCTAGGTCCACAGTTTAGTAATTGGGACTTTTATGCCAAAGCTCATGTGTAAACAAGAACTTGTGTAATTTGAATTGTTAACAGGAAAATTTCCCTGCTATGTCACCATAAACCTCCTTCCTGAGCTTCTACTCAGCATGACAGTTAAGAGTGTCCATTTTCCATTTAATTGGTCCTATATTAAATCCCCTCTATCAATTATTGGGTGTGAAGACTTGGGACTTTAATTTGTCCCATAGTTAACTTCATATGTAAAAACCTGACTCAGATTGTCTTTAAGAATTATATTATGTAATGTATGTGACTTGCTTAACATAATCTAACACAGAGTAAGTGCTTGGTAAGTGATTGAACTGTTCAATATATCTTTTTTTGCTTTCACTCTGCTTTTTTAGCCATTAAAATGAAGGGGATAGCACATTACTCTCTTAAAGTTCTTCTGGAAATGAATACTAAACTCCAGAAACTGTTAGAACAATGAGTGACCAGGAAATCTACTTTTTTAAAATTATAAGTCTAACATATTGTGCGTAATACTATATCTGATTGATGCACATGTGAGTAAATGAATAAATGGCCCTTCTGGTAATTGGAAAACAAGCTCAGGAAGTAAAAATAATTCACGTTATAGACTAATTGCTCAATGAGAAAGAAATAGACTGCAAGACTTCCAAAATTCATTTCAATTAAAAAACTGAAATATCTTTGTAAAACCATGAAATATTCAGGAAGCTACTTAGAGCACATGGACAATTTTTTTTCATCTTATAGGCTTTATCTGTGTAAATTAGGATTTAAAATATGTGTACTGAACATAAGCAAAGTACAACAAATAAAAAGGTAGCTAGATAATTACACAGAGGGGCGCCTCGTGGCTCAGTCGTTAAGCGTCTGCCTTCGGCTCAGGTCATGATCCCAGGGTTCTGGGATCGAGCCCCGCATCAGGCTCCCTGCTCCACGGGAAGCCTGCTTCTCCCTCCCCCACTCCCCCTGCTTGTGTTCCCTCTCTCGCTGTGTCTCTCTCTGTCAAATAAAAAATAAAATCTTTAAAAATAATAATAATAATTACACAGAGTAATTTTTTACATATATTGGGAAGTTTTTTCTATACTGCAAGTATATGTATTTGGGTATATGAGCATATAGGCATGCTCCATGATAACCAAAAGGTATTTCTTAAAAATGAAGTCATCTCTTTTTTAATTCTTATTTCAGTTGAATTATAAATAAAATAACCCATGTCAAAAAGAATACATATATTGGGGCACCTGGGTGGCTCAGTAGATTGAATGTCCGACTCTTGGTTTCAGCTCAGGTCATGATCTCATGGCTCATGCGGTAGAGCCACATGTCTGGCTCTGCCCTCAGCAGGGAGTCTACTTGAAGATTCTCTTCCTCTGCCCCTGCCCCCCTTGTGTATGCACACGAAAAAGAATACATACGTTGTCCTAACACTTCCTGCGTAGGTAAATGCCTATGGATGTGTTTGTATGGCTAGAGATTTCTTTCCCTGTATCTCTATGTACAGACTTGTGTCCCCAGTGCAGGGTGAGGTATATAGTTTTCATCTCATAACAGTCTAAAATTCAGTCATACAAATAATCTTTGTTCTCAACAAACCAATATATAGAAGAGAGAAGCTTACAGTATTGTTTTTAAAAAACCATAACATTCATATCACGCATAACACATTAGTTGCCAAGTACACAAGAAATTGTTATTCAAATACATTGCCAGTTCTGGAATTATATCAGTGAAACTAATTTTTGGAAAACTGGTAATTTGGTGAATTGGTCATTTGATAAGTTGCAAAATTTGGTGAAGTATTAACTTTTAAATTATTCCATGGTCCTTTGCCTAAGATCTTTTAAAATGAAGCCTATCATGTAATACTTAAGCATCGGCTCTGGAGTCAGACAGAGTTCCTCTCCCAGCTATGACACTAAGTAGGTGGTCAAATGATTACTCTCCTGCTCGGTTTAGTGTGATGGCTGAATAACTTGATACATATCAAGTACTTAGCACAGTACCAGGAACATAGAAAGTGCTTAACACAGTACCAGGAACAGAGAAAGCAGCGGAGTAATAACTCATGTTATTGTTAGGAAGTTAGCAGCTGAAACTTGGAACCTACTCAGCCTGATAATTTTATCTTTGAAAGTTCACAAGTGGCATGAATCACTTCAATCACTGAGTCTGCGCTGTGATTTCTAAATAGATTTGTTTTATTATGCATTTGTTGTAACTATGAGTGGATTGTCTTTTCTAAAAGAATACTTAAGTATTTAAGTTTGCTGTCCTAATAATTAAGAATCAGATAGTTTTACAATGACTTTTGTTTATTTCCTTATGTTAGTCTTCCTTTCTTTTATGTCCTTTCCTTAACCTTTGTCACTGGCTTTTTTTCTCATGAATTAGTGGTCTGCACTGTTCTCTCATTCTAATAGACTCATGATTAGATTAATTTGGAATGAAAAAGGTCAGACACCAATTAGCAGCAGCTTTAAAATTTGTTGTGGTTATTGTGACTTGATCAGTTTGCAAAAAGTATACATTGAGGTTGAAGGTTAGCTATTTTCATTATTCATGGGAATATTTTGTGGTTTATATAAGTGTATTTCAAGGCAGTTGGCACATTTTTAAAACTAACTCCATTCATACCAGACTTAACTAACAGAAAATATTGGCAGCATCAACAATATCTACAAATACCAAAAGCCTCCCTGTGTATTTTAATTTGTGTTAATGTTTTAACGTATTTGCCAGCTTCTCTAAATTTCCAGTGATTTTGGAGCCTTAACTCATAATTATAATTGCATTATTCTTAATAACATAACAAAAGCAAAACCCCCTCTCCAGAAAGAAAACAAGATGTATAATGTGACATCAAATGTAACCAGTTACAGAACTTGGCACCTACATGAGATTATTTTGAAAGCCTTTTAAAAATCATAACTGACAGAAAGACACAAAATGTAAATTAAATTTTATGAATAGTTAAAACCTCCTGATAAGGTTTCCAATAGGAACATGGCTATTTTACACAGTGTTTAAAATTCCTAGTTTTATTATTTGAGACAGCTAATGAAATGATTTCAATAATTATTTTAATTTGACAATAGCATGTGATGATTAAAATCACTGATAAAAAGCAGTGATTTAATTAGTATGTCTATTTAAGGAATTAAGAATTTATAGATTTTTGTGGTAAAGTAAAATGAATGAGAAAACCGTTGTATTACGTTCCCAGAGTAAATTCTATTCTCAGTCATCCAAGCTATTACCCAAATGTCAGTTCTATATCTCAGTTTCTTCATCAGTGACTAGGTGAATTGCACCCTAAGACCCTCTCCACCGATGAGTTTTGATCTAAGGCTACCTTAATTCAGACTGACCAGTACTCTCAGGGAAGTCATTTCCTAATACATATTACATTAATAAGACCAATTAATCAGTAAGGCGAGCATGTTTAGAGTCTGTTGGTTGTGATTGGAAGGTATTTTCCCATTGTGGAAATCTGTCGTTTATTTGCTCATTCTTAATCCCATTTCTTAATTGTTGTGTTTTTTAAAAATATATTTTATATGGTTGCATTGGAGACATACACACTCCACTCATACTAAAATAGTTCAATAGGAAAGTTTGTTAATTTTACTCCAAACATCCATTTTCAAACATGATCTTCATTCAGGCATATGAAAGTGCTGAGTTTTGACTAACATTCCTAAAAATTTGACAGCTTATAATATTAACTAATAGATAGATAGATAACCCACAGAAAATTTGCATAATTGTATTCCCTGGAAAAGCTAATACTCAGAAAACAGAAATCAAGTCAGCACTTGGATTTAACTTTATCTGCAAGCCAGCAAAGCACTTTAAAAATAAATCTAGCTTTATTGGCATCCACTGAAAGCCAAAGAAACTATTGGATTTTTAATTTCTAGATCTTAGGGGACCTCATAAGGAGCACTCTTTTCTGAGCATGCCCTGCTTCTTCCCAGAAGACTTAGACTTATTGACATTTTTATTATTGATTTATTTAGTATACATGCCTTTAATCTCTACGTTTTTTCTTCTCTTTCTCCCCCTTGATCCCTTTCTCTCTAGTACACAGTATGGACTGCCCTCTGGGTCACCTGGAACGTGTTCATTATCTGCTTTTATTTGGAAGTAGGTGGACTCTCTAAGGTAAGTTTATCATGCTTTTAAATAGGTACACTTTAAAAAGAGTACACTAATAAATAATTATTATGACTATATGTGTGTGTGTATATATAGTGTGTGTGTATTATATATATAGAGAGAGAGAGAGAGAGTGTGTGTGTGTATGTATACATATATATAGAGAGAGAGAGAGGTAATCTGAATAACATTATAAATGTAATACTAATCAAAAATAAGTTTGGATACTGATCAGGAAAGAATGATCTTGGGAGCTTTATGGTTTAACTATGGCTTTATGGTTTGGTTTGTTAAGCTGTACTGAAACTCAGCTTCCAGTGTATCCTCATGTCCAGTTTAAAAAGGCCTAATGTCACAGTGACAACAGCCCCAAATGTTAAATGAAAAGTGGTTCTGAGCATTCTCGTAATTTAAAGTGGAAACGGGGATTGACAAAAACGTTAATGTAATAAATATGAATAGCAAGTCACTGTCTTTGTTTCAATATTAATCCTGAAAAAATAAAAGTTTGACAAAGGATGAAAGCCTTATATGTGTAAGTGGAGGATATATTCACTAACTAAGTGCATCTTGAAATTCTGCTCAGACAGACGAGAGTTGTCTTTTTTTTTTTTTTAAAGATTTTATTTATTTATTTGAGACAGAGAGAATGAGAGACAGAGAGCATGAGAGGGAGGAGGGTCAGAGGGAGAAGCAGACTCCCTGCCGAGCAGGGAGCCCGATGCGGGACTCGATCCCGGGACTCCAGGATCATGACCTGAGCCGAAGGCAGTCGCTTAACCAACTGAGCCACCCAGGCGCCCGAGAGTTGTCTTGATGCAACGTGTTACCAGCCTCATTTCTGTCTGTCTGCATCTAGTGTCAGCAAAGCACACAGTTTTCACTGTGACTCCTGCAGAGCCAGCTTTCGTTCGCCATCCCACTGTAAGGGCATCTTGGGTAAAGTTTCTAGCTGTGTTTCTCATACATTTTTCTCATAAACCAGCAGAATTTTTACTTGTAGAAATCATAGAGAAGAAATGTAATAGTATAATTACAAAAAGAATAAGAAAGCTATAGTGTTGTTGTTGTTGTGTTTTGTTTTTTCTTTTTTCAGATTTCTCATTATTCACTGTATGTGTGCTAACTTATTCTATTGTATGATCGTCTGAAAACTTCTAAGTAACATAATGGTCTTCTACTAGCATTTGCGGGTTTAGATCTTAGAAAATTTGCATTGACTAGCACAGACTCAGAATCGTTAGGCTCCATTGAAGTGCATAGGGTAACAAAGAATTTTTGATTTAGCTAAACAGCAAAAATCCCTGAAGGATTTTTCTCCGGAAACTCCAGAGGTGGTTACTCTTTATTCTACATTCTAATAACCTTATAATTAGAATTGTCATCATTTTCTCACATTGGCAAATGTGTTCAGGAGCCAAAAATGACATTTCTAATACTGACTTTTATACATATGCACAAGCATCTACCCTTAATATTTGTGCCATTAATCACATTTAACCTCTAATTTTTAAGACAGAAAAAAGTGCTTAAATCAGTGCCTAGTTATCTTCTGTAACACGCAGATTATAAAGTAATTTTAAAATGCAAATTTTATGAACATAATAATTGTGAATAATAAGTTAAGCATAGCATTTTTCAAACCATGGCATTTTGTATCTTGTAATTTGAATGGTCATTTTAAATCATTACTGTACTGGGTAGTAATTCTCTTCTATTTTCTTCCATATAAACCGATTTTTTGGGAAAAAATTAGACCAGAAGAAATTTGTCCTATGGAATTGGTATTATGGTATGCTAAAAGAAAACTGAATTTCAAATCCCAAGTCTTTCACTCAAATCTTGTCTTTAGCACTTATTAACTATGGGCCCTTAGGCAAATCACTTAACCATGCTAAGTCTCTGTGAAATATAAAAACGGGACCAGTTTGCCAATAAATGGTAGTAGTAATCAACACTTGTTGGGTATGAAGCATTGTTTTAAGCACATCATTTACGGTAACTCAGGTAAGCTTCAAAACAACCCTATGAAGTGATAAGAAGATAATAATGGTAGTCTTTTTTTCCATACCAGTCTGTTTTCCCTCTGCTGCTCAAGGTAACTTTTGTGCACTGCTTTTTGTAACTGCTTTTCTAATATCAATATGCCTGTCAAGGGTTTTTTTCTTTCTCATTTCTTTGGGTGCAAGGTTAAAAATGATGGATATACTAGTCCCAGTCACTCATTTTATTACGCATTCAAATGCCATTAGGCAATCAACCAAGTATTCTAGGTCGCTAAAAGGATAGATGACGCCAAAGTGAGCATCTTAAAGATTTTCTGTTGTTCTCCTATTAACTGCCTCAAAGGCTGGTAACATTTCCCTGGTTAGCCACAGTGTAGCCTCAGTTGCAGTCTGTAGGAAATCTATTCTGAAAACTTGAGCCGAGTTAAGTTCGCTTGACAAACCCAAGCACCTCTACAACACTTTGAGGTTGACTCTAGTTTTTATAAGAAATTCCTTGTCCATATATGCTGGCATATACTTTCTAGAGCTCTCTATTTCTTGCTAGTTCGTGAAGGCGTTCCTTGGCATTACCCACTTGGATAGATTAATAGAAGTCTCCTTTGGCCTGGATGTTTGCCTAAAATATCCATTCTAAAATAACAGATCTTTTCCCCCAAACTGGATTCAGATTAATTTCCACAATTATCTCTATTCGGTGTTGTTCCAGTGACAGTAACCACATAATCATTCTTATTAACTATTAGTGCGCATTATTGTGGACATGAACAATTCTACATTTGACCTCTTATGGGGATTCTTGATCCCAACATCCAGATATTCCTTTCCTTTTTACCTCATCTGCCAATCAGCTCTGCATCGTGTGTTTGTAACACTGGTCTTGAGGGTCCTGATTCTCTTCAGATCTTCCAGAACTTAAAAGAAATGGCTGTATTGTTTTTAAGGAAGGTGTACATGTATGGTGGGGTCAGGGATGATTACGGGTCTGCATTTACATAATCTCCTGGAGCCTCAGCTTCCTTTTGAGGAAAACTGCAGCACTAATTTTACTGGATTGTTGAAAGAATTAAATAAGATAATGCATATAAAGGACTTAGAAGAGATCTTGGCAGAGAGTGAGGTTTCAGTAAATAGTGGTTCTCGTAATTGCCATCAACATCATCATCTTTATTGAAGAAATTAGCAGACATCATGATTCTCGCCTGAAGCCTTCGGGACATATATTTATTACTATGCAAGAGCCGTAAGGGGAAAAAATGTAAGACTGAGTGACTTGTTTAAAAAATATGTAACAGTCCCTTGTGATAGGACCTCAGATCTGCATATTAACTTCACAGCTGTAACACTATTAATTAAATCCTTTCCTTCAACATGTAAATGGCTTTTTTTGAAATACTTCTGCAGCTGGATTCTCCTGGTGTCCCTACTGTTCCCCCTAGGAGAACTTTATGCATCTTTGGAAGTCTCTGAGGCTGTTTTTCTGCCACAGTTTAAGATCACCCAGGACACAATTAATAAGTTATTGCTGCTTCTTTGGAGGTTGCAAGACTTGAAATCATTTTTTTCCTCCCTAGGAATACATTCAGAATGTAAATATGAAAACTCAACTTATTTACCACATTTAAAGAGAGTGAAAAATAAGTTGTGTTGAGAACTTAAGTTGTACTTTCTTTTTTTTTTCATTATTTTTTTTATTCTTATGTTAATCCCCATACAAGTTGTACTTTCTTTTTAATTCCAAAGGAATTTAAGCTAATATCTTATGCCATGCTCCTGCTTGCTCTAAAGTGTACAAACTTTGAGCTAATATTCCTTCTAATCACCTTTTCTCGAAAGGTGTGTGGAGCTTACACATTGTGATCCTAGAGAATTTTGAGTGTGGCTCATTTTCATAGAATATAAAATGTGCATGACTGTGCATGAGCATAATTTAGACAGAAAAATAAATATAAACAAGTTCTATGAATATCTTATTAATCATCTGCTTTGATCGGGGACCTTTCAAAAACTTATAAACAAGGGGTGGGGGAGAGAGAGAGACTAACCCTTACTGATTTCTACTCTGTATAGGTGCTTTACATTGCCTTCACACAAAAGGAAACCTACCTTCATTTTTTTCCTTCTATATCATGTTTTAACAACTGGACTTTTTCCATTGTGACCTAATTTATAGGTCTTTTGATTCTTAAGGAAATTTAAGCCATTTCCCCCAATGGCAATAATAGCACTCTCTCTGTTTTTTTGTTGTTGTTGTTGTTGTTGTTGTTGTTTGTCTTTTTTTTGACTTAAATTGTCACCTTTTCATACATAAGGGTCTTTTTCTCTTGTGAGATTCTTTAGTTGAATATTTCACCTGAGCAGCCAGGCAAGATCAATGAGATAATTCTTCTTTTCAAGGCTCATTCTTATTACCTAGCCTGAATTGTTCTTCTGTACTTACTGAAAAAATTATCTTTCTTACTCAAGATTCATTTTCCTTCAAGGTTGGATTCTTCCACTAACTGTGGCTTTGGACAGGCACTTTCAAGTAGAAGACTTTTAGAGTCAATTCAGAGTTATGTACAGGAGCAATTGCTTAGGAAACAGAACTTCAGTTTCCTTCGGCTGTTTACAATCCACCCATTATTTCTTATAAACAGTCTAAATATTTTTGTCTCAAAGAATTCTTTTTCGGATGACAGTTCCAAACTAAATCAATGATGTATAGTGTATTTCTTTTTTATTGAAATAAATGCAACTTACTGAATCTAGCAATGAATATTAAACTTATGTTTATCTTTTCCTTTTCATGATCTCTTCCTACCTGGACATTTTTCAAAAGGAATCTTGAAATATGATGCTTTACAGAGGGGTGAAGCTAGGGCACAAAATATCTTTATTTGAGAATCATGTAGCAGCAAATGATACAGGAGCATCCCAGAAACCCAGCAAAATTATGCCTACATTTAGAACTACAAGAATGGTATTCTATTTACTCTATCATGAAGTAAATGTCATATCTATATCAATGAGACACTTTGGGAAAATGCATAAACTAAGCTCACTAGAATAGCAAAATATTTCAGGATCAGAATTAACATATTGTTATGTACTTATCCTGCTATCCAGAAAGAATGTTTTTGCATATGATATTGACTGGGATAGGGGAAGATGGAAGTGGAAGCAGATATCTACCCAGTTATTAAGGATTAATAAAGGAAGAACCATCACAATCTGCTTCCAGGCATTAAATTAATATAAGACCCAAAGACTTGCAAATGTTTATTTTTATGTTTGGTTCCTTGTGGTTCATTCATCTTTTATGTCTAAACCCTTTTTCTCCAAAATAATACAATTATTATTTTTTAAATAGCAAAGCAGCATAAATATATTTATACATTTCTTATTCCGAAAGACTTAAACTATACTTTTTCTTTTGGCATGGATCTAAGTGAACACAACTTCTTAAAATAGCATCTTCAGGGTCCTTCTTTATATGGGAAAATCATTGTTTTCCCCTGTAGCTTCTTTTCCATATAAAGAAAATTATAACCCAGTTTAAACTTAGTACTTTATTTTTCATAAATTTCATCAAATGCAAATGTCTTGAAAACATTTGCTCTAAAAATATAATTTGCCCCTATGTTATAGTCCAATGACATATAGAAAGTATAACATACTGCTAAATAAATGCTGCAGGGTGGGTGGTGTAGGAGTTTTTAATCAGAAATTTGTGTGATAATCTTATGCCCCTCTGTAGAAGTTCAAATAGTTTTTTTTTTTCCAAAAAAGCAGATGGATGTATTATTCTATCAACAGTAAGTTCTGTTGCTGTATGACTAGAGAAACTGTATTGAACAAGGCCCAGGCAAATATAATTGGAAAACTACACAGAAGGGTTTTTTTTGTATTTTATAGTTTATTCATATTCTTATAATGAAAATATGCCTGAGATCAATTTTTAAAGAAGGGTAAACATGGTACCTGGATAGCTAGTTTATTGTCTCAACTCACTGGATTATAATTATAAACTAGTTTTATTTCTCGAGAGTGAACAGTCTCTCAACTATTTTGTCTCAAACCCTATTTCCATTCCTTATTACATTGTGTATAGATTCTGTAACAGATTTGGTCATTCAAAATTAGTCTCATGTCTGATTCAGATCTGTTGTGCCCTCACCAGAGCTGACCGTGCTTAAGGCCTTCACATACCCCTCTCCTCCCTTCTTGTGACTCTACTCTTCTGGGAGAGCAGACAGGAAGTAGTCAACTGCTTACATCGCCATCCTATAGCTGATGGTGGAGGTTGCAGATTCTGACGTCATGCTGGCCTTAGTCTTTTCAGCTTCTACTAGTGGCCTCTGCCGATGTGACAGTCTTCAAATATGCCTAATTCTCCCTAAATTCGATGAAATGATATTCATTTTTAAATTATTTTATTTATTCATTTGAAAGAGAAAGAGAGAGAGAGCATGAGCTGGGGGGGGCGGGGGGGTGCAGAGGGAGAAGCAGACTCCACACTGAGCAGGAAGCCTGAAGCAGGCTCTAACCCAGGGCCCCAGAATCATGACCTGAGCCACCCAGGTGCCCCTAGATGATATTTATTTTTAATAAATCTATGATGATTCTAATAGGTGTAATTTGTTAAGCCATGGGTTACGTAAGTTAAACCATTCTGAGTTGGCCATGCCTGCTGAATTTCCATGTAAGCATTATCTTCAAGAAAACTTTGGTGCTGCAGAGAAACCACACTTTTATAGCTTATATTCAAATGCTTTGCTATGTTTGTAAAGACAATTTAAAGTAGCTACTGCAGAATTTTTGATGCAGTCAGTTGAACATAAGACCATTTTAGCACAACGTGTAGAATGAATAGAACATGAGAAAATGCCATTAAGATTTTGGAATTTCTTGCTGTGATGTTAATTAGTTTGTTTTGAAGACACAACCTCTTTGTTATGAAATGTCAATTAAGAGTACAATCCTAGTGATGAAGAATTCCAGGTGACATTTCCAGTGTTCACAAGATTCAAAGAGAGCCTGATTAGTTGCATTTATTTACTTTATAAAACAAGAGTAGCAGCATATACCATGGTGTAGTTTTATAAAATAAAAGAGCACCACACAGCCAAATTATAACTAACGAGCGTTAAGCTCAAGGGCCCTGTACAACAGAGGAGCCTATGATAACAATTATTCAATACTACTCTCAGATGAAGGCAATCACAAGTCATTTACATGCTTTGTACCAAATTCTCCTATGTAACCTGTAGAGGGGACATCACAGATAACACTGATAATATCTAAAAGGTTCTCTTTGCACAGAGAAAGTGTCTCTTGTTCTGTGATGGTATGAGGAAGTATGGGCCTGAAGCCTATGACTGATTGGGGTCTTGAACACAAATGGCCCTAAAAGTATCTGTGCAGCGATTTGTCATGGCAGCCACTGGAAGCCCAGTGTTGTCCCACCAGCTGCCATGGCACACGATTTCGGGATCCCCGGCTCAGAAAGGATAAGCTTGAGAACGCAGGATAAACAGAATGATAAGGAAATCAAACCAGATATATAGGAGAAGCTGTGAAAAAAATGATTGGCCAGGAGATTAGTGTCAAAGATGAGAGATAAGAAGGGAGGTATGTTTTGCTTTCTCTTGATGCAGGGAGCACTAGCAGAATGACAATTCAGAAATCCTTGTAATGACATGCCCTTTAGTATGAAGGTCCTTGCGAGTCACGTCTGCCCACCAGCAGAGCTGACTGGGATCCTGTCTGAGCACACGCCCGCCCGGGCAAGAGCGTCAGGAGGCAGGAGCAGTTTCAGCCCTCCATGTCCTAGCTGAGGGCTGACAGACAGGACAACCGAGAAACAGTTCCCAGAGCAAAGATCGCCCAGAAGATGAGGTGGAACTGGCTGTCTGCTCAGACACGGGAAGACAGGATGAAAGGGGAATCGGAAACAAGCCTCCAAGTGTCTGGGAATCAGGGACAAGGCTGTATCTCTTCCATCATCTGGAAGTTCTCAGCGTGAATCACCCTCGGCCTGTTTGCTGACTCAGGAATAACAGCACAGTAGCGAAACACCGTCCAGTTGTGTTGCTGGGAACCGTTAGCATACTTGTGTGCTATAATTGTCATGCTGAAGCATCTAGCACTCTGGACTCCCTGAAAGCTTGGCTCTTTGGGGGGACCTTTCCATTTACTATAAAAACCAGGCAGACTACTTCCCATTCAAATAAAAGATGAAGCTGAAGAAAAAAATAAGGGTATTAAACAAGTAGTTCTACTTTATTCTTGTGGAAGCTGGTTTGACTCAAGGTCTTGTATTTATGGAATCTGAGTATCAGTAGTTCTTAATTTGCTAAAAGTATAGAAATTTTAAAAGCACACATCTCTAAGATCAAAATTAGATGGAAGAGACAAAAATTGAATGAAATTTAGAGAGCTGAAAATTTAAAGGAAAGATATCCATTTGTTAAATTAATTTCCAAATAGGAAATCAACTTCTATGAAGATTATGTCATTTTCCTAGTTTTCTAGGTTTTCAACTGTATTCATCTAATTATGCTTTCGTTAAACAAGTGGTGGCTGAGGTTTCTGGTTCCCTTCTATTTTCTAGTCCCCCTTTTTCTGATTCAGAGTCAGGGAAAACCCGGCTTTCGTGTGAGACAGAAGTGCTAAAAAACATGTATCTCTTTGCTCCTGTAAGAGTCGGTGTGGTCATCTAAGTTCTGGCCACTGAGATAGAAGCAGAAGAATTATGAAGGACTTCTGGAAAGGCTGCTAAGGAACTAATTTCGTGTCAAAACAGGCCCAAACTTAGTGACTTAAAGCATACAAATCTTGGGCGCCTGGGTGGCTCAGTCGGTTGAGCGACTGCCTTCTGCTCAGGTCATGATCCTGGAGTCCTGGGATGGAGCCCCACATCGGGCTCCCTGCTCTGCGGGGAGCCTGCTTCTCCCTCTCCCACTCCCCCTGCTTGTGTTCCCTCTCTCGCTGTGTCTCTCTCTGTCAAATAAATAAAATCTTTAAAAAAAAAAAAAAAGCATACAAATCTTATACTTAATACAAATCTTACACTTCTGTGGGTCAGAAATCCTACAAGTCTCAATGGGCTAAAATCAAGATGTCAAACATACTATGCAAAGCAGCATGGATGTTCCTCAAAAAATTCAAAATAGATCTACCATAGGATCCGGCAACTTCACTTCTGGGAATATATCTGAATGACATGAAATCATTGTCCCACAGACATATCTGCACCGCCCATGTTCATTGCAGCATTATTTATATTAGTCAAGACGTGGAAACAACCTACATATCTATGTGTCCATTGACAGATGAATGGATCAAGAAAATGTGATCAATGTCTGTATGTATTTGATATGTGTACACACACACACAGGAATATTATTCAGTCATAAAAAAAAGGAAATCTTGCCATGTGACAACATGGATGGACCTTAAGGACATGAATGATGCTAAGGGAAGTAAGTCAGGCAGAGAAAGACAAATACCATATGATCTCACTTGTATGTGGGGTCTAAGGAAACCAAGTTCATAGATACAGAGATCAGATTGGTGGTTGCCAGAAGTGGGGCTTGGGGAGTTGGGGAAATGGGTGAAGGTGGTCAATAGTTACAAGCTTCCAGTTATAAAATAAATAAGTTCTGGGATGCTAGGTACAATATGATGACTATAATTGACAGTACTGTATATTGTATAGTTGAAGTTGCTAAGAGAATGGATCTTAAGCATTCTCATCTCAAGAAAAAAAATTTTGTAGCTATGTGAGGGGATGAACATTAACTAAATTTATTGTAGCAATTATTTTGCAATATATCTATCAAATCATCATGTTGTACACTTTAAATGTATACAGTGTTATATGTCAATTATATCTCACTAAAATTAAAAAAAAAATAAAATCAAGGTGTCAGCAGGGTTGTATTCCTTTCGGGAAGATCTAGGGGAGAATCTTTTCCTTCTCTTTTCCAGCCTCTAGAGGCTGCCAATGTCCCATCCTCCATCGTCAAAGCTAGAAATGGCAGTTTGAATCCTTCTCATTCTGGCACCTCTCTGATTTTTGGCTGCCAGGAAAATTTCTCGACTTTTAAGCGCTCACATGATTAGATTGGGCCCACCTGGATAACACAGGTTAATCTCAGCATATCGAGGTTCTTCACTTCAATCGCATCTGCAAAGCCCTTTTGTCATGGAAGGTACCATATTCATAGGTAGTGAGGATTAGGACATGGACATATTTGGGGGCCATTATTCTGCGACCACAGTGGTGATAGCCATCTTGGACTGTGAAGTGCCCCTGAGGATGTTAGCCATGAATGAGAAAAATAGAATAAAAAGTAAAAAGGAGCCTTGGGAACCTAATAACTCTGTGAAGTTTTCATACTACCCTGCGCTGCTTATGACCAGAATTCTCTTATAGTAGAAGATGTGTTTGGGGGCTTGATATATACAGCCAAAAATAATGTCTAACTAATCACATATAATTCTACAGATAATCTTACTTAGTATTTACTTAATTTGAAGCACTGTGCCACGCACTAGGGCTATATTCAGTTCTTGCCCTCATAAAATGTTCTGTATCATAGGAGAGACAGACACTAAATGAGTAATAACAAGAAAATAACAATAACGGTGTTATGATAATGAAGGAAAAAGAGCAGGGAATCACAGAGCAGGGAATATAGTCTCCACCAGGATCAGAGGAGGTTTCCTAAGGAAGATGGGATGAGGATTGGACACATTCGGTGAAGAAGAACATTACAGGTACTACTAAGCTGACCTTCACAAACACAGATGCTGTTATTGACATACCATAGGTAAGAAACATGCTTTGAGTTTTAAAATCTGAAATGAATTTGCATCTATCCACCCACCTCCATCCCGCGCTCTTTTCTCAGACTCTCTTCTGGCCAGCAGACGTTGGTGAGACAATTCCATGGAATTACATGCATCAGAGCCAAGGTCACTACCTTTGGGACAAGGTCTTGTAGGGACATACTCTAAAGAAGGGAGCTCTCAAGTTACAGACCTTTACTACCAGTGTCCGGGAAATATCTGTCCAGGCAGACACAGTCAGGAGAAAAGGCCAGGCTGTTGGGAATCCTTTCGAGATGATCCGAAGTTAATTGCCCTGTGCATAAGTAGACAAACGTGTTCCTCAAATACAAGGTTGTTGCACTGCACTATTTAGCTTAGAGCCAGTCCTAATTCAAAAAGTATTTCAAGGAAGGGTAAATATGCTTCCTGAAAAATCCCATGTCTGCTGCTGAAAGAAAAATGGTGTTAAGACGCCCTTTCAAACCAAGCGCTCTATCCCCATATTTATTTTAGCAACAAAAATTCAATTCGGTTGAGCTGTCTGGGGAGTTGATTTTTTTTTAAGATTTTTATTTATTTATCTGTCAGAGAGAGAGAGAGAGAGAGGACAAGGAGGGGGAGCAGCAGAGGGAGAGGGAGAAGCAGGCTCCTCACTGAGCAAGGAGCCCGATGAGGGGCTCGATCCCAGGACCCTGGGATCATGACCTGAGCTGAAGGCAGACGCTTAATGACTGAGCCACCCAGGCATCCCTGGGGAGTTGATTTGACCCTGTTTCCAGAACAATGAACAATGGCTTGATGGCCTCATTCCTAAATGGTGCGTCTGATGTTTTAGTTTGTACATATAACTCATCATTTTTTTTCCTGCCCTGTAATGATAGAATTAATAGAGAAAACACCTCCTCAGTATATTAGAAGTATAAGGGCGTATTAAGGCTATTTTAAGTATTAGTGTGAGAAAATACTCTGTCCTGCTTCAGGACAGCATAGGAAGCAGAAATGCTGGTTGTGCAGTGAGTTGTGCTCACCGTTAACTGAGATACTGAGACAAAGAGTATTATTATTTCCTGCATGCAATTAATCTTATATGCCGGGAGCATGAATTTCTCTTCAGTATAAAAGGCAGGCAGGCTATTGGTCCCGAATCAATGACAGTCAGAAGAGCCTAGACATTGGGTGATCTGATGAATAATTTAAGCCTGATTTGTTAACTGTGCAGAAGTGAAGTTAGCCGTGCAGGGGAGACACATTGTCAATTGCCAGCAATTTACTATGTTTTTGAAAACCACAGGCAGCAATTTACAGAAAAGATGAGGCCAGTTACTGTACACGTGTGACATTTTCTTGATTTAAGATGTCATCCTGAAAGCTGTTAACTGACAACTGGAGTTTAGAATGAGGTTATGAAGTTTAGTAAGGAACTGCTTTTATCTAAGAACCTCTAGTTTTCTGCTCTGGGAGACCCCTGAATGCATACCTCCTGCTGGGATTAACCGGGTGTATGCAAATGAGCCCTGTCAGAGAGGGTGATGCACCTTCTCTCGGAACCATTAAGCACCTTTGCTCAGAGCTCGGTGCTCTAATGCACTGACTCATCCAGGAGTAAGCATGGTGATGGGCCTTTATTTCTTGGAGAAGAAATCGTTGTCCACATATTTCTTTAGTCCTGTGCCATCTGGGAGGTATAATCACCTTCATCCTGTACCAGGAGTTTGCTTTACAGTTCTTCATAAGAAGCTGATTAAAGGAAAATCTCCTTTTTATTACTGTAATTTCTTTCCCCTTCTTTTCCCTTTGGGGATTAAGTCAGTAACAATAATTTCTTGATATTTGAACTTGTAAAAAAGTGAAATGAAGGTAGTCTTCGCTTCCAGAGAAATCTGAAACTCTCAAGTATCCCTGAAGGATGACTTCTATAGGAAGAATATCCATGAAATGGTGTCTCATAGTTTAAATGTGATAAAGTATAACCCAGGACTGGTCATTTTTGGAGCTATGCCAAAAAAGGACTTTTGATATATTTTGAAATTTATTCTGAGTGTTTACATTAATTTGTTAAATTCTCCAAGGGTTCCTAATAAGCTTAAACCTTGCAAATCAGAGTTGTAATTGGAATTCCTATTCTGGAATCACATATGTCAACAGTAACTTCTTCTTCTTTTTTTTTTTTTTTAAGAGTTTAACTTTCCATGTGAGAAACAAGTCAAGACTTCCTATGTGTGTCATTATTAGCAATAAAATCAATCTGAAAACTGAGACAAATACCTTTTTTCTTCTTTCTACGTTCTCTGTTTGCCCGTCTTGCTAGGTCTATAAACTCCTTTACAACCTGATGGCAGCTCCTGGGTGTTGCTTTAATAAATTTTTTCCCACCTTATCTTTTTCCCAAAAGGAGTAAAAAAGATGACCATGGGATAAGTTTATTTCTTTTTTCTATGTCAAATAGTAAAGGCAAAATACAACATGCCAGAACATTACCGTAACAACCAAACACTGAACTGTTTAATAGAGTTTCATGTTAGACTATAACTCTGTCTTTTCCCAGAGGTTTTTTTAATATTAAAAAATCAATAAAATGAAAGGCCACATGAATGGATTACTTTTAAAACATTATATTGAAGACTGACAGCTCTAAAGTGGCTCAGCAAATTTATTGTTTTGCTATCAAAAGTAGTAGGAAAGCACTTTAGGCAAACACGTGTTCCTTTCCATGATAGTTTTAGAAGCATAGATTTGGACCAGCAAAAGATAGTCACATTCAACTCTTCCAAAATATTCTCCTTTATGTATTACGAGCATCTGTAATTAAGCCATGTAAACTTGGAATCTAATTTCCATAAACTTTTCATAAAAGTAAAAAATGTATTCATAAATATTATGGAAAGAAAGTTTTAAATAACTTCTATTATCTTGATTTTGGGTAGGTCTAACCAATTAAATCATATGGTTTTATTATTCCTTCTTTGTCTATAGTATTTTTAATATAAGAAAATACATGCTCCAGAAGGGAGAAAATGTTGACTTATGTAGAGGTAGCTGTGTTGTAGACAACAAAATCAGAATTTTGTCTGTTTGACTAAAAGATTAGGTTAGAGTAGAATAATGGTGGCAGTCTAACAGAATGCCTTGAAGGTAGGAGGCTTTCGCCTTTGTTCAAATCATCAAGAAGTGAATTTCTTTTTTTTTTTTTTTAAGATTTTATTTATTTATTTGACAGAGAGAGACACAGTGAGAGAGGGAACACAAGCGGGGGGAGTGGGAGAGGGAGAAGCAGGCTTCCCGCGGAGCAGGGAGCCCGATGTAGGGCTCGATCCCAACACTCCGGGATCACGACCTGAGCTGAAGGCAGACGCTTAATGACTGAGCCACCCAGGCGCCTCAAGAAGTGAATTTCTGAGGCTTAATTTTTGATCGGTTTACCTGCTAAGGCCCCTTGCTGCTTGGATCGGACTATAATGATTTTGACTTGACCTATTTCTTTACCTTTAGAAACTCTCTACTTTATTTTTCAGTAAATCATCAAAAGCCTTTTGTACTTTATTATGAGTACCAGAGAGGTGGTTTATTATTAGTTTGCATTTATATTGTATTTGCCTTCAAGTAGCTCAAGGGGCTTTACAAAACACGACAACAGTCATCAAAACACTGTCACATATGTAAAGCAAGAAATAATGCTGGGATAAATGTGCCAAAGGCAGAGAGCTCACTGGAAACTGTTCATTTTCTACATATTTTTCAGAGATATCTTTTTAGGGATTTTCTTTAAAATAAGGTCCAACTTCCTTAAACATTTTCTTTTCTCAGCTTTGGAATCTGACACTTCCGTTCAACAAATTCACTGAGCATCTGCTCTGTGCCAGATATTATTGTAGTTGCTGAGGATATATCTAGGAGATGAGAAGAACTTGCTCTCACTGAGTTTATGTTCTAGTTTAAGAGCCAGGATACATAAGCAAACAAATACATGATATAATAGCTTGTTGTGCTAAGTGCTATCAAGGGTGGGGGGCGGGGGAGGGCAGGATAAGAGGATAGAGAGTAACTTCATGGGAATGGATAATAGGAGAAACCATAGAAACATATTGGGGAATGCCAGGTCCCCAAGATAGAAGCATGCTCAGCATGCACAAGAAACAGCAGGATGAAGTGTTGTGTCACCAGCATGCCATGAACAAGGTGAGGAGGTCAGGCCATATGTCTGGAGAGCTGGGCAGGGGCAAGATCCTGTGGGAATCTCATCCGCCATGATAAGGATTTGGATTTGGTCCAAATGTAATGGGAACCCCGTGGGAGGTTGAGCACCGTAGAATCACAGAGTCAAAAATCAGTGCGACTGCTGTGCAGGGGACAAGAGTGGAAGCAAGAGGACCCACAGAGACATGATTGTGGTGGTCCAGGTCAGACGTGAAAGTGGCTTGGGCTAGGGTGATAACAGTGGTCAAGAGGAGAGTGATCAGATTTGAAAAACAATGGGAAAGCAGAGCTCACAGAATTTGCTAATGGATCAGAGGTGGTATATGAGAGACCTTTAAATTCTGTCTCTGCTCCATGTGATGTAGTTTCTCACCAGTAAGGGAGCAACAGTGAGTCATTCAGAGTGTAACTGAGGACGCCTATAACACAGAGCTCACCTTCCAAGCAAAGATGCCGTCTCTCAGTGCAAAGGGCTTGAAACTGGTCAGAAGAAACAAGGAGGCTAGGGTGAGAAGGTCCACTGCATACCAGGCAAGTTCATAGAGGTGGCTCTTTTCACCTTGACATCAATCTCCCAAAGAAAATGGCCTTTCCCCTGACATAGATAAGAAAGTGGAAGGATCATAGGCAGTAAATAATTTACCCCTGGTCAGACAAATGAAATCTGGAAAATGTACTTTTTGATGCTGGAAGGCTGTCTCTGAGCCCAAGATCATATCCATTATTGACAGTTACCTCTGTTAGGTAAGAGAAACACAACATGGAAGGGAAAGAAAAAAAGAATAATAAAACAGAACAAACATATTACTGTTCTCATACTTCCTTTTCCTCCCCCACCACTAAGGAGTGGTCTGTCTTCTCAAAGCAGCCTGAACACTGGAGACAAGGGAGATTTATGAATAAACAAAACCCTGTCCCAATAGCTGACCCCAGGGCTACCTAACACAAAATGATTAGAAGCCTTAGTGTAGTCATCTTGTGAATTCAGTCATCAAAGACTGTAAATCAACATTCGTGTTTTCAGATTTCAGAAAGGCTTTGGCTCTGAATTATCTGAAAAATTATAGTTTCACAGCCCTGTAATCAGGATTCGAAACGTCTGCTGCCCCACTTGCTGTCTTCATTGGTTATCCTCCTTGTAACATCTGCATGGAACTTCGAGATTTATGGCAGCTCTCCCATGTGGCCCCATGAGTCCTGCCACATACCTCCCATCCCATTGGGCAGGTGAGGATATCATATCTCTGAGAAGTTAAAATCTCTAATGAACACACACAAAATGAGTGGCTAAAGAGTGTCAAACTTAGAATATCAGACACCAGTTCATGGATGTTTTCAGGGAAGTGATGCAAGGTTGGGGTTGGAGCCATATAATGGACTTATCAGAATCTAGGAGCTGCCTTGGCAGTCAGCCCAACCATGACAAGGACAGGAGGGGTATTTTAATGCTGAGCCCATTCAAAACTACTGTCCCATCCAACTAGCTGTGTCTGAAAGCAGGTGTAGTCTTATGATTACCTCCCTTGCAATGGACAATTCATTGTGGTGGCTTTTCTTTTTTTCTTTTTCCCATTTATTTATTTAATTTGCATTGCCTTTCCCTTCATAAAAAAAAAAGGTAAGAAATAAATATCTTTACACCCTTTTCTACAGTGTTGCTGTTGAGTTAATAAGCATTCTGATGTAGTGCTAATATTGTTTGTTAGACCTCAGGTTCCAAAGTGGAGAAATCTTATACTAATTTAAGCCATAAAAAGTAACCAGTGATTTCATGTGAAGATGATGCTGTGGTGGACAGATATTCAGACTCACCCTTACCTCTTTGTTGCAGTGTAGTCATGTGATGCAAGTATTTATTTACCTTAGCTGAATTCAACTTGGCAATTCCCATACTGGGTCACTTACATTATCAAGGGAATGGAAGCATTCAAGTCCGAAACAGCCAATGGGTATTATAAGACCTACAGAAAGAACATGCCAGTGGTTTTAAGGGTCTCCCTAACTATTGGCAAGCTAGCAAAATGCTTGGTAAGATGTGCAAAAGAACACAGTCAACAACATTCTTGAGAAAGAAGAGTGAATTAATTGAAGGCTAGCTCCGAAAAGAAGAATTACAGGGCTGTGTTATACATATGTATGGATTAGAAAGGTCCTTTCTGGACAATTTAAGGGATGCCAGGAATAATTTGCAATACATTATACTTGATTTTCACCTTATATGCTGACTCGAGACCCAGATCTCCCTAAAAGAGGCCACTACATTCGCTTATAAGTTTTTAATTTTAGAACCTGCTAGCCACTATTTATGCGAGAAAAAAGTGAGGAAAGAACTCCTCTTTTCTCCTAGAAATAAAAAAAAAAAAGTTTTATTCCTCCCCTTCCACCTACAACCTCCTACCATTTTCTTTATTTATCAGGTCCTTTTCTCAGCAAAAGGAGATGTTAATGATCTTATTAACATATTAAACAATGGCATAGAAAAGGCTGACATTTCCCAAAGCTTTTGGTCCATGATTAAAGTAATGAAAGTTGCCAGTTATTCAGGCCAAGCCTATAAAGGCCTTAAATTCACTCACTGCCTGAAAGGTCAGGTGAATTAAAGGGAAATATAGGGTTGGCCTTGAACAGTCTGCATGTGGTGATTCTGAGTGCTCTTAAAAGTGGCTGAATCGAAGAAGCCACGCATTAATTCCAGCCAGCTTCCTGGTGTTGATTAAGAAGTAATGGCAAGTGCTCATTTGTGGGCAAATTAAGAGATAAGTCCTTTTCAGAAGGTCATTTACATGTCTTTTTTTTAATTAATATTACTGACTTGACGCTTTGCAGTTAAATTAACCCATTAACTATAAAAGTCATCAGTTTGGAGAGTAGGAAAGGATAATTTATTTAATATCAGATCCAGATTTTCAATAATTGACCATTTCTTCTGGCACCCTAATAGTAAAGGTCTGAAGTTGTGAAGTATGTGTTGGGTGGGTGGCCATGGCCTAAACTGTTTTGCTGTGTTGTTGCTGATTATAAAGGTAACATATAAACATTTTTTAAAAACTGAAAAGAATGTTGAAGAAAAAAACCTATCTTCTCTTCTGCCCCCATCACTCATAGTATTTTAGTATTCCCATATGTTGAGCTCAGCAATATATATACATTTTGTGTGTGTATGCATGTATATATATATAGCATATACACGGGTCAGCATATAGGTAAACATATAACTCTCTAAATTTGTCATTACTTAAAATACAGTTTCATATTTTGCTTTTTCACAGGTTGTAATAAGAGCACTTCACTACATAATAAATATCCTTTGGAAACCAAGTTTGTTTTTTTTTATTTAAAAATTTTTTTATTCTTATGTTAATCCCCATACATTACATCATTAGTTTTAGAAGTAGTGTTCCATGATTCATTGTTTGTGCATAACACCCAGTGCTCCATGCAGAACATGCCCTCCTCAATACCCACCACCAGGCTAACCCATCCCCCAACCCCCTCCCCTCTAGAACCCTCAGTTTGTTTTTCAGAGTCCATTGTCTCTCATGGTTCGTCTACCCCTCCGATTTCCCCCCCTTCATTCTTCCCCTCCTGCTCCCTTCTTCTTCTTCTTTTTTTTTTTCTTAACATATATTGCATTATTTGTGAAAACCAAGTTTTAATTAAACTTTTTATTTTTAGACTGTTGTGGAGGCACATGGGGTTGTAAGAAACAATGCAGAGAGTCAGCACACCCTTGGCCCGATTGCCACAATGGTAGCATCATGCAAAACTCTATAGTACAATATCACAACCAGAATATCTATATGGATATACTCAAGATATAGAATATTTCCATCACCGCAGGATCCCTTGTGTTACCTTTCTATAGACATATACTTGCCTCTAGTCCTTACCCTCTGGAAACCACTAATCTGTTCTCTATTTCTATAATTTTGTCATTTCCAGAATGTTGTATAAATGGAATCATACCATCCATAACCTTTAGGGATTAGCTCTTTTCATTCAGCATAGCTCTCTAGAGATTCATCAGAGTTATTCATGTATCAATAGTTCATTCTTTTTTATGGCTGAGTATTTATTCCATGATATGGGTATACCGCAGTTTGTTTAACCAGCCACCCATTGAAGATCACCTGGGTTTTTTCCAACTCTTGGCTGTTATGAATGAAGCTGCTGTGAACATTTGGATACAGATTTTGTGTAAATATAAGTTTTCATTTCTCTGAGATAAACGCCCAAGTATTTAATTGCTGGATCGTTTGGTAGTTGTATGCTCAGTTTCGTGGAAAACTGCCAACTGCTTTCTACAGAGACTGTACCACCACCAATGTATGAATGATCTAGTTTCTCTGAATTCTCGCCAGTGTTTGGTGTTGTCACTGTGACTTACTTTAGTCATTGTGATTTTAATTTGTATTTCCTTAATGGCTGATGATGTTGAATATCTTTTCATGTGATTATTTGCCATTGGCGAAATATCTCTACATCTTTTGCCCATTTTCTAATTGGATTTATTGATTTTTTTAATGTTAAGTTTTGATACTTCTTTATGTATTCTTGATACGAGTCCTTTGTCAGGTGTGGTTTGCAGGCATTTTCTCCCCATCTGCAGCTTGTCTTTTCTTCCCCCTTAGCAGATTCTGTAGCAGAGCAAACATTTTTAATTTTGATGAGATCTAATTTATCAGTTTTTCTTTTTATAAATAATACTTTTGGCGTCAAGTCTAAGAACTCTTTGCCTAGCCCTAGATTCTGAAATTTTTCTTACTTTTTAAATCAGTTTTAAGTTTTATATTTACATCTGTGCTCCATTTTGAGTTGATTAATTTAGCTGTAATTTTATTCCTTATGTAGGATTGAATTAATATGTTCACAGTAGGAGAACTTCTTTTCTTTTTCTTTTTTTTTTTTTTTACTGTTAAACCAAGAACTTCATGGGTGAAGTGAGGCTAGGAGAAAAGAAGCATAGATATTAACTGAGGATAAACTCTGGTCCACTGGAACCAGCTTGAGACAAAGGAACTCAAACTGACCTCCCTTTCTGGCAGTCTGCTTTTTCCCATTCTCCAAAGGTCTAGTCCAGAATGATATTCGTCCCTTCACTCCTCACCCCTCATTCCTGTTGCTGAGCTCTTTTAAAGTCTTTGATCCACTAAACCCTCTCATCATCCTCTTCTTTCTTTACATTTGTTATTCTCTTTCTTGTTGCAAAGGGTATCAACCTAGTATTAATGTTGGTTAGTGCATTCAACTATTATCAAACAATCTAAAATCAGGAAACTCTTCCCTAGAAATGAAATTTGTGTTTATAACCACTATGGCATTTTCCTCTTTAATTAAATATATAATAGCCTTGAATAAAACAGTATACATGTATTTGTTTATAATCCAGATACATCTAATGTAGATGTCTAGCTTAGGAGGCAGATAATAATCTCTAAAAATGCCATTTAGATTAGCAAGCTATGAGGCAGAATCAAAAGATTCAGGAGAGGACAGAAGGATATCAGACAAAGCACATCCTGGATAAGAGAAATGGGGAAAATTCATGGATCTGGGTTCATGGGAATTTATAAATACACTTTTTTTTACCTGTCTCCCCTTATTGACCTCATAATTGTAATGATTAACATGTTTGGGGGCCAATGGAAATGTCTCAGAGTCAATATTTCTTTTTTAAATAGAACATATACAACGGAATGATGACATCGAGGAAATACATTACTGGCTACAAGCTCTTCAAGGGGCCTGAAGGCTCCAGGGGAGAGGGGGAAAAACCCAAAAAACATATCTCTCTGGAGACACAGAGATAGAATGGAAGAGAAAATCTATTACCCAAGGCCATCAGCTTTAGGGAAAGAAAAATCGCCATATTTCTGTTTGGGTAATAGCAATAGAATGTTTCTCAAAACCACTAACAGTGAAGGAAACTTCTGGACAGGAGCCAGGTCATAAAGTGCCCCTTTTCTCATAGTCCTGGCAGATGATTTAGGATGTTCTTGTTCTCCTCTGAGATGAGTGATACCAGAAAAAAATTCTCACCACTTTAAATTTATATGAACGATCAGCATATACCAAATGACAGGGTACTTATTTGAGAAGCAATAGTCATAATACAAATGTTATGGAGTATCAATGGTTGATGGTGAGATTTTTCAGCAACATAATGAATAGGTGTTTCTAGGCAACGTAATATGAGTGCAAATGGAATATTATGATTAGAAAAAAATCATGCATTTGTACATTGTTTGAGTATCTAGAAATGTTCATCGATATAGCCACTTATAAAAATTAGACTATGTCTAACTTTTATATTTGTATGATTTCTTCTACTTTCATTACTTTATGCACAAAAGGTCCAGTAAGGGATATATTTGCATTAAATAACATTATTTATATTAAAATAACTGATCTATAATATTGCTTTGATGTGGTATTTCAAAGCATAATTTTCTCAGTCCAACTTAATCCTTCATGTCTCACTCATCTATCCATCCATCCATACCTGTGACATGCTTGACACTGTGTTGGGGACATAAAGCTGGGATCAAGGTCTGGTAGTGATAAATAATTCTAGTAAAAGCTTCAGTTAATTAAGTCCCTTCTGGTTCTCCAAAAGTGCCATCTCACTTAATCCCCACTTGTCCCAAGAGGTAAACACCATTATTCACATTGAACAGGTCAAGAAACTGGAGTTTGCCCAAGGTCATATGGATAACAAATGCTGAAACCTGGACTCCCCCTCAGACTTTTCTGATTCAAAAGCCAATTAAATCCAATGTAAATCCAATGATTATGTTATAAATCCAATGTAAATGCAATGATTGTATTTTGGCTCCATTTGAGTCTTGTCTCCACTGCTTAGCAACTCTGTGACAGAAGCAGATTGCTGAACATCAGACCTCAGGTCCCTCACCTGAAAATGTGAACAATAGTAATTCCTGTCTCATCAGAGTGTGATGAATGTGAGAATTAATCTGACAGAGAAATAAAGAAAGCATGTGACCTGCAGGAGGAGGACCAGTTTGCCTGAGGAATTGAGAAGGGCTCCGAAGAAGAGGTAGCATGTGACAAAGGAGTTGAAGAGCAAAAAGGAACTGGAAATTGTCATATCCTCCCTCATTCTCCTTTTATGGGTCTCTTTTGAGATAAAATCCATGTTGTCCCACTCTCCCTATTATCTACTCAGGGAGTCAGCAGCAAAGAGAAGGCACAGTTACTGAACACTCACTACACGAATGTCCAACACTGTTAAAAACATTTAATGTAGGTTAACACAACATAACCCAAACAGCAACCCTACGATAAGGATTTAGAGGCGCTGAGAGTTTAAATAATTTGCAGAAGGACCACAGTTCATGAGTCCTATACTTGTGTGTTGCTTAATTTTTCAAAAGGCTAACTTTCCAGCTCACGAAGCCCTTGAGATATTTCTGTGTTTATTAGCTCCCAGCCCCACCCTGCCTACTGGGATGTAGGCACCACCTGAAGCCTCTTCCCTTCCACAATAAATAGGAGGGGGCACACAGTGATTCTACTATTAGCACATCTCAGGCTCTTCAGAGCCACTCAACTTCCATTGATTTCCATGGAGAAAAGCCTCATTGTGATGGGAATGCAGAGATGGATCTATTTGTTCCTGACATGAACTTGTGTTTTATGCTGGGTTCAATAATTCCCAAGAGTGAGGAGGTTGAATTCGGATCAATGAAGATTCCAGAGATTGTTCTTACTGAGCAAACACAGCAAGTCGCCTGTTGGGCACAGATGCTGGGAAAGCATCAGAAATACGAGATCATGGCTGTCTTCAGGCTATCTGGACATAGCTGCCGGTGCCTTCATCAACACCAAGCTCTGCAGCATTCCGCCGGGGGAAAGAGGAAGATCCATGGGAGGCAGTGGGGCATCAGGTCTAAGGCAGGGACTCTGGAGACACACTCTTGGCTTTTGCATCCCAGCTTCATCTGCTAGCTCTCAGGCAGTTTACCTAGCTATGTGTGCCTCAGTCTTCCCATCTACAACATGCCCATAGTAATAGCGCTGTTCATCCTAGTGTGGCCATACATATTAAATGAGACAATGTATGCAAAGTGCCAAAAATAGTACCCACCAAACATTAAATGAAACAATGAAAAAATAATGCACTTTTGTTGAAAGCACCTTTCTATAGGGCTTTCATACTAATTTCAGATAGTAAACCATCTGCTCTTTCCTCTATGTTGCCAAATTTGGCAATGTACTCTATTCAACAGGTCAGTGAAATACAAGAGAATATTTAGCAAGTTTTTGAATGCGTTTGCCAAATCACCAATTGCATGACTTGAACATGCCATGGCTCGAAGGAAGGGTGTGCTGGTGGCCAGAACTAGGAAAGGGGCAAGGAAAAAGTTAATCCTCTTCCTCCTCTTCCTCAAAAAAAAAAAAAAAGCCAATACCCATGAACAGCTGTGAGAGATGACAGACAGAATATGCAATCATGAGTGAGAAGTTCTGCATTTAAACTATGGCTCCGCCACTTAATAGCAGAATGACTCTTGTGTTAATCATTCTCTCTCAAACTTGGTTCCCTATTTGAAAAATATGGATAACAACCCCTCACAGAATTAAATATGCTTTCAGTAGCTTTGTGAGCAATAGTGCTCTGTGTAATGTTAGCTATTATTCCTCCATTGTATATGTCCTAGGAGGGTTGGGTTGCTCTAGCAGTCATTTGTAGGCTACTGTGAATTCCTTCAAGAGACAGTGAGGCTGCTTTCTTCTTAGACGTGGCTGGGACCAGGGGGGCTGGATGGTGAGAGCACATCTCTGCTGCAGATAGGGTGATGGGGCAAGAAGTATTTCTTAGAGCATAGAGTACTCAGGAGCTGGATGGGAAGGGGTCCAGGGAGAAAGATGGTAGGATCCGCTTGCATCACATGCTCATCAAGAGCAAGACATGGTGGTGATTGTGGCAATTCTAGAAACTTCCTTTTTCACAACTCTTTTGAAGGTTAAAAAACCCCTTTTCATGTGAAATATGAAATATTTCTGAGGTAAAATAGAGCACTGGAGAGGGTGTATCTTTTGTTGTCTTTAGGTTGCTGGTTTCATGGAGGTTTTGAAGGAAAGACCCATCTTGGAGGAGGTAACAGGGCTCAGAGGACAGAAGGTGGTTGCTGGAGTCAGAAAGGTCATTCCCAGTTCTGCCCCTGACTAACAATGCACACATAGACAAGCTTCTGGATCCCACAACGACGGGGTCCATTATTGTCAGAGCAGCTCGCATCTGTAAGAGCATCATGCACTCAGAAACATTGCGGGATCTCTATAAATGTGAGGTATCGTTTTCTTCACTGTGAGTTAAATCATTACCCTGCTTCACAGCTGGGGTCACTGAAGTCCTGAAGGTCACTGGGGTCACTGAAGTCCTGGGGTCACTGAAGACCTTTGACAAAGGTCAAAGGGCATGATCAAGACTATCAAGCTATCTCACGCATCAGCTTTGGGAAACATCTCACGAGTCAGGAGCTCTAGAGACGAGACTGGGCCTCTATCCAAGCTTATGTCAGTGAGATCCTGAAGTGTCATTATCTCAATACAGAATTAAGTGCTTGTATATGTTGCTGCACAATAAAATACATTATTGATGTGCTAATGTTTTCCCCCGCTGGGTTTATACGTGGTTTGCATAGCAAATTTTACACATTTTGTCATCACCTGTATTTGAAAATAGGATGTTTCTTGACAAATTATACCATTATCTAACCAATTTTATCATTACCAAATTTTTTTTTCCATTTCCAATCTAAATGTTTCATTTTTAGATTGTATGATATTGTTTCTTATTATGCAATGCTCAATCACTTTAATTCTTCTAGCCGGTTCTGTTATTCTGTTCCAGATATTACTAAATGGTTACCCTTTCCTCTCAGTATTATTTATCGCCAATCTATACATTTGCTCTGTTTTTAATGTTTTTGCATAGGTCATGCCTTTAATCACTGTTACCACTTCAGTTTACGTTCGAGTTTATCACAAAGTTTTTATAGATTTCACATGCATAAGTCATGGTTTGGATCATTCCCTATTCAAGACTATAAAAAAGAAAACATATATTGATGTTTCTCCCCGTCCCAAGATTGCAACTTCTGTGAGGGCAGGGACTATCTTTTCTTCAACACTTTATTCGTTTTGTTTTTTTTTTTTTTAAGATTTTATTCATTCATTTGAGAGAGAACGCGTGAGAGAGAGCACGAGCAGGAAGGTGGGGCAGAGGGGTAGGGAGGAGACGACTCCCCACTAAACAGGAAGCCCGATGCAGGGCTCAATCCCAGGCCCCTGGGATCATGACCTGAGCCGAAGGCAGATGCTTAACTGACTGAGCCATCCAGGCGCCCCCAACATTTTATTCCTAACACCCAGCAGAACACCTGGAATATGGTAGTTCTTCATACATATTTGTTGAATGAATATTGAATAGATGACTTAAATTCATTTACTTTTATTAAAACAATTCATTAAGCTCTCAGAAATATCTATTTGAAAATGTTTTTTCACGTATTTGTGAAATACCTAATGTATGTAATACCTGACCCCAGGGTAGAGAAATAAATAAGGCCTTTCCTGATCATGAGAGAAAGACACAAAAGTAAATAGATACTTCTAGTGATGCTGGCAAATTCCCTGGACAGTGTTTAGTATGCTCCAGGCCCTATTCTATTAACTCACACATAGGAACGTATTTCATCCTCACCACTACTCTATTGGAAGTACCTTTCTTATAGTTGCTCATTTATTTATCTTTATTTTTTTATTTTTTTTTAGATTTTATTTATTTATTTGACAAAGAGAGACAGCGAGAGAGGGAACACAAGCAGAGGGAGTGGGAGAGGGAGAAGCAGGCTTCCCGCTGAGCAGGGAGCCCGATGCGGGGCTCAATCCCAGGACCCTGGGACCATGACCTGAGTCTAAGGCAGACGCTTAACCACTGAGCCACCCAGGTGCCCCACCGTTGCTCATTTAATTTGTACTATAAAACCTTAGGGAGTAAGACCAGTTATTTAGTATCTCTGTGGCTCAGTTTCCTCATCTGTCAATGGAGTTTTATTTATTGAATAAATATGTTTTACAGGCCTACTCTTCACCAGATACTGTTGTAGGCAGCAAACACAATGGAAAAATATCCTCGTCCTCATGATCGTAAATTAATAATAATACCTACTTCATAAAATTGCCAGGATTTTCGATGAGATAATAGTAAAGTCACCTAAAACAATGCTGGCACATAGTAGGTACTCAAAAAAATGTTAGGCATTATTATTATGCAACAACATACTTAGACTCAGTAGATTAATAGATGATTCTCATTGATTAAGAGGGAATTGACAGAGTAAATAGTTCAATATAAATTCATTATAGCTCAGTAAAAAAAATTCTAAGTATTAGACTGTGATGGATCCAGAAATTTGGGAGCAACAGATGCTACTTTCGACTGGAAAAAACTAATCAAAGTATTTCAAATTCATTCCTATTCATTAGACATATGAGTTTGAGTTTATGAAATTTATGTACGGATCTATATCCAAGAGTTTGATTCATTTTGGAGTCTTTTTTTTTTAAGATTATTTATTTATTTGAGAGAGAGAGAGCCTGAGCAGGGGGAGGGGCAGAGGGAAAAGCAGACTCCCTGCTGAGCAAGGAGCTGGATGCCCCTCATTTTGGAGTCTTAAGAAGGGACATACTAGGGACTCCTGAGTGGTCCATTGGTTAAGCGTCTGCCTTGGGCTCAGGACCCTGGGAGCATGGGGCTCCTTGCTTGGCAGGGAGCCTGCTTCTCCCTCTGCCTGCCACTCCCCCTGCTCGTGTTCTCTCTGTCTCTCTCTCTGACAAATAAATAAATAAAATCTTAAAAAAAAAAAAAAGGTACATACTGGTAATTCTAATGTAATTACATTAGGTAATTGTTTAAGCAAGAGGTAGAGTCTGACTGTAAAAACATACTATCGGATGGAGCCTTTCTTCCAGTTGAATATAAATGATGTTCTGCAGTGAAATGAGTTGTAAACCATACAGCAGACAGTTATAATGGGATTTAACCTAATTAGTGTTGGAGAGCTGAAACTCTTCATTAAAAGTAGTACTTCATAATCATGTAATAATGAACATTTGGTTCTTAAAGGCTGATGGAAGATCTGACCCGAAAAAAAAATAAAAGGATTTCTCTATCTTCCAAGTATATTCAGCAAGTCACCAAAATTGTGACAAGGTGTATCTAGAACCCCGTACATGCTCCCCCCGACAGCTCCATCTCCCTTACTTGGTCCCAGTCTCTGACCTGACCCTCCTGGTCCCCCAGCCCTACGCATGACACTGCTTGTTATTTCAGAGTGGAAATAGGGGCGAGCCGTTGCGACTTGCCTCAGCTTGCCTTCTCTCTGATTCAGAGGAAGAGATGCGCTGCAGCCCAACACGTTCTGTTGCCTCTAGAGATTGCCTCTTTCTTTCCTGTGTTTTTCTTCTTTCCCCCTCCCCCCACCCCGCCACACACTGCTGGGTGTTTCTTTTTATCACATAACAAGCCTCAAACCTCCTCTCCAATATTAAGAGCAAGGCATCTTGCCTCTAGAGCCTACTCTGTATCTCTCTTTTGACTGCCAAGTTTCTAGAAGGACAAATCTATTCTTAGTCTCCACTTCCAAACCCCGATCAATCCACAGAAGGAGGGGTCCTTACCATTCCAAAGGAGCTACTCTCTCAGGGGTCGCCAGTGGCCTCTCTCTGCCAGTTCAAGCTGGCACCTGTCAGTCCCTGTCTACTAGGATTTTCTGTAACATTGGAAACTATTGACCACACTCTTTTCCACTTTCCTTAGAACCCAGGACCATCTTTCCTGACCTCTGAACAGGTACCTCTTGCTGTGCCTGCACATCTCCTTCTCCATGGCTGCTCCACGATGCCTCCCATGTCAGGGGAACCTTGCGCTCCCCTCCCCACATCCTGCTCCTTCTCTGATATTCTGTACTTTAGTGGGAGATGCCACCCTTCACCCAAAGCTTCACCCAGAAATATGGAAAATTGCTTGATACCTTCCCCTCTCTTCCATGCCTACAGCATCCTGATGCTAGAATAATTTTCCAAAAATAAAAATCCAATTAGGTCACTCCTGTATTTGTAACCCTTCAGTGGTTTTTCACAGCTTTTAGAAGAAAGCCAAAACAATAAACAAGATACCCCAAATCCTTCACGAACTGATCTTGGCTATATTTTCCACTTTCTTCTCTTGACTTTCCCTCACAGGTATTTTTCACTCCATCTGTTCCAAACTAATTTCAGTTTCCAGAGACTTCTCTGTACTCTCACCCATCTGGAACACTCTTCCTCCCTCTGATGCCTAGCTAACCCCTTATCTTCACAATCTGGGTCCAGCACCAGCTCCCCCACCAACCTCTTTGCTGAAGATTTGTCTCTCGTGAACTCCCAGGGCCCCTCTCCTTTCTGCTATCTTCACATCTGTGCATTAAGCATGCATGCACAGTTGGTTTGGGCGTCTGTCTGCCTGGGTTTTAAGCCGCATAAAGGTGGGTACAATGTCTTATTGACATCTTAGTCATGGCACCTATCTCAATGTCTGGCACAGATTCAGCATCAGAAATTATCGGATGTTGTTACATTGTGTTGACAAAACACAATGTCAGTGGCTGAGTGAACACTGAAAAGATAAGCCCAATGCCACTTGTAGATGCTGAAATGTTGCTGATGTGTCACACCCAGGGGGACCCTCGTGCTTGCCTTCATGGAACCGTCTCTCGGTGGCTACCTTCTTTTCTCAGCTATGACATTACTTTTCTTTCTTTTTTTTTAAGATTTATTTATTTATTTTTAGAGAGAGAGAATGAGCGAGCACAAGCAGGAGGGGCAGACAGAGAAGGAGCGAGAATCTCATACCAACTCTGCACTGAGCGCGGAGCCTGATGTGGGGCTCGATCTCGAAACTCTGATATCAGGACCTGAGCCGAAACCAAGAATTGGACACTTAACCAACTGGGCCACCCAGGCACCCCTGACAATCCTTTACTTACATGTACATAAATTTATTATTTATTTATTTGAGAGAGAGGGAGAGAGTGCACAGAGGGAGAGAGGGAGAGGGAGAAGGAGACTCCCCACTGAGCAGAGAGCCCAACGTGGGTCTCGATCCCAGGACCCCAATATCATGACCTGAGCCGAAAGCACTTAACCAACTGAGCCACCCAGGTGCCCCATAGCATTTCTATATTTCTAATATAATTTGCTAACATGTTATTTTTTTAAAATTTGAGGCATCTATTAACCCTTCAGGGAACATAACTGAAAAATGCTGGACCAGGGTATAAAATGAAAATACCAAGGAAACTTTTACAAATGTTAACATAAACTTTACATTGTTTTCTCCTCTCAGTTCTGGGCAGGAAACTGGAATTTTCTGTGGTGTTGAAGTAGAAAATGAGAAAGCCTTTTAGACAGTTGATTTATAAATGTTTAATTAGGAGTTAGGTTTTAATTGTCCTGAAGGATTGTGCATTTCACAGAATGAGAGAATAAATTCACACCCAGATTTCAAGGAAAATTAATAAAAATATGCCAGATTTTCCCTACCACAGCGCAATGCTCCATCCACACATTATTCTGTAGCATGTGCCCTAGGAACGGAGACAGAATGATCCTTGGCTGCAGGAGCAGAGCAGGGCGACTCTGGTTCTTTCTCTGGGATGTGTGCATGCTTTGAAGGGTAGGATAAGAGCAAAGGCCCGCAAGCCTACTACTCCCGACTCCAAATTGTCATTTAGCCTCCTAATAGCTGTGTGACTGAGCAAGTTCCTTAACTTCTCCTGAGCCTCAGTTTCTGCATCTTATAAAATGGGAAAAAGTAGTTCAAACCTCACAGGCTCTTAAGGGCATTATAATTTCAGAATATTTTGAAAGCATGAAAATAAAAGTACTTCTCTTCCCCTGGTTTTCCATATGACTGTTTCATCTGTGTGCCTATTGACCACTCCATCTCCTCCCACTGTGGGGGCCTGAACTTCCAAATCCTTGGAACACCTACATTGTCCATAGTCCTGTGGGCACAGATGAGGGTTTCACATGTACATCTGCAGCCTGCCTCGTGTCTCACATCCCATGTTTCTTGCAGTGGGAAAGACCCACTGGGCAATAAGATAATAATAATAATAATAATAATGGTCACTAAGCAAATGTCAGGTCTTTGCATATATTCTCTCTATACAACAGCCCTGAGGAACGGTGTCAGTGGCCCACAGTAGAGAGAGGCATGTGACTGAAGTCAGAGTGTCTGGCCCAGAATGGCAGGGGTTCCCAGCAGGAACCCCGCCTGGTCAACCCAATCAGACCTGTGCTTAGCTAGTCTGAATGTGAGAGGATACACAGAGGGTGTGAGTCTCGTTACAGGGGGTGCTGGTCATTCATGGTTACTTTTCCACTTCTCTCCTTCAACATCTTCAGGAGTGCAACTAATGCAGGCAGTAAGGGGCAGGAGTACTAAGAAGTTACTTACAGAGATGAGACTGTCCCACCTCTCTACAAAAAAAGGGGGGGGCTGAGGGTGGATTTAGGAATGTATGTTCAACTTAACTGAAATGAAGGAATTAGAAATGTAATCACATAGAGAAATGGTCTTCTTCTCTACGAATAATGTCCAAAGAAAGTAGGGGCTGGACCTCTGAGAAATGAAGAGATGGGAAGAGGTGGTCCCTGGTAGGGATATGCCAGTGACAGTTGGGAGGGAAGGGACAGAGCTGTGAAGGAGCAAGGATGTGTCAGCATAGACTCGTGGTAAAAAGTCTCTACAAGTGCCTTTAAAGAAAGAGCTTCCAGAAATTATAGAGATGGTTTAGCCTGTGAAGACACATACGCACGCGCGTGCACACACACACACACACATCATATATAGCAGTAGCTCCTGTTAGAATTTTCCTAGGACACTTTATTAACAATTGTTTGAAATGGACACTAAAGTAAGTCTCTCTTTATACCCTTATGCCCTCGTAAAGTAAAATTTACCATACTAAATAGCACATTTTAAAATACAGATCTCCAGGGCACGTAGGTGGTTCAGTTGGTTAATCATCTGACTCTTGATTTTGGCTCAGGTCATGATCTCAGGGTTGTGGAATCGAGCCCCATGTCAGGCTCCTTGCTGGGCATGGAGCCTGCTTAAGGATTCTCTCTCTCTCTCTCCCTGTGCCCAACCCCCCCCAAAAAAAACTTCTAAAAAATTTTTTTAAATACAAATTTCCAAACAACATGGAACTTGAAAATTCATGCCCATGGCAAGTCCCAAAACAACAACAAAAAGGTCTCAATCTGAACTTGAAATTCTCTACTTTGAGACTAATCATTAGTTTGTAAAATGCAGTGGGCATACTTTCACTGATGAAACTTTTATCTCTATTTAGGACTTTCCTCATAATTAGAGAACCAAACTAATTATACTGATCCCTAAACAAAAGGAAATCATGTCACTGGTATAAATTTTGCTACAAAGGACCTCATTAGAGAACTCAGAAATCCCCATTAATCTTATGTTCATACTCTGTAATGATAGTAATTAGTGATGATAAATTGATAGTTGAAAATACACAATAGTTAGCAATTCTCATTTCATCATGATAAACTCCATTCTCTCCTGCTTATAATTGTTTAAAAATTGGATTTTTCGCTTCTTTATATTGAATGAAGTTCCTCATTTTACCTAAAAATATAGATCTTTAAATTTTGTGTGCATATCAACAGCTATCAGTTTTCTCTAAGAAATGTGTATTTAATATGTTTGGGGAAAATATAGTTTCAAGCTTATGACTACAGTACAAAAACATTTTAAATAACAAAAGTTAATACAGACATAACCAGGCATGAAACAAAGGTTTTCCTCTAATTAATGAAGTTCAGTATTTAACCAAAAGACCTTTTCTTCCTTTTCATTGCCTGGAGTCTTTGAAGAGCACCCCCGAGGCTGCTCAGAACTCATAGCAATATCCCTTTGTTCTATGGACCAAGCAATCTGTGGAAGAGGCGCAGCACCTGTGTGCATGCAGATGCGCTTCCCGTCTTGGCAAATCCTGCCGGACCAGGTGATTTCTGCTCTTTTCCTGCCCCACGGGAAAACTTCAGGAGGAAGACACTAATCACATTACTGCTGAGAAACGAGACGCTCTCTCAGCTTGGAGTTTCCTGGGCAGAAACAAAATAATGAAACCAAGCAATTAGCGGGCTTCTTCAGGGAATGTTCTTATCTGCATTTAGTGTTTCATCACAAGGAATTCTCAGGCATTTAGAGCCAATATGAGAAGACCCTAAATGAACTTCTAGGCCAACTTTGTCCTGCAAGGGGGAAATACTCTAATTCCTGGGCAGTTATCGTTAATTCATTCTAGAGAATCAAGATGCATAATGATGGTGCAAATAGTACAGCAGAAAGAGGCCTCCCAGCAGTTGGCTGAACACCTCCAGTGTCAGGGATCTGAGGGCAGGGTCCTCTGTCTTGCATAAGAGAGTGAGGGCCAACAAGGGAAGATGAGGAACAAGAGCACACAAGAAAATGTAAGGGTCCGTTTTCCATGAAATATGCCATCCATTTTATGTTGACCCCTTCTGTCTATCATACGTTATAAACACCATCCTGGAAAGGCATAGAAAAATAATGATGGCAGTTCTTTATTCAGTCCAAAAGGAATAGCTAGTAGATCCACTAATTTGGAGGACTTCAATTAGTATCCTCAATCCAGGAGTATACTAATAACATGTTCTACTTTATGGAAATATGTTAAAATCTTGGAAATAGGGCTTTGTTAAAACATGAATGTTTTTAGAGCGTTTGATTCCTAGTCAAAAACCTTACCAATAAAAATTACTGACCCGGGCGCCTGGGTGGCTCAGTCGTTAAGCATCTGCCTTCGGCTCAGGTCATGATCCCAGGGTCCTGGGATCGAGCCCCGCATCGGGCTCCCTGCTCCATGGGAAGCCTGCTTCTCCCTCTCCCACTCCCCCTGCTTGTGTTCCTGCTCTCGCTATGTCTCTCTCTGTCAAATAAATAAATAAATAAATAAATAAAAATCTTTAAATAAAAAAAAGAATTACTGACCCATCCTAATAAGGCTATGGCCTCCTAATAAAATTTTTATAAAACCATAATGGTAGAAGGAAGATCGATTTTGAATAAAAACCCATCTCCAGTATTTTTCTCACCATGATTATTAAAGAAAATAAAAACAAAACAAAACAAAACAAAACCCTGCTTTTCTCCATTCTTCCTACTAATCCTTGGCCATAGACCAGGTTTTCCAAATACGAAAGTGATACACTACAAATCAGGGGCTGGTGGTAGGAAGCAGTAATGGGAAATGAGAGCCACAGAGAGTTAAACAAAGCTAGAAATAAAATGGGATATATGTCATCAACTTATATCCACTTTTCAAAATCTTCTGTAGCCATATTGCCCATCCTCTAAGTTGCCAAGATGGCCTTATCACCTGAAGGTCTATGTGCCCCTTGGAGTAGATTTAATGAGCAGACTATTACACAAGTACAGAACTACAGAGTGTATATGGGTTCCCCCACCCAAATACACCCAAATGCCAACAACACTTGTTAACATTGCTGATCTTGTTTCTTTTTCTCAAGACTTAATTTGATAGTCTTGCCCCAGTTTAGTGCTCTGAACAAAAAAGCCCATCCATTCCTAATGCTATTGATTCAACCCTGATCTCACAGCCATATGCCATCTTTTCTTTCCCCGAACCTTGTTGCAGCTTCCCTGAACAACTACCAGCATTCTGTAAGTGCCAGGATGGATAGTTCATGGAGTTCCAAAAGTGCATGAAGGAGGTTGCATGGTCCACAAACTTTGAGCTGCTCCCAAAGACAACTTCTGACTCATTCTTTGCTCTCACCAGTTAACTCTTAATGCTAGAGGCTATGAAACCAGCTGAGACTGCCTTGCCTAGTGGCTTCCCTGGAAGATGGCCCCCGAGAAGTCTGCCAATTTGTTCTCTACATTGTACTATTTCAGCTCTCTTGTCACATCTCAGAATTACAGAAAAACATCTCAAGGCCTGACACTATGCCCTTTAAGTTGACTTAAAATCATAGAACTGAGTGAGACTTAGTGCAGATAGAGAAAAGGAAACAAGGCTTGAGCCAAGGGGAATCTCCAAAATCTTAAGGTTGCATCAGGAAGAAGCTTCCAGTGAGACATAGGGGAAACCAAAAAATGTTGATATAGAGGCCAAGAGAAGAAGATGCTTCTAGAAAAAGAGAGGTGATCAACCATGTCAAATGCTACCAGGAATTCCAATGAGATAAGGACAGAAAATCTGCTACCATATTTGGCAAAATAAAACCCATGTGGATGGGCATAGAAGAAATGGAGCTCGCTTAGAGGGTTTGAAAGAAGGAATTCCACTTACAGCTTATAGATGGAAGAGAAAGTGATAAAGGAAAAACTCTCTTTCAAAAATTGTACTGAAAATGTCTGGCTTAGCCCACATATCACTAGGGGGTTCCAGTGGCACACCTGTGAGCACCCCAGAGTGAGTCTAAGTTTCACAGCCCTTTAAATATGCCCTCTGTTCTTCTGTCGGTTCTGGAGCCAGAATGAGCCCCGGCGTGAGACGTCTGTTTCTAGTTTCTTTCTTTGTGGCTGGAAACTAGGGCCAGTCCTTCTCAATCACATTTTGGTGCTCAAATTCTTGAATCTCAGTAATTTCTGACGCTCAGCATTCGGGTAGCAAAAGTCAAAGATTATGCCCTAGAAATAGAAAAGAAATAACTTCATTCATTTTATTTTTTTTTTCTTAGATCTTTGCTTTTCAATGAGTGGTCCTTGTGCCCGCAGTCAGCATTACCAGAGAGCCTATTAGAAACGCAGATCTTGCACCCACCTATTGAAGACCTATTGAAACAGAATCTGCACTTTAACAAGGTGCTCAGATGATTTCTAAGCCACCAAGGTTTGCCAAGTACTCTTCTATATGATAGGAGATGCTTCCAAATAACGTTATGTAGTTGTGCTGATGGAAAACTTTGCAAAAAATAAAAACTTCAATAATTCCTTTGATTTTACTCATAAATAAAAGCACACTCTACTACTGTATTTCTGGTGGATAAATGCAGACCTAAGTAGCAGAAAGGTTTTGTGATAATTGTCAGCAAAGCTGAGCTCTGTTTTATATAGGCTGACTCTTCCATGTAGATTGCATTTAAGAAATTAAACAGGAAATCCCTACTCACAATAACAAAAATGTTCTCAGTAAGCATTAATACTTTGTAGCACATTCGTTCTTTGTAGATTTTTGATAAGTGGTGTGCAGGATACCGGCTTTCAGGAAAACTGCAACAGTGTTATTCAAAAGCCTTGCAATTTTATTTCAAGTTGGATCAATGTGGGTGGTGAACCCAGACTTCCAGGTTCTCAAAGGACAATCTCATCTTCATGACTTCATTTCCTCTTTTCTCGGTCTATTGCTACAATGCTAAACAATATAATGCACGATGTAAACAAAGTAAATAGTGAATTTACACGCCTTCTCTTTTTTTCTGGTGAAGCAAATATATCTTGCTGAATGCACACCTAATAATTATCTTAAAAAATTGTTAATCTCTTTCCTTTAGTGGCTTTCCCCTTAGTCCCTTTTCCTGCAGAGAAAGTAGGCAGTTTACTTTACTGAAATTCATGTTAAATGTAAATCAAATAGTGACGAGCTTCCTGTAAGCACATCCCTCCCTCCTTTTTTATACTATCCCTACCTGAAGCTGACTTAGAAAATCTCCATCACCCGTTTTCCTCAATTAATGCATAGGCTGACATATTGTAAACATAAAGATCTGTTAGTGAATACAAAAAGAGGCTGATGGTCTATAATAACAAGATAGAATAAAGTAAAAAAATATATCCTGGCAGTATCTGAAATGTATACATTAGTAAGCACAGAATGGTCACCTTCAGAGGTTTTAAGAGTATTCTTCTGTGTTCCAGAGATAAATGGAAATGACAGAAGAATGCTAGTCGTAAAAGAATTCTTTGAGTTCATCTTATTCAGCCCCTCTTCTTTATTAAAGTAACTTAACACCAGGAAAATGAAATAACCAAGTTCATCCAATTAAAGTCAATACTGTGATTTAAATGCACATTAAGATTTTTAAATCCTGGTATATCCAATGTGATTCTACAAAGCTAAAATACTACTTTAAAGCTTTGATATGGTAGGAATAAAAATAATAGATGATCAGCTAGGAAGTTATCACACAAAAACATTACCTACAGAGGTTAAGTGTTAACTTGTCCAAGATTGATTCCCTGTAGACTGGTCTCCCAGAGGAGTTACACCCCTGCAAAGCACCAAGAGGACTGGCTAGAGTATCCAAGGCAATCAATCCTGGTGGGATGATGACTTGGGGAATTGGGCCAATGACCCCCTTATCATGTGAGCTGCAAGAGTCCTGCCTGACCAGGCTAGGAAAGTAGCAATTGACTTCTGTAGTGTAAAGCCCAAAGAGTTGGGTTTTCTCTTCCTTTTTTGTAATGCAAGTGCCTGCCTTAAGCTTTGGTTGCTGAGGCAGCCCTTTCAAAGAGGCATCCACTTCCAAGACAAACTCAATGCCAGCTACAAACGAGGTAGAGCCAGGCCTTCTCCCTCACTGGGGTACCACTGTTTTGGACATCTCAGTGATGTCCAGACCCTTTGGACAATGTGTCATTTCTCCTCCTGTACTCTCAATTCTCTCTCCTGTGTCTTAAATTCACCGATAAAGAGTGGCCCGTGAAACCCTATCTCCCCAGTCTGGGCCGCCATAAAAGGAGAAGCCCCCACCCAGGCACGCGTGCTTGCTGTCTACCAGAGACCCCAGACATGCATGCTGTGTAATTTCCAGGTCTTGTAAGTAGTAAACCTTTATTTTCTTCAAAGTGTCCCGATGGTTGTTGCTGCAGGGCATCTTGCAACCACAAGAAGAACCACAAGGGTCTGTCCAGTAGTGACACTGGTTTGGAAAGGGGAGATACTTGTGGGAAGCTCATGGGGTGCAGGTGAGTGGCCCCGGGCATTTCTAGTCAACAACATTACTATGGAGAGGCTGAGACTGGCACAAAACACTTCCCGATTGTGCTTTTTCATAACCAAACCCAAACCCAAGCCTAGGGTCTCCGCCCCAAACCTGATGGCCCCGCAGAATCTCCATATGCAGTGGACAAAAAGGTATCTGCACAACTGCCCCCCAAATAAACACTGCTTCTGAAAGCCCATTGTATGTGCTGTTGGGTTATTTGCCTTGTTACTCAATATCCACCCATGGAATTTTTTCATCAGCATCCAAATATTGCTAAGCATACCTTTCAGTCTGTTGAGAAAGAACTCTTCCTGTCTTTATACGTAAATTGTTAGATCTCTTATTTCTTTAATGGATAAGATGTGGAGATACAAAATTTCCTCCAGTGTAATGCCAGATAGCTTCCATTTGACTTCCCAGTTCCACTTTTTATGCTACTCCTTCTTGTAAATGCTAAGACCACATTTATATGGACTTGGTGTGGGTTCTGATTGGTTTTGGCACATGAGGTCCTGTAGACAATGGGAGGGAGGAGAGTGAAGGCGGGGATTTTCATCTCCTGGGCTCCTCACTTTGGGGCCATCTCAGGCTTGGGGCGCCCCTTCACTTCACGCAGGTATTCCACATGGCCCTTTCCCCCTGGGTAACATCTGGCTCCCCTGGTCTCTTCTGGGGTCAGGGGGCAACACCTGCAGGGGCCCCGCTCGTGCCAGGTCCATACACCACCTTTTGTAGTTCTTCTAGACCTCCTTACTGTCTTTTCAATTATTCCCTTCACAAATAGAGACCTTCTCAAAATACCCTGTGCCAACTCTTTCCTTTTGGGACTCTCACTGATACAAATGTCAAACGTTTCTATGCTTATCTCTAATAAGGTATCTTAATGCACATCAGGCACAATATTCTGCTTAAGGAGCATAGCTACCTTTTTTTAGTATAGCCACATTACATTTTTCCTTTTCTAGGAAACAGAAAAATCAAAATGGCATTTTAGAACACCAGAAGAATAAATCTCTAGTGACTATGTCTGTTTATCCTTATATCTTTATATACCTATATCCCAAATTTCCTAGAAATTCAGAATTGGGACTTTTAGGAAGCTTTTTAAATTCAGTAAATCAGATGTTCCTATCATGAAGTCTATGGAAAGGGCAACTATACATCAGTTATTTTTGGTTATGACTGAAAGCTAAGTAATGGTTGCATACCGATTATAAGTATTGATTTTGGCATTTTCTTTCTGAACGCTTTTGGCTTTTTAAATGGTTCCTCAGAAATTAATGTGCATTTGGAAGGTCTTCCTTCTTTGTTGTCCACAGCACCAAGCACAAAACAGATGAGTAATAACTGATTGCTGATTAATTTGTTTGCATAACTAATCGTTCATGCAGTTGTCCACAGTCAGCCCTGGAGTTTTGTATACAGGAATACGATCATGGCCAAATGATTTATAAAAAATGTGAATTTTATTGCATTTTCTCCTTAGGTAGGTTAAAGGAACACCCAGAAGGAATGATTAACAAATGTAAGTTGTAGGAAAGGTCTTTAACTTTGGTTGATTAGGTTATCATCCCCCTAAGCCAAATCACAGCTGACTCTTGATGGCTGATTTCAATGCTAATTAGGAGCAGTGGGTAAGAGAAGCCAAGGGGTGTGAGAATAAACATTGGGTGACGGCTAACGGTGAGACAGTGCTCAGTGGTTTCAGGTCACAGAGTTTGTTCAGAGCACAAAAATAGGGACAATTCTGGGGTGAAGCTGAATCTGCGATTTTTTGAAGATATTGCATGTTCCAACTTTTGACAAATTTAACCCAAAACTTTCTACTTATCTCAATTTTTTTTTTTTTTTTTTTTTTTTTTTAGTTTTTAAGGAAAGTCCTACCAGCAAATATATGAATGAGTGACAGTGTTTATTCATCCTCTTGTGATAAATATAATGAAGTCATGCTACTTTGGGAAAGGGGTAACAGTAGGGAGATACTTGGTTTTTCTGAGATTTTATTTAAATGTGAATGAGGATAAATATCCTTAAAATAATCACGAAGTAAAGCGATTGTCTGCACAACCACAGACACGGGGTACTTTTAAAATCCACCCCCACTTTTAAATGAAAAATTACACTGAAGTGAAGATAAAAGAATTAACTAAATTTATACGAAGAGATGGTTTTCTGACAGCCCAAGGCTGGCATTTCTAAAGTAGAATTTTTCTGGGGTATTAGATGCAAAGGGCATCATTACTACTGAGTGCTAGCTTTGCTTTAGACAATTGACGGTTTTCTGGGGTTGACATTCTCAATCAGGGCTGTGGTCATTAGGGCCGTTTTGTGATGCAAATCACCCGAGGCTCGAGTTCTCAATTGTTCAGCCCCCAAAACAACTTTCAAAAGTATTTCCTAGTTAATCTGAGGACTCATTTACATGAAATTAACATTGGACTTTCCAAAAATAGTTCTGTCCTTAATAGCTGTTTTCCATCTTATGATTAAATCTTGAAACTTCTCACTTTGAAATACATACGAAAAACATCTGGGATGGAGGATGTGAGACGATACAGATACGTAGCAGTTGCAATGGCCGGAAAATCAAAGGTGTGTCTCTCAGCCTGTTAAGAAAGTGGATTGTCTGACTAAACCTTGTTAGTCACCTGTCTACCAGACAGCTTTATCCTCACAACCCCCGTACTGCACTCAATTCATGGCTTAAATAAAATAAGGCATAGAAGGTGATTTTTTTTAGAGACCTAATCCACTCCTAGTAATAATGTGCGATTGCTGTATACACTTCTGGATACAATACCCGCAAAGCGGTGCACAGGGTTAGACTTTGAATCTGTGCTTTTGGAGCTTTTTATTCATTCACCCAACTCGAAACAAGTCATTTAAGACACTAAAAAAGAACTAGTGCAGAAGATAGTATGCTTAGACATAAATGTCCTTATTGAGCTGGTAATAGCTTGTTCTGAACATAAAACCGAAATGTGGAGGTTAATTTATATGTTCCTAATGTTTATAATAAGCCATTGTATTTATCCATTTTCAACAGGCATAGCTTTTACATAAAGTTGATTTCTTTGGAAACCTGTTCCATTTTAAAAGTCCCATTTATGATATGAGCCCATATTACATTTTATAACCCTAAAAATTGCCATCAGCAACTTCTATTCAACAGATAATAAACCGTAAATAGAGCAAAAATATATAATGGAAATAGTGCACATGATCACATAAAGTAGCAGAGAAGAAAATAAAAATACACACAAGCAAAAATTATGATAATCAAAAAAATATTTCTAAGGGTACAATAGGTTAGGACAATCACCAAAGAAAAACTCCCACATGGCCATTGGGGAAAAACAGCAAAGAAGAAGCATAAATGAATAAAAAGAGTCTGAGGTCAAAGAGACAGAAATGAAGAAAAATGTGACTTAGAGCCCCAGCTCCCTGGCAAGTGATGTTGGCGTGTCGCTTAATATACTCAACTGCCGTGAAATCAGTTCGTAAAGACTGGTTTTTGGTGGTTTGTTTTGTTTTGTTTTGTTTTTAACTCTGTAAGCCAGAAAGGAGACAAACTTTGAAACACGTAACGATTGCATTCACATCTCTGTGGCGTTTTTTTCTTCGAACTAATCAGTGATAAGCTCTACCTTAGAGTGTATGTACTAGAAGTCATTCTAATCCCATCACTTGTGATTTTGCAAGGAAAGCTGTTCAAAGACTCTGCAAAGGCAGGACTGCACACAGCCGTGGCCTAAAACTCTGAGGAGAACACTCTGGATGTTCTGGGACTTGACACGAAACAAAAACCTAAGTGGCAAAACTACTTGTAAAGGCGTTTAGACATTAGGAGTATTTTTAAACCAGTCACTGGGCCAGCTTTTGAGGAGAGCAATTATGAGCAGAGTAGACAGAAGACCTGACCCTGTATAGCAAGCCGAATTAAATGGCATGTCTGATTAAGCACTCTGAGTACCGTGAGAGCGAATGAGCAGGTGCAGTGGGAGCTTTGGCAGTAAGCGCTGACCTGGACTGGGGCACAGGGTGGAGATAGAGAAGGGCTTCCTGGAAGAAGTGCTATGTAGGCTGAGATCTGAAGGATGAGGAGAGGCTAGCTAGATGAAGAGGAGAGGGAAGGCAGTTTGAAGCAGTCTTTCAGTGAAGACTCAGAGGTGAGATAGAACCTGGAGCCTTGAGAAAATAAAAATTCAATAGGGCTAAAGTCTAAGTCCTCTAGATTGCGGAGAGGCAAGAAATGGACCTGCAGGAAAAGCTAGAGCATTGGGCATAAAGGTCGCAGGAAACCTCATTAAGGAAGTTTTACCTGAAATAACAGAAAGCCTTTGAGATCAATGTTTTAAAGGATCTCAAAGGCTGCTCTTACTCATAACTGGATGTCTGTACTCTTTGATAACATCTCCCCATTCTCCCACCCCACCCCCCAACTCCTGGTAACCATTTTGCAATATGTAAGTATATCAGATCAACACATTGTACACCTTAAACTCACACAATGTTACATGCTAGTTATATCTCAATAAAGCTGGAAAAGATAAAAATAAATAAAGGGACTGCTTTATAGAATATAGCCTGGAGGAGTGTGGGCAAGTAGGAAGATGACTTAGAGAAGTTGTGGAGGGAAGACGGAGTGAAGTTGATGTGGCTGAAATTACTTAGAAGATAGAATTGTCAGGGTGCCTGGGTGGCTTAGTTGGTTAAATGTCCGCCTCTTGATCTCAGCTCAGGTCTTGATCTCAGGGTGGTGAATTTGGACCTCACCTGGGCCTCCACACAGGGCATGGAGCCTACAAAAAAAATTTTTAGAAAAAAAGAAGAAGATAGAATGGTCAAAGCCTGGTGAGAGACCGGATGTGAATAGTGAGACATAAAGGAGAACGCCAGATCAAGGATACCAGCTGTCTGGTAGGTTGTAGTTTGGCATGTACTTAAGTTTGGGGCATGTTGAATTGGGATTCCTGTGAGCCTCCCAAGGACAGATGTCCAGAAAGAGCGGGGTCCACTGACCTGGAGCTCAGAAGAGAAGCCCAGGATAGAGATGGAGGTCTGGGAGTCAGATTGCCGTTGGTGATTGAAGTCATGGGAGTGGGTAATGTCCCCCCAGAAAACTGTGTGCTATGAGAAGTGACCTAGGAAGTAACCTAAGGAGCACCATAAATGTGCATTGATCAAAGAAAGACAGCCCTGTGTCTTAACCCAGGTTTTTTCCCTGAGAACCAAAGCCCAAAATAAAGCCACATGCTACCATTCATTGGGTGAGAGTGTGCCATAGCAGAGCAGTAAGAATAAGAGAAAAATAGTAGCAAGGTAAGGAAGGCAAGAAAGCAAACAGGTGGTGGTACATTACCTACCTAGCTTCACATGAAAATAGCCTGATGCTTAGTCAGGGGAGACAGCCCCAGAGAGACCCTATGGACTAGTCCTTTTCCTACCAGTCTGTAAGGCTGCGAAACAACATGCGATTTATCTTCCAGTTCCTTCCATTTCTTGCCTCTTATTGATAAAAATGTGCCGTTTGGGGGCGCCTGGGTGGCTCAGTCGTTAAGCGTCTGCCTTCGGCTCAGGTCATGATCCCGGGGTCCTGGGATCGAGCCCCGCATTGGGCTCCCTGCTCTGCGGGAAGCCTGCTTCTCCCTCTCCTGCTCCTCCTGCTTGTGTTCCCTCTCTCGCTGTGTCTCTCTCTGTCAAAAAAAAAAAAAAAAAAAAATGTGCCGTTTGGGATGTTATCTCCCTCAGCCCTTCTAGGCAGCCCCTAGGGAAGTTAGAGCCTCCACAGGTTCGTCCAGTCAAGGCTCGGTGCTGGAGCTTCTCTGTCCTTAGTAATGGAGGAGTGTGGGCAAATGGATGGAGGTTTGGCCACAACTGAGTCAGTACCTCTGGGCAACACTGAGACAGGAAGTGGTGCCAAGAGATGAAGCCATGTCATTAGTAGCTGGAATTTTGTAAATGACAGAATGACGCGAGTCTCAATGGATTTTCTTCAGCGAGGAGTCAGAGCAAGCAACTGATGGCCTGAGACAATTTGGGATAGCACATAAACTGGGTCACGTGTATCCGTACTGTGGAGAAACCTGAGAAGGAGTAATAGGAGAAGTGACAGAAAAACAAATAATGCCAAAGATGGCAAGAAAATGCCATGTTTCAGGAATGAGTCATCAGCATCAAAAGTTTCTGTCAAGTCAAATAAAATAAATGCTGAAGTGGAAATGCAGGGATTCCCCATGCTTCTGATAATGTAGTTCAGTGTTCCTGTGGGAACCATGCCTTCTCTACTCCTGAGTCACTTGGTGTGGGTTGAGTGAACCCCACCCAGTGGTTCTCAGATGTAAATGACCTCCCTGAGCACAGGGATGGCCAGTGAGGAAAACAGGCCAATCCCTCCATGCCAGAAATTTCACTTGAATTACTGGAAAAGAGCTAGAAGCCTGGACTTTTAAATGTTATGAGAAAGAAAATCCTTTCTTTCCCCCTTAATTCAGTCTGAGTTGCTTTTCTGCCATTTGTAACCAAAATATACCCGATTACTACAGAAACAGAAAACTATTCATTAGGTTTAATGACAAAGGTTGTTGATACCTTCAGTGAGCATGGTTTCAGCGTAGCAGCCCTGGAAGAATTCAGGGACATTCTTACTGCCTCTTCATTCATCCTCTTTATGCTTAAAACACGTTTCAGGGGCACCTGGGTGGCAGTCAGTGAAGTGTCCGACTCCTGATTTCGTCTCAGGTCATGATCTCGGGGTCATGAGATCGAGCCCCACCTTGGGCTCTGCACTCAGCACAGAGTCTGCTTGAGATTCCCTCTCTCTCTCTCCCTCTGCCCCCCCACCTGTGCTCACTCACTCTCTAAAATAAATAAATAAAATCTTAAAAAAAAAAAACAACAAAATACAGTTTCACCTACTTGTGAAAGGATGGAGAATGTCAAATTCAATGTTTTGAGAACCCATGGCAGAAAAGCAGAAATAGTACCTGCAAGCAATCTTGGCATCCTGGTGCCATGTTGTTCTGGACTTCATCTAGGAAAAAGGTGTGCTACATCACCCAGGGTGGGGAGCTCTTCAGTGTTGCCAGAGCCCAGATAGAGCCCCAACTGTTTTAAACAATTATAAAGTCTCCATGATAATACATAGATTTGATTTTACTTTTCTATTTTCCCCAAGTACTTAACACTGTGCCAAGTATGTAGTGGGTTTTTATTAAACTCGGGTCTGATGCCCGATCTACCTGAGCAAGGAGCAGCCCACAGGAGTCACTCAATCTAGAATTTGACAGAAAACAGCGTCCTTCTGTCCTTCTGATGGCCCAGTAAAATTACATTTTGATTCCAATATCTGGTCATTCTGGTGACTGTGGAAGTAGAAATATTTATATAAATTCTGTGTAGTTCTTCACTACATCACAACTCTTGTGTTTCTATGGACTCATAACAGATCTGTCTCTGCAGCCTTAATTTTCCTTCACAGCATTTCTCTCATCCACTCTTTTTTCCTGTTCAAAATACATTACAAAATTTAGACGCTCATTACCTCTGGCTTAGAATAGAATAATACCACCATAACTGATCTTTGGGCCTCCGGACATAGTTTGCTCCATCTATCATCATATATCTTACTACCAGGTGAATAATCCCCAAATTACTTAAATATTCCAGCATCAGTTAAATCATGCAGTGTAAGGCCACATTCCTAAATACCTATCGGGGAATTTCATTTATATGTTTGTTTGCTTTTTTTTTTTTTTTTTCCAGAACACAAGTCTGCCTTTATTGCTATTAGTTGAGTATGTTTCTGTCTTTTTATTTCTTATTCTTTGTGACTTGATTATGATTTCTTTGAGGTTGGGATATGTTTCAGTGGGTCTCATCTCACGGGTAAGGCAAATTACATGAAGAGATATTTTCCATAACTAATTTCATATCAATGTACAGCATGTTGTATTGAATTCTGCACTTCCAGTTATCACCAATAATTGAACCAGAGTATGATGTGTGCACAGGCTATGCTCAGAGGCCTGCCATTGCTTTGCTTATTCTTCTCATTATTTCATGGAAGCCAGTGTCAGTCCCATTGCAACATGTTTTTGACATATTTTTAGACATATAGAAAATATAAGATTCATATAAGCACCACTGAGGATGTTATAGAAACATAGTACATGGTGATTTCATACTGGCTGAAGCAATATTTTCTTTATACAAAAAATCTTCATTGCCTTTCAATTGCAACAAGATTTCCTAAGAGTAATGCTTTTTTTGTTCCTTTTTAACATCTTTGATACAGGTTCTCTTTTTTTAATTGAGGTTTAATTGGCATATAACATTATATTAGTTTCAGGTATACAGCATAATGATTTGATATTTGTATACACTGCAAAATGATCCACTACAATGTAAGTCTAGTTACCATCCATCACCAAACATAATTACAACTTTTTCTTAGAATAAGAACTTTTACTCTCAGCAATCTTCCAATATGCAATATGGTATTATTTTTTTTTAAGATTTTATTTAATTATTTGAGACAGAGAAAATGAGAGACAGAGAGCATGAGAGGGAGGAGGGTCAGAGGGAGAAGCAGACTCCCTGCCGAGCAGGGAGCCCGATGTGGGACTCGATCCCGGGACTCCAGGATCATGACCTGAGCCGAAGGCAGTCGCTTAACCAACTGAGCCACCCAGGCGCCCCTGCAATATGGTATTATTAACTATAGTCACCATGCTGTACATTACATGCTCATGGCTTATTTATTTTATAACTGGAAGTTTGTACTTTCTGATCACCTTCACTCGTTTCATCCACCCCATCACCCCTTTCCTCTGGCAACCACTAATCTGTTCTCTGTATCTATGAGCTTAGCTTTTTTGTTTGTTTTATTTTGATTTGATTTTGGTTTTGTGGGGTGGGGGGTGTTGGTTCTTGTTTGTTTGTTTTTTTTAGATTCCACATACAAGTGAAATCATACAGTATTTATCTTTCTCTGTCTGACTTATTTCACTTAGCATAATGCTCTCAAGCTCCATCCGTGTCACCACAAGTGGCAAGATTCCACTTTTTTTTTTATGGTTGCATAATTATTCCATTATACATCTGCTTTATCCATTTACATCAGTGGGCACTTCAGTTGTTTCCATATCTTGGCCATTGTAAATAATGCTGCAGTGAACATGGAGGTTCATATATCTATTTGAATTACTGTTTTCATTTTCTTCAGGTAAGTACCCTAAAGTGGAATTGCTGGATCATATGGTCATTCTGTTTTTAATTTTTTTAGTATCTCCATACTGTTTTCCATAGAGCTACGTCAATTCGTGTTCCCACCAACAATCTCAAAGTTTCCCTTGTTTTCACATTCTCACCAACACTTACCATTTCTTGTCGTTTTGATGATACCCATTCTAATAGGTGTGAGGTGATATCTCATTGGGGTTTTGATTTGCATTTCCTTGATAACTGTCAGTGATGTTGAACATCTTTTCATGTATCCATTGGCCATCTGTATGTCTCCTTTGGAAAATGTTTATTCAGGTCCTCTGCTCATTTTTTAATTGGTTTGGGGTTTTTTGTTGTTTTTTGGGGTTTCATTTTGTTTTTTGGTTTTGTTTGTTTTGCTTTTGAATTGTATGAGTTCTTTATATATTTTGGATATTAACCCCTTATTGGATATATTATTTACAAATATTTTCTCCCATTGAGTAGGTTGCTGTTGTTTTTTTTTATTGTTGGTGGTGGTTTCCTTTGCTGTGTGTTTGACGTAATTCCACTTGTTGATTTTTGCCTTTATTGCCTTTGCTGTAGGAGTCAAATCTAAAAAAAAATATTAATGATGTCAAGGAGTTAACAACTTATGTTTTCTTCTAGGAGTTTTATGGTTTCATGTCTTATATTCAAAGCTTTAATATATTTCGAGTTAATTTTTGTATGTGGTATAAAAATAGCAATCTAGATGCATTCTTTTGCATGTGGCTGTCTACTTTTACCAATACCATTTATTAATGAGCCTGGTCTTTCCCCACTGTAAATTCTTGCCTCTTTTGTCATAGATTAATTGCCCATATATGCATGGGTTTATTTCTGGGCTCTCTGTTCTGTTCCATTGACCTGAGGGTCTGATTTTATGCCAATACCATATTGTTTTGATTACTGTAGCTTTCTGTCATAATTTGAAATCAGGGAGCATGATGCCTCCAGCTTTCTTCTTTCTCAAGATTGCTTTGGTTATTTGGGGTCTTTTGTGGTTCCATACAAGTTTTAGGATAGTTTGTTCTATTTCTGTGAAAAATGCCATTGGAATTTTGGTAGAGATCACATTGAATCTGTAGATTGCGTTGAGTAGTATACACATTTTAACAATATTAATTATTTCAATCCATGAGCATGGAATATCTTCATTTATTTCTGTCTTCTTCAATTTCTTTCATCAGTGTCTTATAGTTTTCAGTGTACAGGTTTTTCACCTTCTCTGTTAAATGTATTCCTGAGTACTTTATACTTTTTGATGCAGTTGTAAATGGGATTGTTTTCTTAATTTCTCTTTCTGATAGCTTGTTGTATGTAGAAACCCAATAGGTTTTTGTATTGATTCTGTATCCTTTTACTTTACTGAATTCATTTATTACGCCTAACAGTTTTTTGGTGGAGTCCTCAGGGTTTTCTATATATAAAATCATGTTGCCCTCAAAGTAGTGACAGTTTCATTTCTTCCTTTTCAGTTTGAATGACTTATTCTTTTTCTTGCTTTTATGCTCTGCCTAGGACTTCCAATACTATCTTAAAGAAAAGTAGTGAAAATAGGTATCCTTGTCCCGTTCCCGATCTTAAAGGAAAAGATTCTATCTTTTCATCATTGAGTATGGTAATAGCTGTGACCTTGTCATATATGGCCTTTATCTCATTGAGTTACAACTCAACTTTGTTGAGAGCTTTTATCATAAATGGATGTTAAATTTTATCAAATGCTTTCTGCCTCTATTGAGATGACTGTATGGTTTTGACCTTTTATTTTGTTAATGTGATGTATCACATTGATTGATTTGCAGATATTGAACCATCCTTGCATCCCTGGGCTAAATCCCACTTGATCCCAGTGTATGATCCTTTTAATGTGTTGTTGAATTTGGTTTGCTAAGATTTTTGAAGGATTTTTGCATCCATATTCAACAGGGATATTGGCCTGTAATTTTCTTTTCTTGTGATGTCTCTGTCTAGTTTTGGTATCAGGTAATGCTGGCTTTGTAAAATGAGTTTGGAAGCATTCCCTCCTCTTCAGTTTTTTGGAACAGTTTCAGAAGGATTGGTATTAATTCTTTTTGGAATGCTTGTAGAATTTACCAGTGAAGCCATCTGGTCCTAACAGGAATGCTTTGTTTTAATCTTTCACAGGCTCTTAAACCTTTCAAACTGTTTTAAAGATTCAGAGAATGCCTAAAAGAAGTGTATTTTTAAATGAACCTTCATTTGAATATAATTCTGATTTCCCACCAGTACCTGCAAAAAGCAAAACATCTTTCTTGAAAGAGAAAGAGAATGCATTGCAAGATTATTCCCTATTGGGAAAAGGGAATTTTTTTTTTAGAACAATGCTGATCATCTTTTTGTCTTCAACCTATAATTTATAATTTAATTTTTACACATCTTGTATTCATATTTGCATGATAAAAGGTGTCACATCTTTTTAAAAATCACCTCTTTATGGTTGAATTGCTAAAAAGAGATACCCAAGGATTCAAAGAGGAAAAACAATTTTCAAGTCTAATATTGGAGCAATTTGCATAACTCTCTAATATTCACCTCATTAAGTCTCATGAGCAAATGATTGTCTCCCTTGTGGAAGCTTTAGGACAAATCTTACTTGACAATTTTCATGGAAGCTCAATAATGTCATTCAATACTTTATATGAAATTATCTCCATCTAGAACTTTTGGCCTTCAATATGAAGGAAATGATCCAAACTATCTTTTAAGAGAACTTAGAATTTAGACCTGTTAATTTAGTACCTAAAGGCTGTCCTTATACTAGTGAGCCATCCTGCAGCTTACTGGAGGCACCGCCAGACAGGCAGAACCAATCATTTGTTTTCAGAAGAGACATATCATTCTCTAGAAGGGCAAGAAAAGCTTCTCATTCTCAAAATGTTAGAACAAAAACAAAGCATGAGAAATATCTTACTCTCCTTTTCACAGAGACACTTAGCAAAAATGTTTCTGAGGAGGTTTTAAAGAGACAGATTATTTGGAGTAAATCTGAGATATGCCAATTCATTGATTTCACTGGTTAGAACCCCCGTAGCATAATGGTGTCGGTGGTTGAGTATCGCAACTACCATTTTTTTGAGAAAATAATTCCTGCCAGAGCTCTTCAAAGCACTGTATGTTTAATTATTGAAACAACTCTTTTAGGTAGACAAGCTTATTTTTTTCCCTTTCACAGAGAAGGAAGCAGCCATAGATAACTAATGAATATGCTCATGGTTCTACACTAGTCAGTGCCAGAGTCAGGTTAAAACTTGGATCTGATGCTGAAACCATGCTCTGAACTCCTGTGCATTTATAAAGAGATGCTAAAAGGAACAGAGCCCAGGAAAGCGGGAAATGCGATATTCTTTTTGGCACATTAAACTACATTCCCTATTGCCATTATGAATTTGTATCCAGGGCAATAGTCCCATTTTGGCTTATTCAGGATTGTTATGGGATTCTTTTATGTGTTAGGTGCTGTATTAGTTCGCTCAGGCTGCCATAACTAAATCCCATATACTGGGTATGTTAAAGAACATAAATTTATTTTCTCACAGTTCTGGAGACTGGAAGTCTGAGATCAGTGTGCCAGCATGGTTGGGTTCTGAAGAGAGCCCTCTTTCTGGCTTACGGACAGCCTCCGTGCTGCATCCTCACATGACAGAGAGACAGCAAGCTCTCGGGTGTCTATTTTTGTAAGAACACTAATCCCATCATGAGACCTCAATCTCATGACCTCCTCTAAAACTAATTGTCTCCCAAAGGCCCCATCTCAAAATACTCTCACATTGAGGGTTAGGGCTTTAGCAGATGAATTTGGGGAAGGGAGACAGTTCACTTCATAGTAAGTACTAATCCAGGTTTGGGAGGTTAAAAGTTGAAAAAGACCTAACTATTTACTTCAAGTAAGTAAAAGTTAAGGGGATACATAGCAAGTTATGGTACCCTGATAGGTTCTAAAAATAAAGACATATGCAAGGTATCCTGAAAGCACCAAGGAGGATGCAATTAATTTTGTCTGGGACTTAAGGGCAGGATGGCTGGAAGCAGGTTTTACCAAAGAAGAAGCTGAGCTAAATCTGGAAGTGTATATGGTTGGCTAGCGCTACAGAGGGCTCTACCAGCCCTACTCTTCCAGTGGAGTAGGATAAAATTTGATCTGTTGCCTATATGATCAAGAATACAGTTCAGTGTTCTTTTATGGGAATTGTTACAATGTCCAGGTTGGGAACACATACAAACCAAATCACCCTTCAGAGAAGCTCCAAATTGACAAGTCCTCCCTATGACCTCAATGGTTTTAATCATTGTTTTGATCTCTCACTCTTAATCATGATCAGACATCCAAGTGATTACAGATACCTAAAGAAAGTCTTTAAAATGAAGGATAGTGACCAAAGCAAAGCAGAAATAAAACAAACTTAGAAAGCCATACACCGTGCCCCCCTCAAAAACAAAAGCAAAAAAGTAAATGAAAGGGAGGAAAACCCTATTGTTAACATTCTAAGAGAAATAAGAAAAGATTTTGCAAGACCAGAAAAAAAAAAAAAAAACAGAATGCTTAAAATATTGCAGAAAGCAAACCTGAGTTCTTGGAAATTAAAAACATCATAGCAGAAATAAAGAACCCAATAAGAATGGACAAAATTTCTTTCCTAGAAAGAAGAATGGAGGGCAAAGAAAAGGAACATAGAAAAGATACAGTTAGAAGAATGGTTGAAGTTCAACTCCAACATCCAAATAATGGGGGCTTGAGAAAAGGGGAGGAGGGAAATCAATGAAACAATTCAAGAAAAAATGCTAGGGCAGTGGCACGTTAGCTGTCAGACTGAAAATCTGCATGGCCAAAATGAATCCGCAGGAAGGCACATCACTGAAATTTCAGAGCAGTTGGGTTCACTTAGGAGATGCCATGAGCTTCTAGAGAGAGAGAAAAAAAAAAGCACTCACCAAATATAAAAGATCAAAAATTGGATGACTTTATATTTTTGTAGACACAGCGAAAGCTAGAGGACAAGGGAGAAAAAAGCTCCTGAAATGATAGACTAGAGGGAAACTTCTTTCCTATTTAAAATACAGACCAAGCCAAACTACCAATCAAGCAAGAGTATAATAAAGACATTTTCAGACAAGCAATATCTGCAAAAATTGATCACACACACTCATTTTTCCTCATAAAACACTGGAGGCTTTGTTCCACCCAACAAGAAAGCAAACAAAGGACAACCAAAAACAAAAATGCAAAAGAGGAACTCATAAGAGATAAGAAATAGGATCTTTCAAACTAGAGAGAGGTAATGGGGATGCCCTGAGTTAGGAAGCGATCTCAGGATGACTGCTGCTCTCAGGCCTAGCCCGCATGGAAGCAGGGATGAAAGCACATGGCCATGGACAGCTATATTCTATCCTATATTCATAGTCACTCTTTTCTTCAAAGTTCAGATGTACTGCAAATAAACTTGGAGATGCAGGTGCTGGTGGTAGGGAGAGATGGTAAGAATCAGTATGAGGAGGTAAAAAGAGGGTTGGAAAGCTATGATGAGAGGCGAGGGGGTGAGTTGGAGCCATAAAGCGTCCGGGGACTCACCTCCTCCGCTTCAACCGGAATAAGTCCACTTCCACTTCTTGAATTTGCTTTAAAAATAGAAGAAGGAATCTTTTTCCTGTCAAAAATATTGATAATCGGGCGCCTGGGTGGCTCAGTTGGTTAAGCGACTGCCTTCGGCTCAGGTCAAGATCCTGGAGTCCATGGATCGAGTCCCGCATCGGGCTCCCTGCTCGGCAGGGAGTCTGCTTCTCCCTCTGACCCTCCCCCCTCTCATGTGCTTGCTCTCTCTCATTCTCTCTCTCTCAAATAAATAAATAAAATCTTTAAAAAAAAATATTGATAATCACTACTCCACATCATAGGTTGTCCTTGAAGTATTTTAGGCAGGAGGGGGAATTTGAATTTTAGAAATAAAGCTTTTAGAAATTTTAGAAATAAAGCTTTGGCTTCAGGGTATAGAATAGATTAGAGGGAAGAAACCCCAGAAGGAGACCATTTAGGAGGTTGCAGTGGTACAAGCAAGATATTTAAAAGAGTTACAATAGGGGCTCCTGGGTGGCTTAGTTGGTTAAGCATCTGCCTTCAGTTCAGGTCGTGATCCCAGGGTCCTGGGATCGAGCCCCGAATCAGTCTCCCCCCCGACTCCCCCTGCATGTGCACTCTCTCTCTCTGTCAAATAAATAAATAAAATCTTAAAAAAAAGAGTTACAGTAAGGATGGACAAAGAGGAAAGGACAGAATATATCCATATTTTTTTTAAAAGCAGGCAGAATCAATATAGAACTTGGTGAAGACAAGGTGTGAGAGAATGACACTCGGATTTCTAGCTTAGACTACTCTGTTGATGGTAATCTGTCTGCCAGAATACAAAACAAAAAACAACCCATACGGGAGTAAGAGCAGCTCATAGAGGAAGATGAAGATGTCCATTTCGGATGTGAAGCATCCAGACAGAGATGTCTAGTAGGCAGCAGGATATAGGGGTTTAGGACAGAGATAGGCATGTATATCTTGGCATCCTAAACAACAGGAGATAGGTATGAAGGAGAGCCCCCGTAAAGAGTGTATAAAGTGAGAAGAACGGAGAGACATAAACTTGTGGCAGATCATGAGCAAATATTGGGAAGTTAGAAACACTGAAACAATTGCTGTCTTGGAAAAATTGTGTCGGAAGTAAAAGAAGCCCCGTTTCCTTCCAACCTGCAAATGAAACGAAACAAAAATCATCTGCTGTGGGCAACTCTCATGGCCCCGTCTCCCAGAGAGCCCAGAGGGAACGGCTCCGGGAGGCGGCCCTCAGAGAGCAGGTGGCAGCTGAGAGAAGAGGTGACAGGCTGCCTTCCCTGAGCAGCGGCTTTGCTGTCAGGAAAAGCAGCAGCCCCTGTCTGGAGCTGAGTTTGCTACCATTCTGAGCCACGGCTACCATTGATTCCCCATTACGCTCCCCATTTTCCAGTTTAGAAAATCTGATCCAGCAACTTGTTTAGATCGCAGCCTTTCAAATTGGCATAAATTTTTAAGCTTGAGAATATTTTTGTGGCTTGCAGATTTTCAGCAGCTATTATTTTATACATCAGGAAACCTTTAGCAAACTAATGAAATGAAGTAAGTGAGGTGGGTAGAATTATAGAATCCTATGCTGGGGGTTCTTGTGTGGCTTAGGGCAACGAGCCTCATAAATTAGAGCTCATAAATTAGATTACAGAACACTTTGTAATCTGTATTTGTATTTAAAAATCATGCTTCCTCAAGGCATAAGTTATTTTAGGCTTTGAATTTGTGAATTGGGATAACTGGTTTTCATTTTTCGTGGTTACTCTAAAATGTCTAATTCCAAGCACTCCCCTTAATCCCCCAGCTAAATATAGTTCTCATTATTCCTATCAGTGCTTTTGTAACAATGGCCCCTACCAATGTTTTCCTTATTTTAAGAAGCCTGTAATAGTGTCTATATTTCTGAGGTTGCCTCCAACTAAGACTCTTCAGAGCAGATTAAAAAAACCCACAAATAAGGAAAGACAAGGGAAGTGACTAGTAAATGAACATGTTACCAACTGTTACCAATAACTGAAGATTTTGTAAAAAAAAATCCATTTGTGTAAATGAATCCTTTTTAAATAAGAGTGTGTTTGTGTTTTCTATACTCAAGCATTAGAAAAGTCCACTTTCAGTATATGAAGCTATATCTTTCATTGTTTTGGCTATTTTGTTCAAGCTAGAAACTGTATCTATGTCATTTCAGCTTTCATACTGTTTAAAAGTGTTGCTTATATATGGAATGCTATCTTTTGAAATAGCCATCTAAGCGTGTCTGAGGTTACTGTTATTTATCAGTTGCTCAGAACAGTTTTGTAAATATTTCATAGGTGTACAATGAAACCTCTTAAGATGTCAGAATCCATTTTAGAAACTGAAATAATATAGTATTACATGTACTGAATGACATTCACTTTAACAGAAAAGTTGGTCAATATCCTACATTTAATTATATTCATTTGGGTCCATTTTACATATGCATTATATAAGAAGCAAAGCGTATCCCGCTGTGAGCCCACAGCCAAACCTCAGTAACAGGAAACCAGGACTCTCCCGCATAAGCAAGTAAGCCTGTCTTTCTCATCTTTTGTGTTCGAAGCCCATCCCCTAATTGTTCATCGCTCCTATTAGAAAGCTGAAAGAAGAAAAAGACTAAACGCTCATGGTTTCCATGTTGCAAGATCTTTATGTTGTTCATTATTCTATCTGCAGTGCCTAAAATAGTCCCTCCCCATACAATGAGCTGTTAGTATGTACTTGCTGAATGAATGAATGGTGCCAACTGTGTGTGCCTTCTATACGATATTCCATGACGATGCTACAGTAGGAAGAGGTGTGCATGAAGATACAGGAGCACTGAAATCGATTCTGTTTTCCGCCCATTCTAGGGTGACCTTGGCCAAGTCTGCATCTCAGAGTTTGGGATTCTTCATTTTAGGAATGGGGATAAAGCAATCTTACCCTCTCCCTCAGCAGGCATTCAGTAGAACAGGAAGCTCTGTAAACATCCAAATAACCAAAAGGACAAAAGAGATCAGAATGACTGAAGCTAATGCAGATCTCTTGGTTTATCTCAGCAGCCCATGTGCCTCTCTGTTTACAGTCCTCTTTTAATTATTTGCATTAATGAAGGGCAGCCAAGCCATGAATAATCCCAAGCACTTCTGTTTGGCTTTGGAATTAAATTTGAATGTGTTCTGTGTACCTTTCAAGAGTGTCTTCTTACAAAATCATGAAATCACACTGTAAAAATCCTGTTCCATGGCATTGGCTTGGGAGTCAACTTGTGACAATCTCTCAATCTCCTGTGTTTGTGAAAAGATGCTTCTCAGATCCCCAGACCCGTGACAATCATGAGATGAGGATCATAAACATAACGCACCATCCTTTGGGAAAATTGAATTTGGTCATGAGGGTGTAGTGCAAGCTTCTTCAGTAAACTTTGGAAACAGTTGTTTTGTTTATTTGTTTGCCTTAGCTGGGAAGAAATTAGTTGAGTTTATCATTGGGGAACTGAGGCAGAGGATGTTCAGAGTTCTAATTTATCACTGCTTGGCATATTATATGTAAATGAGGCTTACCCATTCAGATAATTTGATGGTGTACTTTTGAATAAATGATTATATCACACCATGAAGATATTGAGTCTTTAAAATAAGTACAGTATTCATAACTTCCCTTCCACTTGGTGATTTATCATCGATGAAACATGGGTTTTTGAAAGAGTATTGAAATAATTTATTTGTTTTCTAGTCTATGCATTTGTTGATCTGGATAGTAATTTTATCCTCCCTGTGCAGCAATTGGCTGGTAAACTATTCCTTGCAACTTCAGGAAGTGAAGTATTACCTACTCATTTCTCTCCCTAATGCCTACAGGCTATACTGTAATTCTAACCTGTCCTACTTTGCTATGGACATATTTTTAAGTGTCAGAATGTTCTGCATATTTATACTGGAGTGTATATCTGGAATGCAGGGGTTATTCAAGGCTCTTAAAATGGAGCACTGATAAGAAGAAAAAAGTGAGGGGCCCAACCCACTTGGAAGCCCTTCCTCCACATGCAATTCTTCATTTTCCACCCTTCAAGTGTCCATCCAGACAGAAATCATGTGTATCTCCATGGAATCGCTTTGACACTAGGCTTGACTATGTCAAGGTCACAATTAGCACCACAGCCAAGAGGTAACACAGGGACACACGTTCCACTCCATCTCCTGGTCCCCAGTGAGTCGGCTTCTGAGAGACCTACTCTGGTCTGTCTCTCCGTCCCCACGAGCAGCACCGACCTGCTCCGTAAGGACCCACCTTCCTGCTGCGTCTGCTCTAACAGTGGAGGATACCCTGAGACTTGAGGTCAGGTCCTGGCTCCGGCACTTACCAGCCGTGTGTCAGGATAATTATATGTACGTCCCAAAGCTTTGTAAAGATTAAACGGGATGAGACATGAGACATACCTTAGGGCCCTGCATGTATTAGACTCTCGATTTTTTAATAGATGAATGTGTCTGTCTGGAACATTGCACCTCTGTTTTTGCTGTCACTGTGACGATGAAGGGTTTATGAGACTGAGGTGCCCCAGCATGGTCTGTCGCAGTGGATGGAGATGGCAGACTGCCTCTTTGTCATTCTGAAACCCATCTAGGCTGTGCTGTTTTCTGGTGTAAGGGTCCAGAAAGATTTGGCCATGTAGTGGGCTGCACCCTCTCTGGCTAGCCAGACACCTTGGGGGGCATCTTAGCTGAACTGCAGCCAGGCCTGAGTCAGTGTCATGGTTTGGGGGCAACAAGGTTTCCTGGATGGAACACAAGAGCAGGAATCATGGCACCTGGGCTTTATGCCGGGTCCCAACACCGATTTGTCAAGTGACCTTGGGCAAACCACTTCCTTTCTCTTCTTTCCACTAAAGGAAGATCATTGATCTTATGGCCACACCTCACAAAGATGTAGTAAAGATTAATGTAGGATATTGGCATCCGATTCGGAAGAAAACACCACAGAACACATAATTAGTTTTATAATCTATAATTAAGTATATGGATAGTGAGGAAGTAGCCACATGTGAATTATACATTTAAAAATTAGACCTTGCTTTTTTTTTTTTTTCCTTTCTAAGAAAATTGAAGACCCCAATTATGCTTGGTCTGACATTAGTAGAGATAATGACCTGGAAGACTCCACTGGATGACATTATGGCAGTTTTAATGCATCAGGCAAATATGATACCAAAGCTGCTAGTGAAATGATTAAAGGTAGATCAGATAGCCCAGGACAAAAGGCAAAATGTGATCAGCTGTCTTTGATTCACAAAGAAAAGAAATCTGTCACAGGTAGTTAGAGACTAAAGGGTCAGTGTCTTAACCCAATTCTGGGTATGGGCATACCAAGGACAATGGTAAATAGTCATTCCAACACTGTGCAGAACCATTTCCTGAAGTCGTCCTCCACATCCTCTGTGTCCATGTGGCTTGCCAAAGAAAGAAGAAGGATGACTGACAGAGTGAGATCAGCTGCCTGCTCAGTCAGCTTGGGTGGAGAGTTGTCTACTGGGCCCCTCTGGGCATCAGGACACTGTCCTCTCCTTGATTATGCAGCCTCTCCCCACCCCTGTCTGCCAAGGGAACATCCTCACTGAACACTTGAAAATAACCTGGGTTGTCATGCATGAAGTATTTCCAACACCCTCCTAGCGCATCTCCAGTTACTCAGCCCAGGCAGTTTAGGAGAGTTGATGCTCCAAAATGTAGAATCCTAACAAACACGCTTACATTATTCAATGAGTTGAAAGTAGATTCAAAACAGAGATACCCTCCTCCAGGCCCGTTAGATGTGCTCCCTGGATAAGGGAGTAAGCTCATGCTACGGTCTGGACCTTTGGCTGTTTTTGGTCTCCCCAGCCCTTCCCAGTCAGGCTCCACTCTCCTTGGGCCACCAGGAATGCTGAGGACTGCAATGTCCTTTTCTGTCTGAGCCACAGGCCACCCCTTGGTTTCTGGATGAAGCTGCCCTTCTCACAGCCCCTGGACCTCCAAGTTGACAGGTCACAATTTAACACACTGGATTCATAAAAACAAACAAAATAGCACCTTTTTATTTTCTTTGGCTGACCTATGCCTGCTTACCAACCTCTGCTTCCCAGGGCTGGGCCAAGAAGGTGGAGGAGGTATAGATGAGCAGTCCCCAGTTAGTTTCAGTCTAGATCAGGTCTGTTGGGTAAACAGTCCATGGATCTGGTTCACTCCTAACAGACCTGCTCCTCCCCACTCTCCCCTGCACCTTCCCCACATGGTGGCTGGCTTCCCAGGAGTGATGGCTTCCTATCCTCCTGATGTTGGAATGGGGAAAGGGGTCCTGGCCCCACATCAGGTCTTGGGCTGGTCCGCCTACACCGGCTCTTTGGTTCTGGCTGTCCTCTGGCTGATCTCTGCTGAGACGAGGTGGATCCAGTCTTAACTGTAGAGTCTGCCTGTGTTTCCTCAAGCCTTGGTTGGCATATCTCCCGCTGTGTTCACTCAGTCAGGCCATGCTCCTGGGGAACCCAGCACCCTGCTTCTGAGCAGGCCTCTCTAGCCAAGGTCATTTGTGCATCCTGAGAGGCCCGTCCCTCAGTACTCAGATTCAGGGTCACTTAGCCCGTGCCAAAATGAATCCCTCTATGGCTCCCAGATCTCATGGCCATCCCTTACCCCCCAGGAAACAGTATTTTCTGGTCTCTTCTGTTCTACACAAGAACCCAGGCCAGCTGAGGAGCACTGACCCAGCCCCCTTCCTGCCCAGGTGCACTGAGCTACAACACTTACTTCCTGTGGTTACTACAAATCATAGCCTTGCCCGGCAGTCTCTCCAGACAGTCTGAAACAATGAACAAAAGCATCTCAACTCAGAATTGCTATCAACATTCTCATCATGCCTGTAACCCCCTCCTGGCCAGGGATGATGTCCACAGCATCTTTCTCAGCTTTTTTTGAAAGCGTATTTCTCTTGAACATCCCAATCATTGCTGATCCAGCTGTGACTGACTCCACTGTTCTATTGTTTCTCCCCTCTTGTTTAGAAGTTATTCTTGTTTTAGTACTTCTCTCCCTGGAGTCATCCTTTACCCTTAACTATCAGAAGGGCCTGCTATACAGTGATCCTTAGAACCTTTTGAATTATTCATACAACAAATTTTCATTGAGTTGAGTTTTGTTCTTTGTGCTGGAAATAAAAAAGTTAATAAAAGTTTCGGCCTTTGTAGCACTGACAATCTAGCAAATGGCCCAAAGTTTGTTTTTTTATTTCACTTTTTATGAAATACTTAATAGATTAGCTGGTTGATACATTCATGCTCAATTCTTTGAACACCTACTATGTACATAGCATTTTGAGAGATGTGTGAATGTGGTTGGGAGACAGTTCAGTGATGAGTAAATACTGTCCTTCTCTGCAAGGAATTGATCGAGTATGGGAAATAAACATAAAAAAGCATGCATCTCCCACAAGACCTGAGTAAGTACTGCAGTGACTGTACAAGCCAGCTTACGTGGAGATGTAGAACAATGCATTGTGACTTGAAATATTTCAGAAGGCTTTGCCATGAATGTAGAATTTGTGATGAGTCCTTGCAATAATTTGAAGGCCAAGGTAAGTGTTCTATTTCAGACTCAAAAACCAGAATAAAAGATGTAAACAGGGCGTGAGAAAGGGCATGAAGGACAAGTAGCCCTGTGTGGCTCAAGCAGAAGGTGATTTGATGGTTGGAAGAAGGAATGAAGTTGAAATGGCAGATTCGGAAGTTCCAAATATCCCATTCCATTCAGGCTTGCTTTTAAATGGCAGTTTCTGAGAGGGGAATGGTGGGTCTGGCCTGTGATTTAGGAGACAGAGTAAGGAGTTGTTGGAAGCAGCAGAGAGACCAATTAGCTGGTTATCACAGAAGGTCAGGCAGTAAATTCAGAGGGGGTTAGACGGAGAGGTCGGTGTAGAAATGAAAACGAGGGGTCCGGTACGAGAGACATTGGTAAACTTCAGCTGATGGTATGGGATGGGAGGAGATAAGAGTGAGTGTGGTGAGACATTAATAGAGGAGAGGGGAAAAAAGGCTCTGCAGAAAAATCCAGGCAACCATAGGAAACAACAGTGTTTGACACCACATAGTCAGTCCTCCATGAGTATTTGCCAAATGAATGAATTGGAACAGTACAATCTTCGTAGTGGTATGGAGCTTCATGCATGGCCCTAACGAGTATTGCAGAGTGGAACATTTAGGTCTTGGAGAAGGTATCTGTCCTCTGCTGATATTTTCCCTACATCTCTTCATGTATCTGGGCCCTAAACTTGAGCCCGTACATTCTGCCTCCCCTCCTGTTACATAGTCCATGCTCTTCTGTGAGGTCAATTCCTCCTTCTCCTGGTAGATCCTATCTCCTTTATCCTAGTAGAAGCTTTTACTACTAAGATTGCCACTTCTCACTTCAGAATTGTCATTTTTTCCTCTCTACTAGATCATTTTGATTTGCATACCAAAAATGGCTATAATAGCTCCCATCTCTTAACAAAACAAAATGAAAAAATCTACCCAACTCCTTCCGGTTTGAAGTCCAGCTACTGCCCCTTTCTCCACTCTATAAAGAACAGTGCTTGTATTCACCATTTAATGTTCCTTCCATTCTGTTCTCTCCTGAACCCAATCAAATCAAACCTTCTATCTCCCTCTCTGTGAAACTGTTCTTGCCAAAGTCAACACAACCTGTCTTGTGGGAGGAGAGAATGATAACCAATAATCTATCCTCATTTTATTTGACCTTTTAATAGCTCTCCATAGAGTGGATCTGTCCCTCATTTTCCATACAGTTTTCTTACTAAATGTGATGAAGCCCCAAGCTCCTGATATTACTCAAACTTCCTTGCCAATCTCAGTCTACTGTGATGAATCATTTCTTCTTTTCCTTTACTTTAATTCAACCTTTCTCAGCCCGAGTGCCCAGAGACATCCCTGATGTCTGATGGCCAACAGCATCCACTGACCTTACCTCTCCCTTATACATCTAGAATGGGTTAGTTAGGTGCCACCCTTGGGATGGAGAAAACAGCACTGAAATCATTTTCTGTGTTCTGTGGTTGAAATAAGGAACTCCAGTTGAGAAAGGCTGATCTAAACATCACTGTGCCCAAAAGTTCAGTCCCAGGCTTTTTTCTTGTCTCTGACTACCTTTATTACTTGGGTGATCTTGTGCTGATGACACCCAAAATCTCCTTCTAAACCCCAAGCCTCCTTTTTGATTTTGCAGACCTGAAATGACCACTTAAACTACTGCTAAGATCTTGTGACTCAAATGTGATCCTAAAACCGGCGCTACGAACACCTAGGAACTTGCTAGAGATGCAGAATCTCAGACACTGACCCAAAACGGTTCAGTCAAGGTCTGCATTCTAACAAGATCCTCAGAATTCACATGCACATGTGAGTTTGAGAGGCACTGGAATAAAACATTTAAATCAAACATGCCGTAAGAACAGATCCTTTACTTCCCCCTTGCTCCTCTTCGATGTGCTCAAGAGATTCTTTTTTTTAAGATTTTATTTATTTATTTGAGAGAGAGACAGAGCACAAGGAGGGTGAGGGGAGGAGCAGAGGCAGAGGGAGAAGCAGACATTGGAGTGGGCATGGGTATTTTGGTCATTTGGTTACAGAGAAATTAAGTGGAGATTATATTCAGTTTTGGTCTAGTGGAGTGTATTTATGAGTTTCACAGATAATTCTTAGTGTAGCCTTCCCAGTGTGGGAATGGCTTCCAAGAAAACGGACAGCCCACTGTGCCTTCTTCCCCAAAAGACTAATACACAGGGGCAGGACCAGGGCTATGCCATGATGCATAGCTGTCTATGCCTGACACCAAATGTCCATGAGTAGAGGAGAAGAATCATGTCTGACCTATACAGGGTCCGAAGCTGGTCTTTCAGACTGGTTTCAATCATTAACACATAGGATTTTTTTTTTAATAAAAATGATAATAAAGAGAATTAATCAGAATTCTGTCTTTGTAGGATATACTTCTCCAATCAGTGAATACATCTGTGTGAGAAAACATATTTTTACGGTGTCCCAACTATAAAATTTTTTAAAAGTTTCATCAACCATGCCAGAGCGAAACAGAATTATCTTTACCCTCTCTTTAAAAATGATATAATTTTTGTTTTGTGTTAATGCAGTCAAAGTATATGCAACCAAAAGTAGAAAAATTATCACAGAGTGGTGTCAGGCAATAATTTATTAAAAATGTTATGTTATTTGTGTATATTATGTGATATCTATAATTCCATCAGCTTTAAATAGTTATATTTTTGTGGTTCTTTTCTCATATAAATAATTTCACATTCTGATTTTCGTACCTATAATTACTTGTTTCTTACCTTGAAGAAGATCTTCTAAGTTCCTCAAGCTTCAGGCAAGGAAAAAAAACTGATTGTCTCCCTGTCTAGGTTATGGTTCTGAAGGAAGTCCTTCTATTTCTGTGTGTCTTTACGTTATGTCAAATAGAACATAATAATGCTGCCAAATTCCTATGAGAAAACCCTTATCTAAAAATTGAGCCAGCTTTTGCTTTCTTATTATACCAAAAAGCAGGAAAGAATTTACTCATTAAACCCACATGATGAGGTGTTGGATTTGATTGGGTATCATCACTGCCGATCATTTCTATCCTAAGCAGGGTTGCAGGAAGGATTAGAAAGTCCCTCCTCTGATGCAGATGCCCAGTTGTGGTCTAAATTCCACCCCCTTCCACCTCCCCAAAAGAAAACCTATCAAGATACACAAAAATTTTAATTTTTTAATTAAAAAGGAGATAAGAGTGAGTGTGGTGAGACATTAATAGAGGAGAGGGAAAAAAAAATTTAATTCATATGAGTCAACTCCTGTGTTGGTAGTGAGTGGAGAATAAAGTAATGAGTGAAAAATGAAGGACAGCATATCCTTTTCCACGACCTGAAATCCCCACTCACTGCTCATGTTAACGGAACCAAAAATTAGGCTGAGCCCACAGAAGGCAGTCACTCCTGATTTTTGCCAAATGCCTGATAGCAGATTTGAGCTCCTATTTAGGCAGTGGCTCAGATTAGAAGTCATTCTTGATCCCTCTCTTACCCTCACACACTACATCTAATCCATCAGCCATTCCAGACAATGCTACCTTCAAAGTGTATTGTGAAGCCGACCAATGACCACCTTTACTGTCTAAATCACCATCATTGCTCACCCAGGCTAATTGATGCCTGGCTTCTGGCTTCCCTTCCTGCCACCCTGCAGGTCCTTTTCCCACACCAGCCAGAGTCATCTTCGTAAAAGATACCTCCTATCAGGTCATCCTGCCTAAAAACATCAGGGACTCCCCTTCAGGCTTCGAATGAACCTCAAACTCTTTTCCTGGACTTTACTTCCGGCACGATCTGCCCTTCCTTACCCACCTCACTTCTGCAACCAGCCTCTTTCACAACAATCCATGAACACATACCTTTATAGGGTTCCTTCAAGAAGCTCAGCTTGTTCCTGCACTAGAGTTTTACCCTTGCTGCTCTGTCTGGCTTTCCTTTACAGGTAATCTAGATTTCTGCCCCAATGTCTTCTCTGTAGAGGGTGACCTGGACAACTGCAATCTAAGCCTCCATCCTCACACACACACACATACACAATCATACGGGCATTCTCTTTCTATTGGCGTGCCTCATCTTTCTTCACAGCACTTACGTCTATCACAAATTGTAGTTACATTTTCTCAGTGTTTGTCTCCCCCACTAGAGCACAAACTCCAAAAGAACATGGACTTCGCTTTGTATCTCAGACTGTGCCTCGCCTGGGTTCTGCACTCAGTAAATACTTGTTGAATGAATGGAAGGATATCTCTAAAGACTTTTGAAAGCTTTTGGTGTTGTCTACTATAATACTGATAAGATAAAGGCCACAATAAAATCATCAATAGGAAGTAAATGATATTTTTGAAACATAGAGCCTAGATATTAACTGTCAGAGGAGAATTCAAGACCAGAGCTCAAGTCTTCTCACTTCCTCTCAGTGTTATTTCCATTGCGCTATGCATGGTGTCTTTCTAGATGATATGTTAGGTAACAATATGTTTATCCCCACATTAGTCTACTAACTTTTAATAACACATCTGGAACAGAAATGACTAAGTCCATACCAGACAACGCTGCCTATTGATATACTTAAGCAATTTACTTAAAAATAGACCAGTGAAAGGAAGGGTGAGGAAAGGAGAGATTGTTAATTTACAGATTTAAATTTTTCTGTTTATCTGTAATTTCTTGATTTTCAAAATAGTTTTGCCGTGGGCTGAATGTGTTGTCCCCACAATTCATATGTTGAAGCCTAAATCCCCAGTGTGATGGCATTTGGAGATGGGACCTTTGGGAGGTGATTAGGTCATGATGAGTGGAGCCCTCATGATAGGATAGTGCCCTTATAAGAAGAGACTGGAGAGAGATAATCCCTCTCTGCCCTTGCCTGTGGGAGGATACAACAGGAAGACGGCCAACTACAAACTAGGGAGAGTGTCCTCACCACACATAGGATCTCCTGCTATCTTAATCTTGTATTCCCAGCCTCTAGAATCCTGAGAAATAAATGTTTGTTGTTTAAGGCTCCCAGTCTATAATATTCTATAACATTATAGTAGCCTAAATTGAGACAATGTTTTGTAATTTTTAATTGGTTTACAGTAAATCATAAATGCTTTCCTTTAATAGAATGGTTGTTATAATTAATGGCTTACATTTTCACTTCTTCTGCCTACAAAGTTAGGGTTGTACTCCTCGATAGCAGTCATAAAAATGACAAAGTTAGTATGTGATGCTTATTCTGGGACTAAACCAGTATCTAATTCTGGAGAAACCATTCCCTGTTCTATGACAAGTAGGAAGGCCTACCATTCCGAATTCCCTTGAAGAAAGCACTTGCTAGTAGGACACCTGGGTAGCTCAGTCGGTTAAGCATCTGCCTTCGGCTCAGGTCATGATCCCAGGGTCTGGTGATGGAGTTCCATGTAGGGCTCCCTGCTCAGTGGGGAGTCTGCTTCTCCCTCTCATTGCCCCTCCCACTTTTTTTCTCAAATAAATAAATAAAATCTTAAAAAAAAAAGAGAGAAAGCACTTGCTGTTTATGTGCATTGAGTACTCTAAGCTGACAGTGTTCTGTAAGGTTTGCTTCATCTTTATAGTGAAGGTCTCACTCACCCAGGCAGCCCCTTGTAATGACTGAGATTGATTGGGATACTAGCTTTGGTCATTTCTGCCCAATGCAGAACTCCAGTGGGCAATTCTTGCTTTAGATCTCCCTTGTTCAATTGGCTCAAATTTTATGAGATCTGCATTTCAGTCTGAAGGCTTTCCCTGCTCAGTTCTGCTGCCTCCCTCTGTTATATTTAGACATTAGCCTTTAACAAACCTCTTCCACTCAACTTTGTCTCAGAATCCGCTTCCAAGAGGACTGAAATGATGCATTTTCTAAATTCCTTTTTTCTTCCATTTTAGGGAGATGCATCTCATCAGATGAAGTTGCACATAGTATATAATCATGCTAGTATGTACAATCATGACTACACAACAAAAGAAAATGGAGAGCAAAAGGCATACATTGCAAAGTTATGGACCAACAACATAAGTGGCTTAACGATCTATTCACCTTTCCTTCCCTTTGGCTCATTAGAATGGCAGTGCTTTGGTGACATGATGAGAGTTGTATTGTGATGGATGGGACTGTCAGAAACTCACTTGAGTATTTAGATATTGCATTAGTGCATTACATTTACAAGTAAGACACTGTTGGCTATTAACTCCTTTGGCATTCAATGTCTATCTGAGGAGGCAAGAATTTGCCTCAGGATTCCTGAATCTATAGATACTGTTATGAAAATATGTGCTGCTTTGTTTGATAACGACTTAGTCTTCGATTTTTTTGGAAATGGACCTTCTGCCATTATATATGGTCCTGTTAGGAAGGCAATTCACTACCCACTAGACAAGTTAAAGAAACCAGATCCTCTCTTTCCTGGGCAAGCATGTGACTAAAGGAATTCTCTTCTGGAACTTTAAAACAAACAAGTGAAACCTTGACAGAAGGAATGATTGCAGATTTTTTAATCCCAGTGGTGGAGGCCTGGACAGGCTAAAATAGGAGAACTGTGGTTCCTATTCCCTGGGTTTTGTCCCTCCACAGCTTCCTTAATTTCCACTTGTTTCTAAGACTACTCAAGAAGATAGAATTGTTTTCTCTTGCTTATAACCAGGAAGCTTAATGACATTGATGCCATGATTCTGAATATGACATTTTTAAAAAGCAGACAAACAAACTCCTAGTGGAGGTATGTATTTGTCACAGTCCTCGAATATTGAGCATTAACAATTATTTGTGTGAAGAAAGAGAGGCGTGATACAAAGGGAGCTGTATCTAGTGACTTTCAATCAATTCATGCTGTTTTCTTCTACATCCTCATCTCTTTTAGAATGTTCTCATTCGGGCGCCTGGGTGGCTCAGATGGTTAAGCGTCTGCCTTCGGCTCAGGTCATGATCCCAGGGTCCTGGGATCGAGTCCCGCATTGGGCTCCCTGCTCCTTGGGAGCCTGTTTCTCCCTCTGCTTCTCTCTCTCTCTCTCTGTCTCTCATGAATAAATAAATAAAACAAAAAAATCTTAAAAAAAAAAAAAAAGAATGTTCTCATTCTCATACACTTGAAACTTTTCAGTTTATGTGGGAGAAGGGTCACCCAGGATGAGAACAGGTGTGAACACATCCTACATCTCTTGATGAGCTGAGCTTCTTGAGAAACTGCTTGACAAAAAAGACTTTAAAAAAATCTATTCATGCCTAAGAACACTTTGTTATATCCTTCACTTAAGTTGGCAACAACTTAATATTTAGCTGCTTAAAACTGAAAATTTAGTGGCCAGATTTTATTGACTTGAGAATACAAGTAATTAAGCACCATAACCATCTTTTCCTCATGATAATCAGAAAGGTAGTTAAGTGTGGTAGAATCATTTTGAAAGAATGAAAGTATGAATTGTTCTGTAAAATATTCCCAGCTTCCCAGGAAGCTATTTGCTTTAGAGTTTTATGTATTCTTTTCAGGATTATTATTTTAAAAATTGAGAAAATAAAAATTATTTATGATGATGTACTAGTGTACTTTTCTACATCAGGGCCCTTTGTTTTGCAAGGAACATAAGACTCAACTCAGCTGACCTAAAGAAGAAGAAAGACTTCGTTGGCTTATGTACCTGAGATGTCACACATGGGTCAGGCTTTAGGCACAGTTTGATTCTTGGGATTATGATATTATTGCTGGAGTTCTGACTCTGCTTCTTCCAATTTTTCTTAGTTTTTCCCTCCTTCTAATGGTGTTTTCTTCTGGACAGCTTCCCTCCTTATAGAAGAAGAATGGCTATCACAGTCCCTGACCTGACAACCATACCCTACATGCCTTCTAGATGAGAAAAAGGTCGCATACCTTTGTCTCACAATTCCAAGAAGACCTGAGATTCAGTCTGACTAAACTGGATTAGCTCACATGTCCACTGCAAACCAATCACCGTAGCCAGAGTCATAGAATGTTCTGATTGACCTATCTGGGTCATGCACTCCATCCCAGAGCAATGGTGGGCTCAGCTTCTCCAAAACCACATGAATAAGCTATTGTAAAGGGGAAGGGAGGAAAAAGACATAGTATAGGCAATCAACAAGTGTCCAGGCATCCTCCCTTATATTGCCATTATAAATTAGGAACAGGAACTACATGTAGGTACGTGGTGCAAGGCTCATCCACACCACTTATCACTGTGTACCAAGGCTCTGAGATGTGAAGTGACACAAAGGTGCTTCATAATAGGGTGGTCTCCGCAATGTGGCATGGACTTGAATGTCTTCAAATGTTGACCTTGTGAGTGTCTTAGAGATATCGGACTAAGAAACATTGATCCACAGTGAAAGAACTCATGAGATTCCAAACTCAAAAAGCCAACTAATCCAATAAGATGAAAAAAATCATTTTTTCAAAGTGACCAGGTACTTGTCTAAAATAAGCTATAGGAAAAGCTAAATTATTATCAGGAGGATGTCTGATGGAGACAGAAGAGGCATGGTTAGTTTTATAATTCAGGTATTTAGTGGCATGTAGTTATGTCTGCACCTACTGTTCAGATGCCTACATCTCCTGGACCAAGTTGGGGCAGGCAAATCCTTGACCATGTACTAGGGCTTAGACAGACACTAACCAGGTTTGTCTCATGGTCTTCCCTTTTTCTATGCTTTTTGTCTATCAGTACCTTTTCTGAATGAGTCATTATTTCTTTAGATAAACATGAATCTTTAATTAAGTCTTTTTTTAATCCAGGAACCACTCTGTTTCTTTAAAATATATTCATGTATCTTGGATCATTATGTATCAGTTTTAAAGTTTAATTCTATAAGGCATATCCTTTTAGTAAAAATCTGGTTTTTGCTCCTATATACCAACTAAATGACTCTTCACTAGTCTTTGATAGAATTTATTAATTTAATAGATATAGATGGAGAGAATACTTGAGTATCTACTATGCACTGGTTATCACACATGCCTTATGTTATACTATTTATACATTGTATACCCATGGGATCCAGGTGTCACAAGTCTAATTTTATAGAAAAAGACACTAAATTTCAAAGAGATCTAGCAACGTTCTCAAGGTCAAACAACTAGTAAATAATGAGGTGGAATTCAACTTCATATTTGCCTGATTCTAATATCTGTGGTCTTTCCACGTGTAACTAGTATGGGAGAATATTAAGATGAGTCTTATGTTTTCCCCAGTTCATTTTTAACTTTATTGTTAGAACTGTTAAAAAACAAAATTCTTATACCTAGAAACAATGAAAATTCTTAATTCATTATTTCAAGTTTTATAGCAAATTATTTGTTTATAAATTATTTATAAGTTGTTAATTTATTTTATTTATTCCATGCCTCAAGTGGGCAAATCCCTATAAAGAAGAAGATATAGTAATGTATATTGATGACCAGGACACCATCTTTATTTGCAATGAAGCAAATTATGCACCAGCATTAATAAACATGTTAGATGTTAGATGATAGTTACAGAGAAGATGTTAGAAAGTTATATACTTTTGTTGAAAGGATACTATGAAATCAACAAGGAAGTTGGGCAATCAAGAGAGGCTTCAAAGAAGAGGTATCATATGAGCCAAACTTGGAAGATATATGAGAGAAGTTTTTGTAAACAGAGATTAGGGAAATGCCTTCTACTAAGGGAAAAAAAAAACAGTATGAGCAAAGCAAAAATGTAAAAAGAGTATATTGAAGGAATAGAAAACAGTACCATTGAGCTGAGGTGAAGATTTCCACTGTCAGACTGAGAGGTTTACAAAATTCAGTAAGCAATAGGGATCCATTGAAGGTGTCTGAGGAGAGAAACGATATGTTCAAGTTTACAAGTTTAAGAAGATTAATGTCGGTGTCTAGAATAGATTCGACTTGAGTAAAGAGAAAGTATAGGGACTCACCTGCTAAGTATACTGAAATATATCAAGTAAAAAATAATCAAGTGCCGAACCAGGACACAATGAAAACAGAAAATAAATGGAGATTTGGTTCAAGAAAGCCAGCGGCTCAATCTTAATGACTTGCCAAGTATAAAAAAGGAGGGACCACAAAATTTGAAAAGCCACAGTAAATCTCAGAATGTTTACCTAGGGTCTTGCCCTGCTCAAGTAATCTCCACAGCTACAGGGGAGCAGATTATCTCAGTGTGTCATTCACTTGCTTAAAACCTAGAAATCACCTGGAATCCCCTCCCCCACCTAGTGAACACAAGAGGCAAGAACCCTCTGAGCGGTCCCTCCTTTGGAAAGCCATTGCTTATTTCATCAGAAGCAGACATAATGGCTACCTTGTTTATAGTTTCAGTCCTTTCTTATAGACATCTACCTTGTTCTTTTTTTTTTTTTAAAGATTTTATTTATCTCTTTGACAGAGAGAGAGAGATAGCAAGAGCAGGAACACAAGCAGGGGCAGTGGGAGAGGGAGAAGCAGGCTTCTTGCCGAGCAGGGAACCCGATGCGGGGCTCGATCTCAGGACCCTGGGATCACGACCCGAGCGGAAGGCAGACACCCAACGACTGAGCCACCCAGGTGCCCCAACATCTACCTTGTTCTTAATTTTGTCCATGTGTCAGTCTCCCTCTATTAGGGAAACTCCTTGTGCCTAGCACTGCCTCAATTTAGATTCATTATATGAAAGTCTCCTAGTATTGTGCTTGGGTTGGGGGAAACACAGTGGTGTCACTGCCATCAGAAACACAAAAGGTAGGGGTGCCTGGGTGGCTCAGTCTATTAAGCGTCTGACTCTTGGTTTCGGCTCAGGTCATGATCTCACGGTCATGGGATCGAGCCCCACGTTGGGCTCTGCGCTCAGTGTGGAGTCTGCTTCAGATTCTTTCTCCCTCTCCCTCTGCCCCTCCGCACTCATACCTGCTCGCTCTCTGTCACTCCCAAATAAATTTTTAAAAAAGAAACACAAAGGTAACATGACAAAGAATCAGAGAATTAACTATTTTAACTGCAATTAGTCTTGTGCCTTGCTATGAATTTGTTTAACATGTAGAAGGGTAGATTTTGATGGGGATATTAACTAATTCCATTTGGACATGATCATCTTTAAGCACCAGCCAGACATCCAGGTAGAGGTGCCCAGCAGGCAGCTATAAATGAGAAATGAGTTCAGCTGTGGAAGGTAACCCAATGAAAGACTATGTGAGGGGAGGAAGCAGTGGGATTGTTAGCATCCTTTAGCGTTGTTACTTCAGAGAGTAGAACAAAGGTTCTTGCTGTACCTTTCATGAGAGTGTGGCCAATTACAAAAATGGGGGTGTGGGGGAAGGAGGGCTAGCACCCAGTTCTCTGCTCTGTACCCTCCTCCCCAAATCTTACTTTAGAACATGCAGGCTTGCACACACAGCTTCTATACAAGCTTCCTGGAAGTGCCAAGGAGCAGTGTGGTCTTTGCCCAGCTTTTGTCTGGGAGTGAGGAAGTTAATCTTTTCTTTCACGTTAATGTTTCTGAGTTTCAATTTGTTCATCTGTGCAATGAGGTTAAGAATACATAGCCTACCTATCTTAAACAATTATCATGAACATTAATATATGCAAAAAAAGCTTTGTAACCTGTGTGGCACTGTAAAAATGAGAAGTGATTCTTTTTCTATCTATGTCAAGATCTTCTTCTTGTGTCGATTCTATTAAATTTTCAGATGCCCTGGGCATTCCAAATATCACTAAATTTGGCTCTCTTTTTCATGATCAATATACCCATATTTCCAAATAACCTTGATACCTATTTACAAAATAATTGAATTCATTATTACAAATCAAATTTAATATTTTTTTTCTTACAACCTTTCTATTCAGAGTGTATGCATTTTTCTTTTGACTAAGACCTGAGAAATCCATCCATAATTCATGGCTGCCCAGTTTATGCAGGCAATAAGAAAGATCAGGAGTGGGGTAGACTTTCCTTCCTGGAAGAACAGCCAGGTCTAAACCACCCTCCCCAGTGGTGTGCTAGGCACCTGTGGAAGGTCTATGTGGACCTGAAGTTCAGGGATTCTAAAATTCCTACATGGGCTAGAAAGGAAGTGAACTGGGGCCATTGGCTATTGTCCCCTCCCTCACTCATCAAAAGCTGCTGGGTGTACCTTAGGACCACCAGGCAAAGGCATGCCAGGAAAGAAGGAAGGAAGGAAGGAAGGAAGGAAGGAAGGAAGGATGAAAGGCAAGAAGGGAGGAAGGAAGGAAAGCCTGGTGGGGAGTTCCATGGAAGCAGAGGGATATGTCATCTCAGCCTCATCAGATCCCCCTGACATCATATATAGACCACAGTGGGCCAACCATGCCTTCTAGTAATAGTATATGGACTCTGTGATTTTGAGTTTGAGTTCATTTTTAAATTAGGAAAGAGAGGATTCATTTGGCATTGTTTTTCCTATTACTCTATATATTAGCTTTATTTATGTAAAGTATATAATGTATCCACAAAGTATACATTTCCTGCTATTCTATTGCAATTATTCTCTCGAGAAGACAAGAAGCATGAGAGGTTTTCAGATACCCTCATGGGAACTGAAGAGGAAGTTACGTTCATAAATTGCCTCTTCCATGCCAGGAAGAGTGCTGGGGTTGTGCAGGGAGGGTATATAACTTAAGGTTCACAACAGTCTTTTGAAGTAGCAAGGTAACATTGGTCCCCACTTTACAGAAGCTCAGAGCAACTAAGTCACTTGTGCAAGGATGTATAGTTGGTAAGTAGAAGGATGGGAATTTGTAGCCATATCTACAAATGAACATGTTTGGTAGATGAGAACAAAACAGGTACTTTACAAAAGTACACACTCTTTGTGTAAGACTATTGAATCACAGACCTGTACCTCTGAAACAAATAGTACATTATATGTTAA
>NW_023270415.1:14631715-14654207 GCF_011800145.1 Mirounga leonina
AAGAAGAAGAAGAAGAAGAAGAAGAAGAAGAAGAAGAAGAAGAAGAAGAAAAAGAAGAAGAAGAAGAAGAAGAAGATAGTAGGAAGGGAAAAATGAAGCGGGGAACATCAGAGGGGGAGACTAACCATGAGAGACTGTGGACTCTGAGAAACAAACTGAGGGTTCTAGAGGGGAGGGGAGTGGGGGGATGGGTTAGCCTGGTGATGGGTATTAAAGAGGGCAGGTATTGAATGGAGCACTGGGTGTTATACGCAAACAATGAATCATGGAGCACTACATCAAAAACTAATGATGTAATGTATGGTGATTAACATAACATAATAAAATAAAATTAAAAATAAATAAATATATATAAATAAATAAATAAAATCTTTTAAAAAACAGTACACACTCTTGTGGATCCAGTTAAATTACCAAAAGGTTTTTTTTTTTTTTAAGATTTTATTTATATATTTGGCAGAGAGAGACACAGCAAGAGAGGGAACACAAGCAGGAGGAGTGGGGGAGGGTGAAGCAGACTTCCCGCGGAGCTGGGAGCCCAATGCGGGGCTTGATTCCAGGACCCTGGGAGCTGAAGGCAGACGCTTAATGACTGAACCACCCAGGTGCCCCTACAAAATGTTTTAAAAACTAGAAATATTCTAACTTTACAGCTGAGTTGGGGATATGGCTTAGGTATCTGTAACCCAATTTTAGGGTAGTTCACAGTAAAATAACCTTTAAATAGGGTGCACAGCTGGACAAATCCTGGAACTTTTGTATTTTTGCTTGGCGGTTTGTTGGTTTGTTTGTTTTTGCATTTTTCAAATATCCAGTAAGTAGGATTCTGCAGAAAACAGAATGGACATTACCTGCTGCAGGACCACTGAGATGTGCTCTTGAGACCTGTAAGAAAGGGAGGGAAGCAGGATTAACAGAGAGACACTGAGAGGGATACACTTCCAGTAGAGGCCTCACACCATTCCAAGGTGAGCTCTGAAGCTGGGATAAACCATCCCAGTAGTCCATCCAGGCAAGAAGGCTTCTCCTTTGTACTCCTGCATGGAGCACTGGATATGGAAAGGGGGCATAACCCCGGGCTACACTAGTTCTTTCCAGAGAAAGTAATTCCTGGGAAAGGCCTGAACTGAGAGTCATCTAGCCGGGGGAGACAACAAGAGTGCACTAGTCATTAGGGGCTGAACTGCCACATGCACTACAGTCCCCTGTAAGATTTATTTATTTATTTTAGAGAGAGAGAGAGAGAGCACATGGGAGTGGGAGGAGGCGCAGAGGGAAAGGAGGAAGAGAGAATCCTCAAGCAGACTACCTGCTGAGATCCAGAGCCCGACTCGGGGCTTGACGCGGGGCTCCATCCCAGGACCCTGAGATCATGACCTGAGCTGAAATCAAGAGCCAGATGCTCAACCAACTGAGCCACCCAGGCGCCCCTCCCCTCCTGTGTCTTTAAGGCCCACTGATTCTTACAAGTTTCCCTTGTATAAGGCCAGCTCCTCCAGGAGTCTGGATGTTCTCATTTCCTGGGGTAAATTATAAAAGAAAGGTTAGTGACGTAACCTAGAGCCCCCGTGGCTGTGCTGGTCTTGAAGCCCACAGAGATACGAATCACTTCCCATTACAAATCACTCACACTTCTCTAGGGCTTACCCATTAGAGCGCCCAGAGGTGGCCAAGCTTGAGGCGGGCAAGATGCCCCTCTCCTTCTGTGTGGTGGATTTCTTTTTCTGAATTGTTTCTACACTGAAGATGTTGTCCTTATCTGCATTTTATGTTAGAGGGTCTCCTAGTGGACTGCCCACATTGGGTATTTTTCCCACTCTTGGTATATAGAATAATAGTGTCACAACCAATGGATTAAATGATTTGGTAAATATTCCCCACATTAGTGGGTGGCCCCATAGATGCCAGGTGTAATCACTGGATTTTTCTGTTAAAGATTTTATTTCTTTATTTGATGGAGAGAGAGAGAGAGAGAACAAGCAGGGGGAGCGGCAGACAGAGGGAGAGGGAGAAGCAGACTCCCCGCTGAGCAGAGAACCCAAGGTGGGGCTCGATCCCAGGACCCTGACATTATGACCTGAGCCGAAGGCAGATGCTTAACCAACTGAGCCACCCAGGCGCCCCAATCCCTGGAATTTTTTGAATGTTATCTTTTATGGTAAGGTCCCTGCCAGTGTGGGCCACTCAAGTGTGCAGGCACCTGGCAGTTACTGGTCTCACCATGGAGCAGAAAGTGCTTGCACTCCAGGCCCAAAAGAAAAGGCCAAGAAGGAAAAAGCCCAAAGGAAATCTGAAACTCAACACCGAGGCTCTGCTCCCCACTCTGAAAGTGATCTACCAGAGAAGGAAGAGGAGATTCTGGGGTCTGATGATGATGAGCAGGAAGATCCCAATGATTATTGTAAAGGAGGTTATCATCTTGTGAAAATCGGAGATCTATTCAATAGGAGATATCATGTGATCTGAAAGTTGGGCTGGGGACACTTTTCAACAGTGTGCTTATCATGGGATATTCAAGGGAAGAAACTTGTGGCAATGAAAGTAGTTAAAAGTGCTAAACATTATACTGAAACAGTACTAGATGAAACCCAGTTGCTGAAATCAGTTCATAATTCAGACCTTAATGATCCAAATAGAGAAATGGTCATTCAACTACTAGATGACTTTAAAATATCAGAAGTTAACAGAACACATATCTGCATGATGCTTGAAGTTTTGGGGCATCATCTGTTCAAGTGGATCATCAAGTCCAATTATCAAGGGCTTCCAATGTCTTGTGTCAAAAAAATTATCCAGCAAGTGTTACAGGGTCTGGATTATTTACACACCAAGTGCCGTATCATCCACACTGACATTAAACCAGAAAACATCTTGTTGTCAGTGAACAAGCAGTATATCCGAAGACTGGCTGCAGAAGCAACAGAATGGCAGTGATCTGGAGCTCCTCCACCTTCTGGATCTGCAGTCAATACTGCGCCCCAGCCTAAACCAGCTGAGAAAATGTCAAAGAAGAAGAAGAAATTGAAGAAGAAGCAGAAGCACCAGGCAGAATTACTAGAGAAACGAATGCAGGAAATTGAGGAAATGGAGAAAGAGTCAGGCCCTGGGCAAAAAAGACCAAACAAGCAAGAAGAATCAGAGAGTCCTGTTGAAAGACCCTTGAAAGAGAACCCACCTAATAAAATGACCCAAGAAAAACTTGAAGAATCAAGTACCATTGACCAGGATCAGACACTTGTGGAACATGGTGTAGAGGGTAGTGCAGCAGAAATTAATTGCAATGGAGTAATTGAAATCGTTAATTATACTGAAAAGAGTAATAAAGAAGCATTGAGGCTTAAAGAGGATCTACATAATGCTAATGACTGTGATGTCCAGAATCTGAAGCAGGAACCTAGTTTCCTAAGCTCCCAAAATGGAGACAGCAGCCATCTCAAGAAACAGAGTCTTGTACGCCTATAACCTCTGAGGTGTCAGATACCATGACGTGCCAGGCTTCACCAAATGTAGACCAGTCATTCAGTGAACAGGACATCAGCCAACTTCAAGAAGGCATTCGGGCAGAGATACCCTGTGAAGATAAGCAAGAGCAACAACAAAATGGACCATCGGACAACAAAGGAAAATCCACTGCTGGAAATTTTCTTGTTAATCCCCTTGAGCCAAAAAATGCAGAAAAGCTCCAAGTGAAGATTGCTGATCTTGGAAATGCCTGTTGGGTGCACAAACATTTCACTGAAGATATTCAAACAAGGCAGTATCGCTCCTTGGAAGTTCTGATAGGATCTGGCTGAAATACCCCTGCTGACATTTGGAGCATGGCCTTTGAACTGGCCACAGGCGACTATTAGTCCGAACCTCATTCGGGGGAAGAGTACACTCGAGATGAAGATCACATTGCACTGATCATAGAACTTCTGTGGAAGGTGCCTCACAAGCTCATTGTGGCAGGAAAATATTCCAAGGAATTTTTCACCAAAAAAGGTGACCTGAAGCACATCATGAAACTGAAAACTTGGGGCCTTTTAGTGTGCTAGTGGAGAAGTATGAGTGGTCCCAGGAAGAGGCAGCTGGCTTGACGGATTTCTTACTGCCCATGTTGGAGCTGATACCTGAGAAATGCCACCACACGTGTCTTTAAGAGAGATGGACAGAGGGAGATTAGACACACACAGAGGAGAAGGCAATGTGAAGACAGAGCAGAAAGAAATTCGAAGACATTCGTCCTACAGGCTGTAGTGAAGCAGCCACAAGCCATGGAACAACAACAGCCACCAGAAACCACAATTGGCAAAGAATGGATTGTGATCCAGGCCTCTGGAGCGAGTGCAGACTTGCCAACACCTTGATTTCAGACGTCTGGCTCCTAAAACTGTGAAAGAATAAGCTCCAATTGTTTCAAGCCACCTGATCAGTGGTGATTTGTTATACCAGCCATAGGAAACTAACGTACCCACAGTACTACTCTCAAGACCCTTCTCTCCATTGACTCCATTCCTTTCATGTTTTTATATGAAACTTCTAGAAATGTGAGGAGCTAGGCTGGAGGCCATGTCATCATGACAGGATTCTCACACCAACTCTGGAATCAGACAGCCTGGGTTTAAATATTGACTCTACCGATTTCTAGCTTTGTGACCTCAGACATATGGCTTAACCTTTTTAAACCTCAGTTTCTTTACCTGCAAAATGGGGAGGAATATCACATCACATAGGCAGACTGCGAGGGTTAAATTAGATGGCCACATAAAGTATTAACAAAGCATCAGGTACAATGTAGTGCTCATTAAGCATTCGTTATTACTAGTCACATATATTTTAATCAAATGATATATACAAAAAATAGGTCATTTATTAAAATAGTTTGATTAAAAAATGCTTACAATATATATCGATCAATGCAAATAAACATGTTAGGTATATATTTATGAAAGATTTACCATGTTACTATTTACTATTTACTACTCTTTGTGCCTCAGTTTATCAATCCGAAAAATAAGGATAATAATAGTACTGACTCTAAAGGGCTAATGTGAGGACTGAGTGGGGGCAATTCACATTGAACACTTCGCACACTTCAGGGCATATAAGAAATGCACATTTCCATTAGTACCTCTGTGTAGCATCTCACTTAATCCCCACCACAGCCCTCTAAAATTGGTATCATTGTTACCCTATTGTACAGACAAGAGTTGGAATAAATTGTTCAAGCTCACACAGCTAGTATTGTCTGAACCAGCACTCAAGCCCAAGTCTGTCTGAGATTAGAGTCTAAGAACTCCATCACTTACATCTACTAAGAGAAAGTAACTTTTACCATTTTTTAGGCTTTATCATTTCAGTAAGGATTCTAAGTGTACTTTCTAGCATGTAGGAGGGCTCTAAGTAATCTCTCTACCATAGAGGAATGTCTTATTGTTGAGAATAATAAAGGAGCATGTTAGAAATTAACCTGTTAAAATTTTTCAGGCAGTAGGAAACATTAGCAGATAATTACTGAGCTCTCCTATCTCCCAAATTTCAGCATCACTGAGAAACCTTTAAAATATCCATGTTCCATATAACTGTAAAGAATTCTATACTTCCCACATGTGAATGGTAAATGTGACAAGATTCCTGGAAACATAAGCATAATAGGCCCACAAATACTTTGAAAGTGTCTTTCTGATATATCAGAGTGATTATGGGGCACTAAATAAAGCTGTTTTGTGCATGAAGACACCAACACTATTTCTTAAATTTTTAGTTTTATTCATTCATTTATTTATTCAACACTTATTGGGTGAGTGCCTAAGACATGCTGGACATTATCCTAGGCAATAAGGTTTTAGTGATGAAAAAGATTTAAAAGTCTCTCAAATAAAACCTACTTTCTGATGTTTGGAAATTCATCTAGTCAACCATCCCACTAGAAAATATCAAATAGCGAATAAATATTCTGCAGAGAAATAAAACAGAAAGGGACCACGTGGCAACAATCCATTCATTAGACCATTACTGATCATTTGTTAAGGAACCATTGTGAGGATATAAAATGAAAAAAATTATGTATTCTTCCCCCAAGGAGTTGGAAGGCTAGTTTTAACTCTACTGTGAGACAGTATGAACTGGGATATAGGAAAAGTACAGAAGTTAGGATGGATCCAAACAAGTGGACAAAAATTACTTCCAGAGAGGAGAACAAGGTAAGGAGCTTTATAGTAGCTAAAAGGGTGAATTTTTAAGGATGTGTGAGGTTCCATGTATAGGAAGCAATAAGCATGTGAGCAGAACAGGAAGGCGATGAATAACAAGTAGTCTAGCAAGGCTGGAAGAGAAGGATTGTGTAGACAACTGGGGTAAAAGGCAAGAGGACCATGGATTTAATCAGATCACAGGGCCTTTGACAGCCAAAGTAAGGATCAGACTATATTCAGGAAATCTCTCTACCTTAGAGGAATGTCTTATTGTTGAGAATAATAAAGGAGCATGTTTTGATGCAGCGAATGACATGTTCAGATCTCTACCATGAGGAGTTTAAATGGCAGTGAGGAGCTTGGGAGGGACCAAACACTAAAGACACGCACACCATTTGGGAGGTTACTGCAATAGACCCGGTGTAAGGGATGGGTGCTTATCTGGGATGATGATGATGATGGGAATGGAAAGAAGAGAATGGCCAACAATTTATTTTCTGCTGTGGTATAGATAAGATTTTGCATGTCCATGTGTGCTGGTCAGGGAGGATATGAAGGCAGGTGAAACTGGGTAACAGAAACCAGGATGAGAAGAATATGGATGAGAATGACCTAATGACAGAGATCTAAATGACAGAGGTAAAGGCAGTAACATGAGAATTTCCACTCTTTCTGTGCCTTGGTTTTCATTTCCTCATTTGATAGACTGCTGGTTTCACCTCTTTCTGAGTCTAAATATATCAAGATTCAAATCAAATGCGAGGCTTGATACATTCAATATTTATTAAATGTCTATCCTAGAGTAGGTACTAGATATGTTTCTTGATAGCAGAGTCATTTTTTCCTCTCTTATCAGTTTTTTTATGTTCAGTTAACCACTGTATAGTACATCATTAGTTTTTGATATAGTGTTCAGTGATTCATTAGTTATGTATAACACCCAGTGCTCATCACAACACATGCCCTCCTTAATACCCATCACCTGGCTACTCCCCCACCCCCTCCCCTCTGAAACCCTCGGTTTGTTTCCCGGGGTCCATAGTCTCTCATGGTTTGTCTCCCTCTCTGATTTCTCCCCCTTCAGATTTCCCTCCCTTCCCCTATGGGCCTCCGTGCTATTGCTTATCTTCTCAGTTTCTGTAATGCTTCATCTGTGCCTTTGGTAGGACATTCATTACTTTTTACCTTGAATTCCACGTATTGAGGTACCTGCTAACCTCCTCTAATGGGTGAGTGTCTTGGGGGAAGAATCCATGTCTATCTCATTTGTATTGCAGTGCATTGCATGCAATAGACTGAAAATAAATATTTGTAATTTGAGCTTATGCAGTCACATAATATTTGAAATAGCCCAGTAAGAGTTTTGATAGTAACTACTCAATTCCACTCAATACCCACAGTTAGCTTCTGGTTGCCTAATAACCAATTACCAAGTAGCTTATTAGCTTACTACAATATTAATACAGTTCATTTATTAAAATGACTCAAATTACCAAGATGAATATTTTACAACCCATTCATTTCAGGTGTTAGCAATAGCATCCACGCAATTATATCATAATTCAATAACTTATCAAAAATGTCTAGTAAATAGTTGATTCAGGCTGCATTAACGTTTTTTTTTCTATTAACCTAGTCATATAGGTTTTTGAAAAATAATTTTGAGTTTTTTAAAGATAATTTTGATTTATCATATAACACATAGATACTAGCTTAAGCCACAGCTAATAAACATGTCATATTTCTAGTGAATAAATGCTGGAACACAAAGAGGACATTTTAGTAACATTCCAGACCTAGTGATAGCTTTTAATAAATATTAAGAATAAGAACCACAATGCCTCATGGTACTGAAGGGCCAGAACCAGAGAAACCACGGAAAGACTTGAGATCCTCCAAAAAGACATGGAGATCCAGGTTGGCATTGACAAGTTTAGAAACCATGCTGATCAACCAGGAGAGGACAGAAGACAGAGAAAATCGAATATTCCAACATCCAGGCAAGTAGCAGGGAAAAGATCATCTGTCAGAATTGAAGGGACAGCATAAAGCTGACAGAAGGGTCAACTTTAGAATTCACTAAGAATAGGGATCTCAGAAACAGGCTATTTCTGGAAAGAGTCATAGGCTTCCCATACAGAAATAAGCAAAAGCTAGGGGACACATCCAGAGTCTGCAGGTGCAGGTTAGAGGATGCATCTGGTAGGGGTAAGACCTAAGAGGATAAAGATATGACCAACTCTTACCAGCATAGGAAGCAGAATAGTCCCAAAGGTGGATATGGCCTAATCCCTGGAACCTGTGAATATGCTCCTTTACTGGCAAAAGAGACTTTGCTGATGTGATGAAGGTCAGGGACCCTGAAATAGGCAGATTATGTTGGTGGGCCCTAGTTAATGGCATGAGCCTTTAAAAACAGGGAACTGGGGCACCTGGGTGGCTCAGTTGGTTAAGTGTCTGCCTTTGGCTCAGGTCGTGATCCCAGAGTCCTGGGATTGAGCCCTGCGTTGGGCTCCAACAGTCAACAAGGGAATGTGGACCCTAGTCCTACAACTGTGTGGAACTGAATTCTGCCACCAACCTGAATGAGTTTGGAAGTGGATTTTTTTTCAGAGCCCCCAGTAAGGAGTATAACCCTGCTGATACCTTGATTTTCAGCCTTGTGAGTCTCTCAGCAGTTTGCAGCCCAGCCTTTCTGGTCTTTTGGACTACAGAACTGTACAATGATAAATTTGTATTGCTTTAAGGCACTCAAATTGTGGTCATATGTTATGGCAGGCATAGCAAACTGATATAGTTATCAAAAGACACCCTGTAATTGTCAAGAGGCATGAATGACTTAGAAAGGATTTTGGCTATTGCCCTTTCTTTTACTTTTCTTCCCTTTCCTAATTAGGCAAAAAAAAAAAAAGCTGGGGAATTCAGCATACCAATACCAGAGGTGGGACAAAAGTGACTTCATTATTTCATTGGACATAATCTGTAGAACTCTTATGTTTTGTAGTAGGATATTTCAATCTCTTAAACCCTGAAATTCAGTAAAGTAACATATAATGTGTGGTTTGAGCTAAGTCTTTTGATGGCTGAGTTTTTTATATGTCTTACTGTCTCTTTATAAAAATGCTTCACCATATATTTATATTCAGTTATTCCAGGTAAATAATTATCCATTTAACTATGTATTTTTTCCTTGCTGATTTTGTTCAATTATAACCAATTTTGTCTCAGATTATAGTAATTGGGACTTTAAAGGAAAGTTAGAAACACAAGTCAATATTTTTAATAAGTTAAATAACATCATATATATTGTAGAGATCTCACAAACTGTTTTGAAACAGTAGCAACTGAATACAAAATTATCAAATATGAAGTTAGAACTAGAATGATTTTAGCAAAAGAGAAAAGCTTATTTGTGACTATTTAGCCCCTTGATCTTGAAACATGGCATTACCATACGTGAATCATCATACTTGGTAAGAACAACTAGTTAAGATACTCAAAGAGGACCCTTTCCCAGTGAGCCATAATTTCTCTGAATGCCCACATTAAAAGTGATAAAATGCTGCTACTTTCAAAATTGCATATGTAATTGCAGGGTTACTAAATGATACCTCAATTAGATCAGCTTTGTTTTAGAAAGAACTTTGAGATTATTTGAATGAGAGATTCCAACACATAAAACTTCCACATTCCCCTACCTTCCTAAGGAAAAGGTCTCAATGTCATGTAGTTGATCTTCTTTCAGAGTTTACAGTCTCCTCTAGAGTATTTTAGGCGTAGAGTTGATACTCAGTTAATTTATCTTTTATTGTCACAACCATAGACTTTCTATTTTAATTTCTTTTACCTTTCCAATTGTAGCTTGTCAAAACTATTTTGACAATAAGAAAAACACATCATATGGACATTTTTTTCTTTTCCACTAGAAGTAATAAGGGGACTTGAAGTTGGGGGGATGCACTCTCAAAGAAATAATATGAGAACGTGTATCTTTACGTATTTGTTCTATAAATAAGTTTACTCATATAAGCTACCGAAGGGAAAGTTAAAGACTCCTCTGTATCATTGGAATATGACTTCAAATCTCCTCCCAGATGACATGCTTGAATTATAAATTAAGCTATATGGCTTAATAATTGCATGATCTTGAGAAGTTACTTAAACCTATCTTAGTCTTCATATGGGGATTATCAAACCACCTCAAGTTTGTTGTGAGGATTAAGTGAAATGAAATAATGTTTGTAAAGTGCTTAAGAAGAGTATCTGGAATGTAGTCAGCTCCCAAAAAATATTAGCAATTTTTATTAAAAATGGCAATTAACATGGAGGGAGAAAAAGAAAATAAAGATTAGGAATCCACATAAGAAAATGCTGATGTGTCGAGAAGAGGTTGGGGAGAAGAAGGGAGACTTTTTGCCCCATTGGGAATGATGGTGGACCACTAAGCAGCCGTTTGATTCCTCAAGGATACTCTAAAGACATAGATAGTGGTACTTACAGATATTCTCCCAGTCATTTCTGTCGTGGCTGCAATTTTTTTTTCAAGTACTTTTATATGTAAGTGACATCCACGGAGAGTCTTCTTAGGCTCAACTAAACATTGAGACTCCAGACCATCATAGACCACACTTGGCACCGTGTGGATGCAGGTAGGCACCACAGCTTGCCAGCAGGGCAATGTCAGCTATCCTCTTCCTTGAGTCTTCTTAAAACATCAGACAGGTCCAGGAGCCACACTAGCTTAAAAGCCTCATACATCAGGAGAGCCCACGTTTTTTGTAGCACCCCCATACTTACAGCTTCTAGAGTCTCCATTAGGGACATGGCGCTTACTTGGGCAAGCCAAAAATTACAGCTTTTCACCAGCATTTATAATAGATAATCCCAGTCCAGATGTAATTTGTCAGTCATGGGTTACTTTTTACCACACTAAATGTGGCTTCATAATGTAGTTGGCACGTATCGTCTTTACCAAGTTACCAGCAGAACAGAAGTAGAGACTTGCCAAAGGTCAAATTCTCACGCAGCAGGAGAATAGATATTATTAACTCCATAAAGGGTAGATAACAAACATGAGCAACTGGTTATTGAGAAATGATATTTTGGGGTATAAAAATAAAACTCTGCTCTCTGTCAATAATTCACTCCACCAGGGTGCTCCTTGTCAGCCTCTGTCAGAGCCACACGGCATGCAGTCCAAAGACCTTCCCCTCCAACCCTCCTCCTTTCCTCTCTCCCTTCCAAGGTGTCACACTGGCATTGTGGACTGAAATTCCCCTGCTGATTTCTCTCTGTGCCTTATCCTTCACAGGCATTTCTCCTCATTAAATCTCTCAAAACTTCTGGTGCCTGTTTCACAAAGGATCCTGACTGACATGACAAACTCTGTACAACATACAGAAAAAGCATGTTATTAGAGAAAGGAGAGAATGATGGTATCGACCATTTCTCCCACTTCAGCGAACAATTTCCTCTGGGGGAAACAGAAGCGTGTAACGTTATATAAGGCTCCAAACTTAGGGAAGTTTTTTTCTTTCAATCTTTCTTTTTTAAGAGTAGGAAAATTAATGCAAAATGGATAAAGACAGTCTCTCAAAATACACAAGTCAACTCCATTAAAGTGTGAATTCCATCCCAAGATCACATTTGGATTATTCAGAATACAGACATTAAACTATTCTCATTGGAGGAGTGTGTTTTCAACGATATAAAAGCAGCAGAAAAACAAAGGAATGTCAAGTAAGGGATTAAAAAGACATCTTCAAGGCCCCTGTTAGTCTTCAGAACAAATCCTCAAGGCCCTTATTCCACTGCCCTTGTTCCTTACCTTCTCCAGATTTGTGTCTGAGCTTGGAGAGGCTCCTGAAAGTCAAGGCTCTGGGTCGGGATGTGTCTCTTTAATCCTGGTGTCACCTGGTACTCTCTCTGGCTCTGTATGCTTAGATACTCCCTCCAGACAGCACTTTGCCGGGTTCACAGGGTTTTACCTGAAAATAGGCATGGTCCCTTGTATTCTCAAGCCCCTCCAACCCTTTCTGGAATAATTCTACAACCACATGGCTCTACCCAGGAAGGATGCTAAAGAGTATCGCTTTCCATGAAGCACCTTGCTTACGATTAACTCCTCTGTCCTTCGTTCATCCAATTCTCATTCACCAGTCCAGATTATCTTTTTCAAACTGGTGGGGAAGCCCTACTTTCTGTTTTGATCTTTCTCTTAAAAATTTTGTCTGTGCCCCTGACCCTTCAGCTTCCCCTGAAGGCATAGACTTCTATAACAGAAAAGCCAAAAGACATCAGCAGACCTTCTGACTGTTGTTCTGTATATGATTCTCCTGGGGCAATAAGTACAATAGCAACCATCTGCTTTAAAAGGAAGAGCAAAAGGGGATAATACCAAGAGAGGGGAAGAACCATATTATTCTGCCACTTCAGCATATGGCCACACAGTAAATTAAAGTTTTAGCATTGAGAGGAACACTACAGGTTTCTAATTCTATCTCCTTTTGCATCTTCTCTATTATATGCTCCTCACAGATGGTCAAACAGACTCCATAATTCCACTGATGGATAATTCAGATCCTCATAAGAGAATGCATTCCAGAATTGTCAGACTTCTTAGCGAGTCCGTCCTTATATTGAGTTGGCATCTGTTTCCATTATGGGCCACAGAGGATGTCCATCATGGTCCAAGGAACATTGGTCTTAGACCTAACCAGATAGAGATAGTTCAGATAGTCTCTGTAGGCTTCCGTTTCTTCATCTGCAAAATAGAGTTGATAATACCTATCTTTTGGAATCCTAGGGAAGATTAAATGATATCAATATATATAAATAGCTGGCATAGTGTTTGTTTTGTCATTGTGGGTGTTTGCTAAATATTATTCCTGTCCAGTAATGGTCCAGAATCACTCATTAATTCACTCATAAAATACTGATTTAGCATTTTCCTTGTTGCAAACCCTAGAATAAACCCCGATAATAGAGCAGAGAATAAAACAAATGTATACTTTGTCTAAAGGAGGTACAGTGTATCCAAAGTAATTACAAATTACAAGTTACAAATATTAGAAGTGCTATGATCCCAGGGTCTTGGTATGCAGCCCTGAGTTGGCTTCCTGCTCAGTGGGGAGTCTGCTTCTCCCTCTCCCTCTGCCACTCCCCCTGCTTGTGCTCTCTCTTGCTCTCTCAAATAAATAAATAAAATCTTAAAAAAAAAAAGAATTGCTATGAATGAAAACAGCAGGGTACTAAGAGGACACATACAAAGGAAATATAAAGAACAAATTCACCTTCTGTTACACACCTGTGCGTATACATGTGCGTGCATGCACACACGCACACACACACAAATAAGCATAATGTATCATCTCACCCTACAAAGTCTTTTTATATCAAGAATAAGCATTCCAATGTTTTCACCCATTCTTCAGATTGCATGGTTGCAGGATGGCTTATATTTTCTATCAAAATATGGAACATTGAAAGGTCCTTTCTTAAATTAACCTTGGGGCTAATAATAAAGTTTTTCAGTCTCTTTTGACATGTAAAATAGCAATGGCAAACATATGCATTCCTTTTATAGCTTGCATATTCTAATTCCAATTTTTATTTGCTATTATATTTGCTTCTATAATGTTGAGGAGAGAGATAAGTTGGGTTTTTTAAGATTTTATTTATTTATTTGACAGAGAGAGACACAACGAGAGAGGGAACACAAGCAGGGGGAGTGGGAGAGGGAGAAGCAGGCTTCCCACAGAGCACGGAGCCTGATGTGGGGCTCAATCTCAGGACCCCGGGACCATGACCCGAGCCTAAGGCCGATGCCCAACAACTAAGCCACCTGGCGCCCTGAGGAGAGAGACAAGTTTTAAGATAAACTATGCTCTATATCCTTTGGGGAACTTATTTTAAAGTTATAAGATATCTAGATGGAGTTTCTAAATTTCTCCTCATCACTAGACCCACTGCTGTTGTAATGTGACTAAACGTGCTTGTGTATCATCCCTTCTAGGTAGATGCCTGAAACACGTCTCTAATCTCATGCATTGTTTTTGTTTTGTTTTGTTTTTGTTTTCTCTACCTGGATACGTGCTTTCATGGAACACAGCACCCACAGACCACATCCCTTCCCTGCCTCGTCTTGTGCATTCTGGCATTGAAGTCATCAATTTGACTTCATCTCACATTGTTCATTTCCTTCTGGTTTTAAAAACTTATGCGGGCTCCCTGGGTGGCTCAGATGTTTGGGCGTCTGCCTTCGGCTCAGGTCATGGTCCTGGAGTCTTGGGATCGAGTCCCGCGTTGGGCTCCCTGCTCTTTGGGAGCCTGCTTCTCCCTCTGCCTCTCTCTGTCTCTGTCTCTGTCTCTCATGAATAAATAAATAAAATCTTAAAAAAAAATAAAAAAAAACTTATGCTTGCACATTGCTGTACATTTTGCCTTTCAGGTAAGCATGGATTTGACCCCATCAGAAGTTCCCAAGCAATTAATCTAGACCTTTTGTCCCATTAATGTACATTCCACAATCACTGTCATCCTGATAAACCTGCTTTTAAAACCTCAGTGGATTATGTGTTATTCTTAAAAGATTCTCTTTCTTTATAAAATGGACCTTATTGGAACTCACTATACGTTTTTGTCAGAACACATTTTAAAGAGTGTTCAGATATTCTTACTAATCCCACCCAGGTGCCCAGAATTCCTATGCCCACATCAGAATTTCCTCTTCTGTATCTTTGTCTCTTGGACCCTGAAATTATGTAAATTTGAATATAAATATGAGATTTCATCATGGAGTAGGATGACTATCCCAGTGAAGAGATTTACAAAGTACCAGTTTGGGCCTGTGTGCTCTCTAAGGAAAATTATGAAACATTGAACCTCTGTCTCCTCAGGTGTTACCAAAAGAGGCTCACTGGCATCTGGCTACCTGACTAGCACAGTGCAAAACAAACAAAGAAACAAACAAAAACAAAAAAGATAAACCAGATACTACACGTTGATGAGAAGGGTAAGAGCACCAAAGGACCTCTGGCCTTGCTGTGTGCATACTTGAGCGTCCTTCTTGGCGCACCCCACCCACCCCAAGTAGCTTCCTTTGGATGCACTGGCTGGGCAGTGTGTCAATCACAGGGTTCACCCCAGCGGGGCTTGTGTGCCAAGTGGGCACTTCCTGACTACACACATTCACCGGCAGCTACAACAACAGGGGCAGAGCGTAACAAGGCAGGCACTTGTCCCTGAAAGAAGGAAGGTATGTCTCCCTCCCCTGTGAATAGATGTGGTTGTTCTCACTGTCTCCCTTGAAAGCCTCATTCTCTGAAGTACACGATATTATGCCAAGGCAGATGTACAGTCTGGGAAGTTTTCCAAATTCATCACTGAAAAGCACAAGGTATTCAGCATCAGCACCTCCATGGAAGTTTCTGTCTCTGTCTCAGTCTGCCTGGCTGGCAGGGCCAACAAGTAGACAGTTGTCCAGAAGCTGGGCAGGTAGGAACCCAAGCATTGTGACAGAGATACTGGCAGCCAGTGTCTCAGTTGGCAGAGCCTGTGAGGTTTTCCCTGACAGCTGCACACGTTTCACACAAGCAAAATGTTCTGCTGATGAGGCAGCAGCTTGAGTTTGTCTGAATAAGCTACACTGTGGGAAAGTGCAAAGTCATGAGCTTCAGTGCACGGGGTCTACGGGGGAGGGTGGAGGGCAACACTATGGTTGTTAACTGCTTTCCCAGTTCCCACTGTGTTCCCTGATCCTCGGGATCCTAACTAGAAGCCGTGGACTAAATCAGGAAGGTAACGACTTGTTGCCCTGCTATAATGCACGAGGGTATCAGGCTCACAGTCCTTGCCACCTAGAATACAGGATCGAGTTGTCCAACTTCCGGAGGCCTTTAGAAACATTCACAGATCTTAGAGATCCACAGTTTCAAGTCCGTAGTTCAATGTTTTTATAAGTGCTTGAAGCTAAGTAGCAACCTGTGCTTCTTTATCATGCATTACCCATTATCTCCTCCGTGGAAGTGCTTACAGCACTAAAGCAGGTGTTACGGGAGAGAGGCTGGCTCAAATGAACTTAGGAGGATCTTACGTGCCTCCGCTCTGGAATATAACCTGAGAAAGGGGGGAGATGTGCTCATTCCATTGTCTCTGACTCTGAGTGCTGTTGCAAGTGTATGGCTTAGGCAGCAAGCAGGGGGCAGGGGAAGGAGGCGGGAGTCGAGGCAGGGGCTCTCACAGCATGCTGGCCCAAGTTAAAGGAAACAGAGGGCTCTTGCATATTTTCACATAGATTTCCAATCGTCCCAAGATCTCCAAACTTTTTAACTTTAGACATAATTTTAAGATTTTGTTATTGGTGGTGGTTTTTCAGTTTTTAATCCAGGGGAGAAGGAAAACATTTTTTTTTTTTTTTGGTATTTTTGATAGCGTTAAATTCTGAAATTCTTAATGAGGACCATCCGGCCTTGTATGTTCTGGGTTCTGCCTTCCTCTGTTGCCTCATCTCAGGTCGCCTGCCTCTGTGAAAGGAAAGAGGCTGTTCTGCTTTTTTTTTTTATATATATATTGTTTTACTGGCAAGCTTCATCAGGCATGTTCATAGAGACCACTCTGTCAGTTAGCTATTGCTGCATAACAAGCCATATTAAAACACAGTGGCTTACAATAATAAAAATTTGTTATTTCTCATGAGTTTTAAGGTCTCTCAATAGGTCTTCTGGCACAGTTAGAAATATGCATGCACCTGGGCACCTGGGTGGCCCAGTCCGTTAAGCATCTGACTCTTGATTTCAGCTCAGGTCATGCTCTCAGGGTCATGGGATCGAGCCCTGCGTCAGGCTCCGCACTCAGCACGGAGTCTGCTTGTCCCTCTCCCTCTGCTCCTCCCCGCACTTGTGCATGCACTCTCTTTCTCTCTCTCAAATAAATAAATAAAATTAAAAAAGAAAAAAAGAAATGCCCATGCATCTGTGATCAGCTGTGAGTCAGGCAGGCAGCTCCACTCATCTTAGCTGAGTCCCCTTCTATGTTCCAGCACTGCACTGCTGGTGGCTGGCCTGTCATAGATTTGACTCTTCTCCACATGATCTGACATTGTCTGGAAGACCATCCCCAGCTTCTTCTTAAGCCAGAGTAGGGTTCCGAGAGAGAGGATGAAAGTTCTCAAGGCCACTTAAAACCTAGGTTCAGAACTGATATGCTTTACATTTTGCTCATTCTATTGGCCAGAGCAAGTATAGAAGCCAGCCCAGATTCAAGAGCTGGAGAAATAAACTCCAACTCTTTTTTTTTTTTAAAGATGTATTTATTTATTCTTGAGAGAGGGGGTGGGGGCAGGGGAAGAGGGAGAGAGAGAGAATCTCAGGCAGACTCAGTGCTGAGTGTGGACCCAGACATGGGGCTCGATCTCACGACCCTAGATCTTAACCTGAGCGGAAACCAAGATTGGGCCTTCAACCGACTGAGCCACCCAGGCGCCCCAACACCACCTCTTGATAGAAGGATCTGCAAAGTCATGTTACAAGGGACATAGAGACAGGGGCCATTTTTGCAATCAAGCCACCACAAACTTCAAGGAAAAGCAGGAGCCCAGGTGGCACAGCTAACAAGTAAGAATGCTTCCGAGTATAAGGAACAATAGGAGAAGAGCGCAAAGCATATTACAGAAAGTGCAAAGAAAACTGCCATGAGAACAAAGATTTTGTGTTTGCAAGCACAGAAGAACCCTGAGGGTTTGTGGGAAAGACTAGAAATGAGGTTTGGGAGGGATTTCCATTCCACACCAAGAAGTAGAACTTTGTTCCATGATCAGTTGAAGGCACAAAGAATTAATTATGGCAGAGGATTGCTTGTTTGTAGTTTAACACTGATCACCATTCCCTTATTCTTAAAACTCTGTCCTCCTGTGAGTTTAATGAGAGCTACTTTTTCTTGGTTTACTGATTCATCTAATGTTCATTCCTCTATTTTATTTATTAGCTCTCTTTCCCTGTCATCCCCTAATTTGGGGCCACCTAACATTCCATCCTCAGCCTTGTCTTCTCATTCAAAAATTGCCCCTCAGCAAGTTCATCCCTTTGTTAATTTTCACTAATGCCATATTGATGCTTCACAGATCTATACCCCTCCCAGACTTTCTCCTGAGCTCTGGACTCATTTATCTAACTACATCCTGGATACTCCTCATGCATTTCCAATTCAACTTGTTTCAAAGTGAATTGTACTGTCTTCCCTTTTATGCTTCTCATTATCTTGTGTATTCTTTTATTAAGGACCACTATTATCCATTCAGATGCATGAGCCAGAAGCTCAGGGAAAGACCTGAACATCCTCTTTCTCTCTGTCTCTGTCCCTCTCTCTTCTCACATTTAGTCTTAGGTCCTGTCCGTTACATTTCCTACTATGTTGTTAGTACTAAAAGACTCCTCTTATTAGTGGTGGCTGTGGTTCCTTGGGTTCTCCAAGTTATCTAAAAAGGACATAGATAATTCAGCTCACCTCGTTTTAGTGGGAAGATTATTTCATTGATGTCATCATGTATCTTGATCAAGTGATATTTAAATTAAACATCTTATCTCCCTGAAGCATTCCATAATTGGCTCTCTACAATGTAAGAATTTGCCCCATTACAAGAAGCAAGTGTGTTAGTTAGAAATATTGGAAAGAACAAGCCTTCCAGTGTGACTTTTGACCTTCATATACACTTGGCCCCAGAAATGTCATCTTCGTGTGACTTACAGTCCTATAGTATGTAGCACTTCTCCATAGTTTCAGCAAAAGCTCAGGCCAAGCTTTCTCTATATTGTGGCACAAAATGGATTGGGCTATTCCTCCAAGTCTTATGTCAATACTAAGTGAATACTAAAATCACTACCTTGAGCTAAAGTTGTTTAAACAGCTTTCTTCAAACAAAATCTTGTGGGGAAACTCACATGTAAAATAAATAAAAGCAGATCTGGCCTTGTTGAAGTGAGGGGTAGAGGTATGAGAACTGTGGTCCTTGGTCTCCTACCCAGTCCTTCTAAGCACCTCATGCAAGACCCCTAAAGCAACTCTAACTCATCTTAAGGCCCTGAAGAACCCAATTTAAAAATCATGGGTCTATGGGAAACAGGAGATCAATATACTCTAGGAAAAGAGCAAATGTCATTTATATGGAAAAGCACAATGACCTGGGCAATATCTGACCAACTCTAGGAAACAAAAAGAAAAAAAGTTGCATTCGCTGGAAGAGATTGAATTCGGAATCTTGACCAGACAAATTAAGAGACAGAATAGCTCCAGTAAAAACCCTCCCTTTTACAGACTCTAGACTGGGGCCTTTTCTTTTCAGCCCCCTACCATTGCTTCCTTGACCTGAACCCTAATCATCTTTTCCCTGGACTCCTGAAAAAAACTAACTGATCTCCTTGCTGCCAGTTCCCGATCCTCCCAGTAAATGAGTAGAATACTTTCCAGAGCCATCTTCCTAAAGCCAAATATTACCTCCTTACTTCCATTATTTATAAACTATGAAATAAAGTCTAAATTGCATACCTACCACGTAAAACCCACCCCAGAAAAATTTCCATCCAAACTCTGCTGTCAGTTATCCTGCCTTTCTTAACACACATACTATGCTCTCACAAGACTGAAAGAGATTTTCAAACTTGCTATATTTCATATCATCCTTGTCCTTGCAAATATTGTTCTCTCTGCCCCTAATTAGCTTTTCCCTCATGTCTGCCTCATGTAAGCCCACCTATCCCTCAATACATAGACTTCATATCACCTTCTCCTGTATGAGGACCTTCTTAATCCCTCTCCCCTTAGGCAGCCTTGATCTCTTCTTATTTCCACAGCACTTTGTACATGCTCATAATGTTCATTAATCATACTGAATTCAAATTATTTAATTACATGTATCTCTGCCAAACTTAATTGCAATTTCCACAAGTGAAAGGACCAGGTCTTATTTACCTTCACATCACCAGCACTTAATACAGTAAATGGCATCTGGCAATTGTTCAGTGATACTTGTTGAACAAATAATAAGAGGAAAGCTTTAGAAAAGTAAGTACAGATGGGAACAGCATGGAGAATGAGTTAGAGAGGAAGCCATATGCAAGGGACCACTTAGGAGGGTATCAAGATTAATCCAGGCTGATGCAACAATAATGAGGTGAAACAGGAAATTGCCAATGGACATAGAGCAAAGAAGAATATTGGGTATCTCTGAAAATGGAATCCACAGTGATCAGTGAGGCTTGAAAGGGCAGAAAGAATAATTGACAATAAATCAGAAATTGAGCCTGGAGCTAAGAAGGAATGATTTTAATAAGAAGCCTCGGGAAAGAAGGAGGGAAGCTGAAGAACTCCATGCCAGATATGGTCAGCCTGGTTTCTATGCTGTGCACAATGTTGACTCCTGCTGTCATGTGGCTTCTTTGTTCTCGCCTTAGATTTGAAAGCAGAACTCAGAGGACAGTGGGGGCTCAGAATTGCTGACTGCATGACCCTGTCCAAAAAACACAGAGTAATCATGGTCAATGCTGCCATTTCTGCCATTGCTCTTCTCTGACATTGGAGACCACATGATACTCAAATTTTTAAAAATCAAGTGTTTTGTTTCCTCGCACCTTAAAAGAATGGTTCCAAATGAGAGGAATACTAAACATTATGTATGTAAATATATAGATACACATTTTTGATGTCTATATTTGTATAAGATATACACAAACACATACACACATATAAAGGGTTTAAATTGAAACCCTGAGCTATTGATTTTTAATTTTTATCTTATTTAATTTTTAATTTTTTTTATTTTGACAGTTATTTTTAATTATTTTGAGTATAGTTGACATACAATATTACATTAGTTTCAATTGTACAACATGATTTTTAATTTTTAAGTCTTTTAGTGAATTTTCACGCAGTCAAATATCCAATCCTGTGCTTTAACACCTAAAGTATGTTTTTCTTTTCTTTTCTTTTTTTTAAAGATTTATTTATTTATTTATTTGACAGAGAGGGAGAGAGCTAGAGAGGGAACACAAGCAGGGGGAGAGGGAGAAGCAGGCTTCCCGCTGAGCAGGGAGCCTGATGCGGGGCTCAATCCCAGGACCCTGGGATCATGACCTGAGCCGAAGGCAGACGCTTAATGACTGAGCCACCCAGGCGCCCCCTAAAGTATGTTTTTCAAGGGAATCTATGTTAGCTATTTTGAACTGTTCTGTTAAACTTCTTTTAAATTACTGTCAGAATTTTTTCCTTAAAGGTCACTCACTGTAATAGAGTAAGAATGGATCTAAATCTGGATTAAAAGCTTTTGGTGAATTCAGATTGGTCCCCCCACCCCCCCGCCCTGCCCCAACTCAGAATTAATGACTTAATGCTCCCTGAAGATTTCGTATCTATAGGCAACATACACCATCTTGCTGAGTTAAAATCCTAGTAAGGGACTGGATTAATTCTCCATTTCTGATGAGAAGAGAATAATACCAACAACGATTCTAATTATATCTTGGATTTATAGAGCTCTTTTCTTCCTAGGAGCTAAAGAAGGCCTACATCTGTTAATTTATATGTAGAGACAAAGTGATCTGACAAAGGTTATACTCTATGCCAGTGTGATTAGAATCCTATGTGATTAGAAATCTAGAGTTTTGATTTGACATTTAGTACTCTTTGTTCTAAGTTACATTTAGGAAGAAAGAAAGAATAAAAGGAAGGAAGGAAGGGAATTGTAATTTGTGAAACAAAGAATTCTAATTTGACATAGGGAAGAAATTTTCAAAAGAGACATCTATGAAGCTTTGGAGTGTGGATTATATGGAGCTGTGAAATTTCTTTTACTAGAAGTGTTTTAACATAAAGCAGAGTCATATATGTCTGAAGTCATTTATAGGAATACTATCTGATTGAGGCAAGGTGGAATAGATTATTTCTCAAGGTTTCTTCCAGTCATATAATTCAATGATTTTTCTGTGATATGCTCTATTACATTTTTTCCTAGTAAAACTCAAAAAAAGTATATAATAAATGCAAAATGGCATTTCTAAATTGCTTCCCTTTTTACTCTACTAAGAAATAAATGGAGGGGCGCCTGGGTGGTTCAGTCGTTAAGCGTCTGCCTTCAGCTCAGGTCATGATCCCAGGGTCCTGGGATTGAGCCCCGCATCGGGCTCCCTGCTCAGCGGGAAGCCTGCTTCTCCCTCTCCCGCTCCCCCTGCTTGTGTTCCCTCTCTCGCTGTGTCTCTCTCTGTCAAATAAATAAAGTCTTCAAAATAAATAAATAAATAAATAAATAAATAAATAAATAAATAAATAAA
>NW_023270415.1:14654217-15020763 GCF_011800145.1 Mirounga leonina
AAATAAATAAATAAATAAATAAATAAATAAATAAATAAATAAATAAATGGAAGAGACTTGGCCTGAATTTCTTCATGCTGGCCCCTCTACAGTCTATTTTCAAAACTATAGCCAGAGGGATCCTTTTAAAACGTAGGTCAGATCATGGCAGCGCACTGCTCAGTACTCTGCATGGCTCCTTATTCTACTTAGAATAAGAGCCAAGTCCTTACAGAAGCCTACAGGCCCTGCATGATCTATAGAAACACCCCCCACCCTCAACCTCCCCATTGCCTCTCTATCCCATCCTCTGGCCTACTTCTTGCCCATTCTCCTCCAGCCACACTCACCTCCTTGTGGTCCTGCTGGAAAGATGCCTGCCTCAGGGCTTTTGCCCCTGCCGTTTCCTCTGCCTGGTGTTCTCTTCCATGAGTTGTTCTCACGGCTCTCTGCCTCCCCTTGAATTCCTTCCCAGGTGTCACTTTCTCAGTGAGATACCCTCATCACTCCTTATTTAAAATTGCAAACTTCCTCCACCCCCAGTGAACTCCATCTTTTGTCTTTTCGTCACTTTCCAATTTACTTAGTAATTTTCTTACATATTTTATTTTTTGTTGTTTGTCTTTCTCTTCCTCCAAACCTCTAGCATCTATACCGTGCTAGAATATATGGTCCTTAGGGGCAGGGGTCTTTGTTTATTTTGTTCACTGATTTATCTCAAACACCCAAAATAATGTAATAAAATAATTAGTTAGATCTAAAATTACACATTAAATCAATATAAACTGGGAAATGGAAAGAAAGTAGAAAGGATGAATTAAAACTGTGAAAAAAAAGGTTTCCATTTCTCACAAATGGAGTAAATAGAATAGGTATTGTTTTAGTGTGATCATGTCCATTAAAGGGAAAAAAGTTTAAGTATTTTTCTTAAACTTTGCTTCTAAATAACAGACCTTCAAATATTTGAAGAGAGTTTTCATGCTCCACTCAAGTGCTTAGTTTATTTTGAAGCAGGGTAATTACTGAACTTTTCCACAACTGACTTAAGTTCAAGTTTGTCCATCATCTGAGTCCCTTCTTCCATTTCCCCTTGAAGAGAGACACCCAGAATCAAGTGCTCCCAGCACACAGGGCAGAGCAAAACCCTCCTCTTGCTCTTAGATGTTTCTGCTGTTATTAATTAAGCCTCAGATCATGTTTGCTTTTTTTGAGGCTATGTTAATGACTCCTATGGAGTTCCTATTAAGTTTAATCCCTAAGACTCTTAGGCTACATATTTCCCACTGTGTACAGCCGAGTGTAGAATCTCATATTTTTCCAATTAAATCCCAATTTGGTAGATTGCAGCCTATGGCTATATCATGTCAAGACAATTTTAACTCAGTATATTTACTAACCATAAAGTTAATTTCAACTACTAGTTGGGAATAGTATGCCCTCTATTTCTTTACTTAAGAAATGTAAGTAATTGGAAAAATACTGAAGAGAACAGAGGAAAAGGTGGAACCCTGCAGCAATCCCCTGGAAACCTCCCTTGTGATTGACATCAATTTCTTAATAAGCACCAGTGAGGTACTATGATCTAAGTAGTTTCTAAGCCACTTAACTGTTGTTCAAATTTCTCTCTACCTTAAGAAATAGAATATGGGTGCTTAAGATTTTGCCAGCTTAAGAACAAGTCCTAAACAACTGTTTCTTTGCATGTGCCCTCTACTACCTCTATCAAAGAAAGAAATCCTGATGTGTTATTTTCATTACACACACGCTGGATTCCTGTGGCCTGCCTCATGATATTTATACATCATTTCTTAATAATGTGTCCTAAAATCTTTTTCAAGATACACATCAGTAATTTGCATACTTTAACTTCCTGCTTTTTGAAAATTAGAAAATTAATTTGATATAGCCCCACAAAAGCTGTTCAAAAAAGGTCAAACAAGTTCAAGAAAATTAATATGATATGCTGCATTATTATAAAGTGCTTTGCCAGATTTCTCTATAATTATACTTCTCATCCTAAATCAATTACATTGAGAATCTATATTAAACCATGAATGATGATCAATTAAAAACATCTTCAATTGGCAGTGCCCTTCAAAATGGAATTAATGCTAATGAAATAGACTGCTTTTGATAACTATAGAAACTCTGATTAAATGATCACTGCTGTAATTGGGAAACCCTGCATATCAAATGCTTCTAAATATCTGCTTTTCTTCCACTTACTTTCCCACCTTTGTCTGCAGGGGAGGGTTTCTTTTTTGAACTTAAGATCTTCAAAAGCCTTGGGGCACCTGGGTGGCTCAGTCCATTAAGCGTCTGCCTTGGGCTCAGGTCATGATCCCAGGGTCCTGGGATTGAGTCCCGCATCGGGCTCCCTGTTCAGTGAGGAGCCTGCTTCTCCCTCTTCCACTCCCCCTGCTTGTGTTCCTTCTCTTGCTCTCTCTCTCTGTCAAATAAATAAATAAAATCTTTAAAAAAAAAAAAAGATCTTCAAAAACCTTAACCTCCTTCTTCCGTTGCTTATTCATCCTGTCCCATCATTTAGTATTATTAAAGGAAGATCTTTACATTTGTTTGGCTGTTTATTAACATTCCTGAAATTGTGATTACCTAGTGAGGAACTTGTGGTTTTTTTAACTTGAAAAGTTAAATTCACAGTATTTTATGCTAATCGAAGCTATCCACTATGCAGAGTGGAAAAACAGGTAGCCTGTCAACGTCTAGTGCGTTGGGGTCCCTGGGTAAGGGTATACGAAATCACCAGGACACAGGGGATGCAGAGCAAAGGCAGCACTTGCAACTGCATACTGCGGTTTATTACTCACATAGCTATATACTCGCAGTGATCAGATAAACATAACAATGTATACTTAAAGTATCAAGCCAACATCCAGTGAAGTGAAATATACACGAAATTCAATAAGAACAAAATACATCCTGTTTATGCTTGCAGAATAAAGAATTCTCTTAGCCATCCTTCCTTTGGAGACAACATGTTCTTTGTCTTTAGAAAGAACACTTCTGTTTAGAAAGATACACTTTAAGCTAGGCAAGAGCCACTTCCTGCTGATCCAGGCATTTAGGACTTGCAACATGAGATAAGGGGAAGAGAACATTTTCTCCTCCTGGCCTAGGCCTGCCTGGCCGACCTTAACCTCACTGCAGTCCTCAAATGACCCTGGCCTGCAAGGGGCCTACAAGCCTACACCATCTCAGTAGCCTATGAATTATGACTTAGAATCTTGATATTTTTAGAGCGATGTATTTTTTTAACTTGGTTATTTAATTGCTTGGTGGTGACTTTGAAATTCAGAATGCTAAGAAGTTTAGGCTGCTTCTCTGCTAGCTAACACAGTCAACTGGAGGGAGTGCTTATTGGGGGAAAGGGGAGAAGAAATCTCCAGGGCAGTTTTTTTGGTTTGAATTTGCTTGATAATTCAGAGAAGCTGCACAGAGTAAAAGAAAGAGCACTAGACAAGGAATCCCGAGACCAAGCTGATCCCAGGTCTGCGGCGCTTTGGGGCAGGTTGTTACAACTCTGCATTGCAGCTTCCTTAGCTAAAAAAGGGAGAAATGGTATTTTCCAGAACTGCCTCAGGATAATTTCACTCAAATGTGGAAGTGTTTTATGAACTATGAAATACTGTGTGGACTCCCAGAAATATAATATCTTTTGCCGTTCGTCCCCTAATTCAATCAGAATGGTCAATTTGGTAGACATGTATTATTTAAACCTTGAATCACCTATTAATCATCACCTTTGGCAAAGAAAATGGAGATGCAAAAATAACAGGTCTATATGAAAAAAGTTCCAATCCAGGGGCACCTGGGTGGCTTGTCAGTTAGCGTCTGACTCTTGATTTCGGCTCAGGTCATGATCTCAGCATCGTGGGATTGAACTGCGCTTTGGACTCCATGCTGGGTATGGAGCCTGCTTGGGATTCTCTCTCTCCTTCTGAGAAAGAAAGAAAGAAAGAAGGGGAGAAAGAGAAAAAGAAAGAGAGAGAAAGAAAAAGAAAGAAAGAAGAGAGAGAGAGAGAGAGAGAGAAAGAAAGAAAAGAGAAAGCTCCAATGCATGATCTGAAGTACATGTTGTGTTTACCCAGTTTTTTTTAAAAAGAATGTTATCTTAGCACCTTTTTTTAACAACAATCAATTAACTGTTTTGTTGTTTTCTGTGGTGTTGATCGAGTCTGCAAGAGACATAGTTTGAAGACGCTAGACTTTCTCCGTTACAGGCAAAATAAAATAAATCATCATCAGACCATATTTCCCAAACTGAAAAATATTATATTTTTACACAATTGTCCTCCATCTCTTTACTTTACAGACCCTAACTGCTCCACGGTGCTCTTGGCCAGAAACAAATTATTTCTATATATTATGTTTGCATTTTGATCCTTTATCTGAGCTATAAAATTATACATAGCTAGTCTTTTCTCCTATAAACCCATCTGTGGTTGCTAAAAAGTAAATTATTTTGTTGAAGTTCAGCGTTAAATCCAGCCAGATTTACCTTTTATTAATCCCTGTGTGTTGCTTAGGTTGTAAGCTTTTTATCACTGTACTATAACCACTTTTTGGCCCCAGAATCTTTTCTCTCATTTTGATTCATAATCCTGCTCTAATGCAATAGATGTTAGGATTTGGCCATCTGGGCGTTTCAAAACATGGCATCAGACCAATGGCGTCTCAGTTTGGTGCAGTGTCTGATGTTCACCTCTTTACTACACATAACTAACCATTTGCCAAAAACGCACAGCCTGTATCCAACAGTTTACTGTGGCCGCATATCCTTTCGTCATGCTTTCTAACTCTCAATTAGAAAAATCTCAAATTTAGTCATTACATGTTTTACAGGTTGTGGAAACACAGGGGGTCCCTCAAATGGACCGACAGCTGAAAAATTTGGCGGCCAGTTAAATCCGCATCAAGTGAGACTCCCCCCAGTCAGATTGGTGATTTACTATCACTCTTAATGCTCAGTCTATGTTGAAATAAAAGTCCAATCCTATTTTCAGCATTGAGTAAATGAGGGACGCTACGCTTGCAGAGGCATATGCAGCAGGGTCCTAAGTGGAAAACTCATGTGAAGGGTATAATCATCTCAGCTATTCAAATTAGCTTTCTTCAAAATGAGTCTCTGGTATCCTGTTTCCATCATTTGGAGATAGGCCAGAGTGAGAAACAGACTGTACTTCCTAGGCTTCTCTGCTAATTGAGATGCTGCACATCTTTCCAAATCCAAATGCCACCTCTTCCTGGAAGCCACCCCATGTATATCCATTTGGAACTGATGTTTCTATTGCAGTTCCAAAGCACTAGCTGACAGAGCTGAATGCAGCGGTCTCCGCTTGCCCCCACGTGCATCCTGCACAGAGCTGCATCCGTCCATCTTTTTCTTCAAATTCCACTACTGCACCTAATGGACTCACAGCCACCACGTATGCTTACGTGACTTGCGGAACTTTTTCTGTTCTTCTTTGAGGATCTAATTCCTTACATGCTTGTCTTTTTGTCTAGATTATAAACATCTTTAGTAGGTCAGTAGCCATACCTTGTTCCTCTAAATAATCCACACAAGTCTTTGCACTTGAAGGCCTGTAACCAAAGAAGGGTGGAACTTGAGCGAATGTAGAATATCAAATAAAAGTATGCAATTTTCAGTTCTGCCATGGATGCATATCCTCATTTTCAAATTTGAATGTACCAGCTGTCTATTTTATTTGCCGTAAAAATACAATTTCTAAACCAATATTATTGGCATCATTCCACTCAGAAATCATTCAGTTTAAGACAGAAGAGCATACAATTACAATGTTTAAAAAAGGGTGGGTGTCAAATGCATTGGGAAAATATTATAAATTGGAAATTGTGGACATCTTAGAAGCAAATGTTTGGTGATTATGACCTTGAAAGTTGGATTCTTGGGCAGACAGTGTGTATAGAAAGACAAAATCTCTGTGGAAAATCATTTCCTAATCAACCTAATAATTATTATATTTGTAATGCCAAGGATGAACAACGATGACTGAGTTAAACATGGTTTTTGCAGTTTTCTAGGTGGTTTACATTTTGCAGTTTAGAGGTCAGGGACCAGCACTTTATTTTAATGACTCTTGTAAATTGTCACCCTTGTTCTGTCATTATTCACAGATCCATTTTTGAAAATTCTAGTTGGTTTGATTTTCTATTTGTCTTGTAAATAGTTCTGTCTTTGTAGAACCCACTTAACAATAATTAAAGTTTTGTGTCCAGAATTTTGTTCTGGGAAATTTGGGCTGATTGTTTCATTTTTTATTTCTGAGTCAAATTTAACAACTATTAAGACACCACAACATAGCAATGTAAACTTCAGAGAAGCCACATAATAACAGAAGAATTAAAAATAAAACCACAGGGAATTATGCTGCACTGAATCAAATTGTCATCATTGATTGCCTCCATTTGCACCAATATTTCATTCCTTTCATTCTGTAACATCATGAGAATGAGTACCATTAGGATAATATATTCCAAAGGAGCTCATTATTTTGGGAGCTTGGGGGACAGGGGTATTGTTCCACGACAGAGCTGCTAAATTTAATTGCTTCTACCTTGCAAGCAGTACGTACATTCATTACTTTAATTTATTAAAAATATATTACCTAAAACCACAGTTAACTCAGTCCTACAGTTGCTTAATTTCCTAATATCCACCATTTTGGTCATCTTGTGCACAAGGTATGCTCTGAAGCAAATTCTCACTTTCCTTTTAACAATATCATTCTCTAATTTGGACCATTTCAGCAAGATAATCACTAACTATAGGTTTTCACATCTACTCTTATAAATTCACAAAGTGAATTTTGTTGCATCTTGTTTTATCTTACTTTATTGTTTTTATTATTCAATGTTTATTTTATTATGACTACAAAAATGGTATTCAGAGAAGAGACATGTGGTAAAGTACAGATACTTTTAATTTCCTGAACTTTTTAAACTTTCCAGTTTCTGAAGAACTTCTTTGATTTTATTTTCGAGCATTTCTAAATGAGCTTTTTGTTTACAAAAAGTACCAAAAGATCATTTCCCCCCTCAATTTTTCCTTTTCTACAAAATCTTAATTTTTACTTCATAGTTTCAATATTTCCTCTCTGCTTTCTGTGGATATAAATGATAGTCTTTTCTGGAGAAAGAGAGCTGTCTTTGCCATTAGGGTGTTTGTTTCTTCCAACTACTTGCTTTTTTCTCTTGTTTGCTATGGTTTCTGTCCCCCATCTCAGGGGCTTTATTCAAATGTCTAATGAACCTTATTTTTAAAAGTTGGGAGAGGGATTGCTTCAAAACTTTCAACACACGCTGTGAGTGAGTCTTCTTGCCTGCCTCCTTCATATTAGTGTGATAGATTTCATTTAACTCTCCAGCTGATCAGATATCCCAGAGAAGAGTCTTCTAGGCCACCTGATGAAGCCTAACTTCATCCTTGTACGGGTATCCACTTTTCTTAAAATTCTTACTGATATTTTAATGAGGTCTGAAGAGGGAACTAAAGTATATGTATTTGTTCAAACCACCATCTTGACCAAGGATTCTCATTGATTTCTGTATAGTGTTAGCAGTTTGAGCATAACTTGCAAACGTAGGGATGAATTAAGTAATTGTTGAGTGAATAGATGATGAATGGAAGGAATCTAAGAAGTTAAACAGTGATTATCCTTGCTACTCTTGTTTTAATGCTTTGTTTAGGAAAAGTTTGATTTTGAACTCAAAGTGAATGGGTCTGAAAGTTCTAAAGAACATATTGTATGGCTCATTTGTTGCTGAGAACAATGATTTGGTCAAATGGAATGAAAGACTGTAAGAATCATCCATTTTTCATTAAAAACAACTGCCACAATTCGGAGCCATGAAATACTTTTTTAATAGAAGTTAATAGCCCGGGAGATACATCACAGTTTTACATGGATAATGAATGTTCAAAAAGTTGTGTAAATATGTCATTATGGAGAAATTCCTCCCCCCATTTATTTTTAACATGCTTATTAAACATATGATACTGTCCAGGGATTTTTCTTACAGTGCTTTATTATTGTTTAATTAAATTATCATTCAGAGTTCCAGCATTTAGTCTTTCGTATTTCAAGGCACTGAGATAGTTAAATCATGGTCTGGCTTGTGGGATTCTGAAAGCCCTTTAGGGCATCACCAGACCTAGTAATGGTTGAGTTCTGAGAAAGGAGAAGCTCTTCACAAACAAGACATCTCATGCTGAACACTTAGCAGACCCTCTCTTTCTGGAAACATATGACCTATATTTTACGGAAATATTCTCAAATCATTTGTTGATAATTTTCTCCCCTCCATGTTCTGCATCCTGAATTTCTCATGGGAGTTTGTATCCCTCAGACATTGGCTGCCAACTTTCTTGATTTTCTCTATTTTCCATCTCTTTGTCCTTTCACTCTACTTTCAGGGAGATTTCTTAAACGGTTGTCTTCCAGTCCTTCCATTGAATTTTCATGACGCTATTATGTTTCTTGTGTCAAATACTCTTTTTAAAATGGAATGTTCTGCATTGACAGCATCCTAATTTCGGTTTGTACATGTTCCTAATAGTTTGTTGTTTTGTTTTGTTTTTTTAAGTATTTTTTCTCCCACATAATATGTTTCCTCAAAGTTGTTTTACTTTTTGGGGTTGGTTCCTCCCCGCCCATTTGTTAGTTTGAGTCTTTATCTTTAAAAGTCTTTCCACAGGTTTTTCTCATGCATGGCTTTCTGTGCATGATTGAAGGAGGGCTTTAATGCCTAACTGGCCACACTGAGCCCATCATAGGGCTCCTCAATTCTGAGCCACACTGTAAATTGACCTGTGTGGACCATTTGTTGGGGAATTCCAGGCATCAGTGTCTTTGTCTTTTCTGCTTTGGAATAGATAAATTCTTCAGGGAAGACCCTTCCAATTTGTATCTAGAGGGGAGAGATCTGGGAGCCAGAATCTTGAGAGCCAGTAAGGGGAAGGGGCCAGGGGTCTTTGCATTCATTGATTTGCCTCTGGTCCTTAATCCCATGTTGTTGGGATGTCATGGCATGGCACAGCGCATATGCCCTCAACTGTGTATAGCATTTGCTTGCTCACGAGCCTCTGTGTTCCCTTTCTAAGGAATACATCTCTAGACTTTGGGGGAGGGAGGGGCACATAGCAGTGAGGAGCAGAAGACATCAGAGGTCTAACTAATTCTCAAACAGATTGCGCCCAGGCTGCCTGACTTCAGAACCACCCCCCTTTGTTTCCTTTCCTGAATAATGGATGCTTTTTATGGTTCTGTGAGTCTAACTTGAGTCTGTCCCTATCTTTCCTACTGCCGTCAGTTCCTGCTCATCCATTGACTTCCACCTTTCAAAACTGTGTGCTCTTGCCTCATCTCATCTTTCCCCCATCCTTGTGGATTGTGTCTTTAAAATATAACTCTTTACTACTGTTTTTTTCAAGATCTTATTTTATTTATTTGAGGTGGCGGGGAGAGGGAGAGAGAGAGAATCCTCAAGCAGACTCCCTGCTGAGTGTGGGGCCCAACTCGGGATTCCATCCCAGGACCCTGAGATCACGACCTGAACTGAAGTTAGCCCCTTAACCGACTGAGCCACCCAGGCACCCCTTTACTATTGTTTTTGTAAGTGTGTTTTTAGTCCCCTATCTTAAAAAGAGACCAAGATAATATCATTTTTATTGTTGACTTTCTCATAACATAAACCAATGTCTTGCACATAGTAGACACTAAACTGGCATTTGTATACTTCAAACATATCCAAAACATAATACTACAGCACTTTCACATACTAGAGATTGATATATTTGGCAAATTAATAAAACTAGATATCTCTGTTCCCCTATAATAATGCAATATATAAATAGCTCATAAGTTTTTAAAAAAACCTGTGTTGGAAAAAGTTAACAACATTGTGAATGGGCACTTTATTTACTCCTGTGTTCTTATCTATTCAACATTTATTGAGAAAGCACAATGTCACTAATAATCACTGAGATTAATATTTGCATTTTGTTACACAGCACGTCTATTATAAATTGGATATCATTCAATTACTAGGAATGTCCCCCAAATGAATTTTATGGTTAAGATTTGTTAGATCCCAAATCAAGAACAGATTGAAGTGAACAGTTCTGTGATTTGTATGTGTCACTAAATATGACTTTGATATATAGAATCCCTCATTCTATTACTAAATTTAATAATGCAAATGGAGTTTTAGTTTATTGCCTCTGTATAAAGCTTCATCAGTTTCTGAGAGGGCTAGAAAGTTAACTGTAATGTATTTGGAATCTTTTTAGAATCAGGTTACTATTACTAATATGTCTTGCAATCAGAATTAAACCACTAGATTTTGATAGATCAGGGTTTCAGTTCATCCAGATAGTATAATATTTCCTTAGGGGTATAGTATTAGATATTTAATTTTTGTACTTGGATATTTGATCTATACAACTTTATGGATCAGCAAGCAATATAATTTTCCAGACATGTCTCCATTTTTCATCTTAGAAAGAGACCAATTGCTTATATAATAGCATGACATTTCTTATGTAACAGCTTGCACAGGCTGTAATTGGTTTTCATTTATAAAATAAAAAGTATGAAGTTTGTATATTCAGACTGGTTTATTGAAGGAGTAGATCTTTACACAAAAGATGACAGTATTATTTTTTAATGTGCACGATTTTGTTAGGAAAAATAACACGTTTTGATAGATTTAACACAAAATACAAAGGACCACTTTTTTTCATTATAAGACGTTAGCCTTGTTTTATCTTTTACATCATATGTACACTATTTTGATTAAAATAAAAAATTAATTGGAGAGAAAAATACCAAAAATCTGTTGGACATCTTACATATGTCAGATATTCTGCTAAACACCTTGTATGAGTTTTTCATTGTATCTCATAACAGCCCTATAATTTATTGTTATTCATGTTTTACAGATTAGAAAAATGTCAAGGCTTAATAATAAAATGTAATAAAGTAATATATAATAATATTTAAAATCACTAATAGTCACTACATGTTAGTGAATACAAACTCCACTTGGGGCACTGTTTAAAGTGCTTTATTATATCACGTGATCCTCACCACACAGATGAAGTAGTGCTATTATCATTCCTTTTTTTTTTTTTTTTTTTTAGATTTTATGTATTTATTTGAGAGAGAGCACCAGAGTGGGGTGAGGAGCAGAGGGAGAAGCAGACTCCCCGCTGAGCAGGGAGCCCTACACCGGACTGGATCACAGGATCCCAGGATCATGCCCTGAGCCAAAAGCAGACTCTTTATCGACTGAGCCACCCAGGCACCCCTTATCATTGCATTTTTACAAATAAAAAAGGGAAAGGATGCTTTCCCTCAGAGGAAAAAAATAACCGACCCAAAATCCCAAGGTCAAAACTCAGACACAAGTAGCTGCATCCGTAATTGGTTCTAAGGTAGACTTCTTGGATCACCTGGGAAAGTTTATGCAGAAGTAACAGAAACTCGGACTCGGGCGCTGTAGACGCGAAGGGCATCCAGCGTCTTGCACGCCAAAGCCCACAAGTAGAACAGGCTTCAAGGCTGGTTGACGCGGTAATGTCATCTAGGACCCAGGTTATTACCATGTCTCTGTTTTGCCACGTCAGGCCACCTTCCAAAATCAGGTCTGCCCCTTAATGGCTATCAATTAAAGCCAGTTATTTAAACGATCTGAAAATAAACCCAAGTATATTCAGATGTATCTGAGAATGAGAAGGTTGCAGTGTTAGCTGAGGACAGGAAGCAGTCCAGGCTTCCTAATCCAGTGCGTATTTGCTCGTCTACAAGGTTCGCCGCGTGACAGCACCTACTCACGGGGTTGTTGCAAGGATTAAGTCGGTTACAATACGTAAAGTGCTGAGAACCGTGGCTCGCACGTTGTTAAGTGCTACCTGTGTGTTAGCTGTTATTGTCGTTGCTGGTTTTTCTTGTTATGCTTTATGACAATGTGCAGAAAAAGAAATGATGGTGCTCTCTTGGCTACGCAGAAAATTCTTAGTCCTTGTAACTGCTTTTCTCCCACATCTGCCCCCGGGAGCTGGGTTTCAAGCCCTTTCCTGAAAGAGTCACTTGACAGGATGACGGGTTCACCCTTAGCCCAACAGCCACTGTGGAGGGTAGAGTCAGCTCCTCTGAGGCACGGGGCCCTTTAGTAACAGGTAGGAGGGAAGGGGTCTCAGCAACCTTTCTCATCTCCTGTGAATACGATATGGAAGCTGTTAGCCTTGGTGCACCGAACAACTTGACATAAGGCGCAAGGGAATAGGCAAGTAGCAGGTCAGCACCTGACGGTGCCTCCCTCCTCTGTCGTGTAACTGCTGTCTGGTTGAGACACTGACTCCTAATTCAACAATCAGGACTAGGTCACCGAGGGTTGACTGACCTTGGACGTCCTCTTCCTCCCTTCCTGAGACCCTCAGGAAGCTGCGGTCAGCCAGCCAATGACCTTCCCAGTAAGAGACCCCTCCCACAGTCCTCTTTTGGTCAAAGATACACAGGAGCCTGCCCTTCCCTGCCAGGCTCTTCAAACAAATGAGAATAATAATACACTAGCCTCCTGACTTCAGAGAATGGTTTTAAGAAACAAATGCGATAGGATGTGAACATACTCTGTAAATCTGTAAGACTCAAGGGTAAAGGATGGGGGTTAATTTACCCCTACAGGACTTCTGATCCATCTGCTAGGGCGATAGATTTGTCCTTTTCTGATAATGGATTAATGGCGATGTACAACATTAGAAGCTATGTGGCTCATTAACCCATGACACTAGAATCTTAGTTATAAAAGTGAGCAACTTTATAGAACACATATTAGTGAGAACATTAACAAAATGATCAGGATTTAATGTTTCCTAATGGGCCATTATATCCTTTTCATTCTTGAAGCAGGTTAAAAAATACACGAATCTGTGGCATAGAGATTAATATCATTCTAAAGAGCTAGCATCAGAACACTAATAGACACATGGGGAGCTGCTCCCTTTGGCCTGGAGACTGGAATTCTCTGGGAAAAAAACAAAAACAAACAGAAAACTTAGAGAATAGGAACTATTAGGAATCATCTCTAGAAGCCTGACCAAACTTACCTAGAAATTAACCTGCTGCTGATGGTGCATCTGATACCCAAAATTAGTAAGGATATATCCACATTTAAATTATCAGAGCTTCACTCTACTTTAAAAGTTGCTAATAGCAAAAGAACATTTCAGGAGGTAGTACTGAATTTTACTACAAATAGAGGTTTGACTTTGGCTAAAAATTCCACACCCAGAATATGAAATGTGAAGAGACCGCAATTCAGTAGGTCATAGGATAATGACCATTGTCAAGTAGTCATACTTATCTATAGAAAGAATATTCATTTTCTAGCTAAAGTATTTTATTGTATTTTCAACTTATTTCACTGAGTGATTTTCCTGGAAGCATTAGACTATTCCCTATAACACATTAACTTCTCAAATTTGAAAAGTGACTTTTTGGCATGCCTACACTTTACTCTTTGCCTCATCAGTTAGTGATTTCTGCCTAATATGATTGACATCATTATACAAGTCTTTTAAAAAAAAGTTGTGTGTTTTATTATATGTTATATGCTTTATTATAATTAAAGTTGTATCTTTATGATACCAAATAATGACAACCATTATCCAGCTAATTTGATCAAGTGCTAATTTTGAATTCTAAATTAGTCAGGTTAATTTTTAAAGTGTCCAATATTTATATATGCAGATTATAAGTCTTATTAAGTATTTCATTTTGTTACTTTCTTATAAATATGTGTTTATGAATACTGAAAATAGGCTTTGTAAATAAAATTTCAGAACTTTTGATTTTACTAGACAAACAATAATTTACCCCCCAAAATCTTTGTGATTTTGAATCAGATAGCAAAGAAATTAAAGGTATAACAATGAAGTTTGTAACTTTTTCAGAACACGACTTTTTCTCAATGATTGCTTAGGACCCTTAACATATAATTATGGATTTTCTTGGTTAGTATGACATACCACTTGTAAGACAATCTGAGCGACCCTTAACATATAATTATGGATTTTCTTGGTTAGTATGACATACCACTTGTAAGACAATCTGAGCAAAAAAGGCAGTGGTAAATGGATCATTTCTTGTTACATCCTTGTGGAGCTGTAAAACTGTACATATTTTATAACTAAGTAATTCCCTAGTACTTTAATCCTGGGGCCACACATAAGCGACCCCAGATTGATGGACTAAACTCTGAAAAAATACAGTCAAACCAATTATTTGTTGCTAAGTTTTTTAAAAGACATTTTAATGCATCTTGTTTAATTCATGGAGCATTTTTCCTTAATGCATTAAACCAATTTATCTGTGTAAACATAGTGTTGTTTACAGAAATATTGTTCCTTTTAACAATGTGGTTGAAAAGACTCAATTATGGCAAAACCATTTTTCAGAGAAGCTTAGCAAAACACAGGTGGGCCTGGTCAGCTCTCAATTCCAGGACCGATTCTTCTCATTAGTCATCGAAGGCAAATTTTTCATATCTACTCTTCATCATTTTCTTTCTTTGCTATTTTTGTTTGTATAGTCCTTCTTCACCCTAAGGTAAATATTTGTGTTTGTTTTCTCTAAGGCTTTTATAGTTTATATTTTATATTTAACTCTTTAATGCATAAGAAATTGACCACTTGATTTTAAGGTGTTCATCTTATTTTTTTTAAGAACCAATAATTCATCAATGAACATTTATTTTTTTTATTTATTTTTTTTTATTCATGTGACAGAGAGAGAGAGAGAGAGGGAATATGAGCAGGGGAGAGAGGCAGAGGGAGAGGGAGAAGCAGACTCCTCGCTGAGCCAGGAGCCTGATATGGGGCTCGATCCCAGGACCCTGAGATCATGCCCTGAGCTGAAGGCAGACGCTTAACCATCTGAGCCACCCAGGCGCCCCCCCTCAATGAACATTTATTATATACCCACTGTATGTTTAGCCCTGTGTTAGGTACTGTGTGTATAAAAATAAATCCATGCCAGCTCTTGAGAAACATAAAATCAGCAGGCAAAACAACCAAAAAAAGGTAAACATATTACAGTGTGAAAGGACCAAAGAGCAAGATGGAGACACATAGATATGACAATTGTGGCAGTTTTTCCATGGACTAGGGATCTGCTTCTTGGTGCAGCCAGGATGCTGAGTTCATGGGGTACTCTCATTACAAAGCCAGACTCCCTTTAGCAGAAAAGAATAAGTGTACTCTTGGCCATGGACTGGCAATGTCCAAGGCTGGACAAAAACAGTAGAGAAATGTCATTGGGAAGGCACTGGGGCTGCCATTCCCATCTCAGAAGACCAGACAGACCACAACATTATGATTGCTTTTCAGGTAAATGCTAGGCATAGGATGGATGGTCCTCAGAATTTCTGCAATGCTATGTTTAACCTGTGTGTGATATGGAAACAGATTACAGAAGGCTTGTTTGGAATCTCTCTTTCCTTCCTCTCTCCTAGCTAACTTGCGGTCCCTAGAGTCTTCTCCCTGTCTTTCTGCTTTTGCTACTTGTGAGACAAGAGGTGTGTGTGGAAGGGTGTGGAGCTGGGAGCATGGCTGAGGAAGAAAGGCATCTGCCATCACTTCATTAAAAATCTAGGAACAATCAGAAGCAACTAGCCTAAAAGAAAGTTCTCCAATTCTGTTCACCAGCATCTTTGTGTTGATTAGGAGCCTGGTTAGATTTTCTTGGGAATGAGCCTTTGAGACTCTAGTCCACAACAAGAAGACTTGAAGAGTTCTGGGATGAGCTAGTCTTATGAATCATTGTCCTACAGTCAGCTGAGATCTTGTTTGTTTGTTTGTTTTTTGCTCAGAGCATCTGACTTTGTTCTTAATCTTAGCAAAATGTTCACAAATAATCCATTTATCTTATACTTTGTCTGATGGGTAAGTTTTAATTGTCACCAACACTAATGCTGTGGGCTGTTGACACTCTCTTTAATCCCCTGCTTATATTTCTATTAAATGCAAGAATTGACCTCACAAAGACTTATTACAATTCACATGCAAACACTAAACCAAAGCCTTCATGTGATGCGTAGTTATGACCAAATTATTTATCAAACTAAGAAGCTATAATTTATATATCCCCAAAGTAGAACTTCTTTTATTCAATACTGAGAATCATTATATAAATGGCCCAGAATGTTTTCAATAACAATTCCTGGTATTTTATGATGAGCTGATGGCCCTAACATATTTATACATTCACATTAAGTGATAGGAACGTCTTTATTCTAAATGTTAATAAATAAATATGCATTGTGTAGTGTACTCTATTATAAGCTATCTGAATTTGAGAGTAGTATTCATGGTCATGAGTAAAATCAATAACCAAAGAATATTATGAATCATAAAATAGCTACACAAATTCTCAATGGGATTATTTATTATCTTGTAATTTAAATTCTGTCTTTTGTTAATTTTATCTAATGCATGGCTCTGACCTGTTGATTCCAGGTTTATTGAAGATCCCCATAAAATTCTCTTTTCTCCTGGGCCCAACCAGTTGATCTTTCTCTGACAATGGCAGCCATTTCTTGCCTCTCCTCTTTTCATTCTAGTCCGTTTTCCACACACTATTCCCCAAAGCCAAAATGGCCCACTCCATCAGTTACCGGGCTTCCTACTGCAAATCAGTCTGATCTGGTGAATGGCTGGAAGAGAAGGTACTGGTTAGATTCTGGATAAAGTGGAGAAGAGGAAAGAAGTTGTTCTTCCCCATGTTACCATGCCCACTAGGAAAGGTAGCTGCTGGAGCGCCTGGGTGGCTCAGTTGGTTAAGCATCCAGCTCTTGATTTCGGCTCAGATCATGATCTCAGGGTCGTGAGATCGAGCCCCACATCAGGCTCCATGCTCAGGGGTCTTCTTCGGGATTCTCTCTCTCCCTCTGTCCATCCCACCCCCTCTCTCAAATAAATAAATAAACCTTTAAAAAAAAAAAGGGAAAGAAAAGGTGGCTGCTCTCTTTTCAGCAACCTTTTATTTAACTGCATTTCCTCTGAGTTATGTGATATTGGTCCATCCTTACCTAAAATGCCTCTGATGTGTATTATGCATCTGCCCTTCCCTTCTTCGTGGCTCTTTACTGAGGGCCACATAATAGCTCATACCGGTCTCTGATATAACGTGACATGGAGAGAGGGTTGTTGGGATGACGATTTCTGTCCTTTCAGCATTTATTTTTCACATGCTCACCAATTCCAATGCCCTTCTTCATGGGCTGGTCTGCCCTGGGGTAATAGATATCTTACCAGAGTCACATCTAGAAGCTGGAAATTTTAATGTGTAACGTTCCCCAAACAGAGGCAAATGTACCCGCTAACATAATTCTTTGCTGAAGACTGCCTCAATTTTTAGATATAAGGGAACTACCTGGGCTTTTAGGTTGAAATTGAAATTTTATGTAACTTGCCTAAAGTCTTACAGGCTACCCGGCACGTGGCCTGAAATTAGAGAATGTTAAACACATCAGTGAAAATTAAACGCCTGAAGGATAGAGAGAGAATGCAAGTGTCCTTTCTATTTCAATTCTCTGATTAAAGGTTTAAAAAAAAAAAAAGTCAGCCAATAGCCTGCTACCCAAATGGAGATTTTGTTTTCTTTTTCTTACCAGTGAGATGGATTAGAATGCAGGCAAACTGCCTTTCCAGACTCGCTGACGAGGTCCGTGGTGCAAATGCTGCTTTCAATACTACAGCTTCTTCCTCCACCAAACACGGCCCTTAGAAACAGTGCCCTTCACTGAGGAAACAGACTTTTAAAGGAATGACAGTTGTGACAGTAGAAAGATCTGTTTGATCTGTTTCTGGAAAGCCTCCAAACTAACTCTTAAAGAGCTAAACTTCCTCAAAAACCGTAACATCTAAATCCCAGACTCTGAGGAAAAGAGTTGGACCCTTGGTGGATGACTGGTTTTTTTTCCAGCCTCAGTGATGGTTGGGGCATATTCAGATTACTGATTGAACCAGCCTCCACTTCTCCAGACCTTGGCCTTTCCGTGCGCACAGAGTTCCTGATGCACAATCCTGATCCTCAAATAACAAAGAAGATGCCATCAGGCCTTACCATTGGTCGACAAGATACTCGAAGCATCGTTCTTACAGGAAAAATATAGCAGACTGTGTGAGTCACCTAATGGCTGCATAAATGTCTATGAATTAAAATAGTTCTAAATAACTTTGTTGTGCAATATAATACAATTAATATAGACGAGAGGTTTTAGATTAGAAAGTGTTAATTAAGAAAGTATGAAATTGGGCGCCTGGGTGGCTCAGTTGGTTAAGCCACTGCCTTCGGCTCAGGTCATGATCCTGGAGTCCCGGGATCGAGTCCCGCATCGGGCTCCCTGCTCAGCAGGGAGTCTGCTTCTCCCTCTCCCACTCCCCCCTCTTGTGCTCTGTCTCTAAAATAAATAAATAAAATCTTAAAAAAAAAAAAAGAAGAATTTCTAAAAAAAAAAAAAAGAAAGTATGAAATTTTTTTTGCCATATGATGGGTAGGGAACAATGATTGTAAACAGTCTTTCTGTTGAAGAGCTGAGCAAGGGAAAATTCATGCATTCATTCTCAGAGAAAATCTTGTGACCTAATAAGATTTTTAAATTTATATTGATCCCTAAGTATAGTGAGATTACTGTGTTCGTGGGAGAAAACCTACAGTTTGGCAGCTCTTTGTGTTTAGACAGAAGGGAAATAGGACAAGCATAGACAGGCACTTGTGGCCTCATACTCTTACTCCTTCAGTCATTGCAAAAGGTCAAGCCACAGCAACGACCCAGCATTCCTGAAGATTCTACCTGGCAAGATCCCCCCTTCCCCCGGTGGAAATAACCCCAACCCATGGTAGGAGGGTTGTTTGGTGGGTGCAGGCAGAATTGTGAAGGAGAGGAGTTTTCCTACTTTGGATAATAGTATGTGTATCCATCTAAGTGCATAGAGAAAATATAGCTAAGTATGCTTTCAGACAAGTTGGATGTTTTGATATAAAAGTAGCTGCTATCTGTAAAGAAAAACAAAAGTATGTATTTCTCCCATGATTAGCAAATTGAAAAGAATGAAATATTCTGTGGAAAACTTCAAATTCACCTTTAACTAAGGAGAGCTAAAAGTGATTTTTACTTCATTTAGGATAATTAAAATTATTGGGCTTAATCATTGCTAGTAAGAATTCACTTCCTAATATGAATTAATTAATGTTTTAGAAGCACCCTGAACTCCTTAGAACCTTAGGACGGAGACTTCCGTGACTCAGCCACGGGGTGTAAAAAAAAAAAGAAAGGAAATGATCTTAAATAGCATTATTCCCAAAAGAATTAAATAGTAATAAAACGCAATAATGTCCATTATTTAGGTAACTCGTTTGTGGCCACTGGACTTTATACACTTGCGGAATATCTAGCTGGTGATAACTTAATCCTGTTTAGATGAAGGACATAGAATTGTTGGCATGAGGCATGTCCAAACTTGGTATGATGACATGTAGTCATATCAAAGGATCTAGGGAGACATGAAGGGAAACAATATTTTGAAACAAAAATAGCTACAAATGGGCAGAGGTGGGCTTTTATTCTCAGTTCAGGCCCTCCCCACAGTACAGTGCATAACACTCCCACACACATATACACACCAGTATTTGTATGGAACTCTAAAGTCCCTAATGAGGTGTCAAGCAATAAGAATGGGTTAACAAACATCCTTCTGCTACAGTGAATATCCACCCAGAGTTGTATTTAAGTCACTGTCTCTGAAACTTCCATCTCCCAAGAGGCTGCCTCTCACAAGCATCCAACACAGTTACTGTGCAACTTGGGATTGATGGTGTTAGATAAGAACCTGCCAGAGAGGTTTTTACCACATCCAAGTTTACAATTATAATCAGACCTCTTTCCAGCTTTCACAATTATTTCAGCAACGGAAGCAATTAAGAAAAATAGTCTTCTTTTGTAGAGGGTTTTAAACCACACCAGCAGCCACATTCATGGGTCAGAAATACCAATATTGTTCTATTTATCCAGATACCTTTCAAAAAGGGAACAACTAAAAGGACTACATGACTTTTCCTTCTATTTATCAAAAAGAATTCTATCACATTAAAACAAATATCTATTCTTTTTTCCTCAGATGAGGAATTTTTCCTACCACAATTGAAAAATAAGTAAGGGTATTCTTTTCAGGTGGTAAACTTTGCAAGAAAAGAGAAAGAAAAAAGAAAGAAAGAGAAAGAAAGACATTTTTTTTTATTCTTATGTTAATCCCCATACATTACATCATTAGTTTTAGATGTAATGTTCCATGACTCATTGTTTGTGCATAACACCCAGTGCTCCATGCAGAATGTGCCCTCCTCAATACCCACCACCAGGCTAACCCATCCTCCCACTCCCCTCCCCTCTAGAACCCTCAGTTTGTTTTTCAGAGTCCATCGTCAAGAAAGAGAAAGAAAGAAAAAACAGATTGAAAAGAAAATTTTCTATTGCACAAATGAAGTAAAATGTGTGCACACATGCATATGCATGCATGAATTATGAATACACCACACTATAAATATAACACATTAGTGCCAGCATGAAGCACAAAGGTGGCACATTTTTATGGCCTCAAAATCCTGATTAGCATAAAAGGCATAACATTGTAATCAAATAATTATTAACACAAAGAGAAGCCAGATGTGTTGAATGAGCTTAGTAATTAACTAAGTAAACTACAGGTGTTTAAAATTCATAGATTACAAATGCAAGGTTTACTTATCTTTAAAAAATCATCTGTTAGCAAATTTTAGTGTAATCAGGTGCAGCAATTACATGCCACAAATGTCAATATCTGTAAATGTACATTATAATTAATATTTGAAATCTTTTCAGTGCTTAAGTCCTTTGAAGCTTTTGGAGGGCTGTTTTTACAGGGACATCCCTTGTTCTTCCTGATGGACCTGATGCACACCGAAAGTAGACAAACCAATATACAAAAATATACAGCTAATAAACAGACAACTAAAAATTAAATACAAGTAAGATTAGGGGAGCTTGACGTTTAAAAGGAAAACGAAAGTTCTTTTGCAAATTGCAGATTGTTTGATAACTTCTCACTGTATTTCCCCCACTCCCATTCAAGGTGACCCTGTAGTAAAAGTGGCTTTGTTTACATGATTTCTTCTAATGGGACTAATGTTTTCTTCAGTCATTATTAGGAAACTACAGGTTTTTGTTTGATTCCCTCTAATAGCATCAAATGGCACACACAAACTAAGGAAGGAAGTTAAGTCTTTGGCCATGGTTCTTTTTTTTTTTTTTAAGATTTTATTCATTTGAGAGAGAGAGTACAAGCAGGGGGAGGGGCAGAGAAAGAGGGAGAAGCAGACTCCCCGCTGAGCAGGGAGCCCGATGCGGGGCTCAATCCCAGGACCCTGAGATCATGACTTGAGCTGAAGGCAGACACTTAACTGACTGAGCCACCCAGGTGCCGGGGCCATGGTTCTTTTCCTCCTACCTATTGCGCAGTGTCTCAATTATTTTAATTACACATGGGAAAAATTGCTGATCCTCTGCACACTTACCTTTCTTAAGAAATGCATTTGAGGGGTGCCTGGGCAACCGACTCTTGATTTCGGCTCAGGTCACGATCACAGGGCCTTGAGATCAAGCCCCGCATTGTGCTCCATGCTCAGCAGGGAGTCTGCTTGAGAGTCTTTCCTCTGCCTCTCCCCCGACTTGCATGCACGCACTCTCGCACTCTCTCTCTCCCTCCCAAATAAACAATTAAATGTTTAAAAAAGAAAGAAATGCATTTGATAAGACTCATGTCAATTCCAAAATGAATGAAACAGGGGAGTATAAATTTGAAAAACCCTGCAACTCCAACTTTCTTGTATAGAAAAAAAGGTTGTAAAGCTTTAGAAAAAATTGTGTGGTTTTCCAACACCATGTAATTTCCAGCTTTAGAGACAAACCCCCTTCACTGCCTTCCTACCCATGCTCCCTATTCCAATCTCCATCACCATGGCTCAGACCTGTCTTTCTTAGGACCTCAGAGAAATGAAATCATATGGTATATGCTCTATCGAGCCTGATGTCCTTCACTCAATATCATGTCCATGAGATTTAACTATGTCCTTGTGTGTATCATTCTTTTTTGTTGTTGTGCAGCTTCCAGCATATGAACATACCACATTTATTTATCTATTCTACTGTTGATGGACATTTGGGGCTCTTGCAGACTTTGGCTATGAAAAGATGCTAAGATTCTTGTACAGGTCTTTGGTGGGTGTATGCATTCATCTCTCCTGGCTACAGACCCAGGAGTGGGAACACTAGGTCATAAGACGTACACATATCTAGCTTCAGTGGGAATACGAAACTCTATCCAAAGTGGCTGCACAAATTTACATTCCCACTAGCAACATAAGACGCACTTTGATGGATGTGCAGTTGCTTTCTGTTTTTTTTTTTTTAAGTTTTCTCAATTCTCAACTAAAATTGTGACTCAAAAACCTAGTAACCAGGTTTGTTCACTCTTTTGATTAAATATATATATATTGAGTTGTTAGTTTAAGCTTGGCATGGGAAAACAGTGCTGATTACAGTTGGTTTATAATCTTGTATGTGAGTCAGAAAATTGATTATAAAAAAAGAATGAGTCTTCACTCCCCAAAGAAAGACATAAAAGTAGGTGGCAGAACTGGGCACTTAGGAGCACAGAGAAGTGTTATATTGCCCAGACTTTCCAGGGGCCAGGGATGACTTTCCAGAGGAAGTGAGATCTCTGCTGAAACCTAAAAATACATGGGAGTTGGCCGGGTACCCAGGTTGGGGAAGGGCTGACTGCAGGGACAGGAAAGGAGATGGAAGGTGAGAATGAAGGACGATATTCCACAAAAAGGGAACAGGGTGTGTGAAGACCAACGGTTTAGACAGAACATTTCAACTGGGGATTGGGAAGCAGGTCAGGACGGCAAGGGCACGATTGTGAAGGGAAGGACAACAAGGAGTCTGCAGAAGTGATTAGAGGAGGGGAAGGTAAAGACCTCTCAGAATGTCCCAAGGAGTTAACCTTTTATCTTTGAGCAGTAGGAAACCATTGAGGTGTTTTAAGCAACTATGACGTCAGCACGATTGGGTTTAAAAAATATTATTCTGGCTGTAATAAAGAAAATAAATTAGAGGAAAACGAGAGATGCCAGGAGTTGTATTTAGAGGTCATTGCAGTTGTCCCAGAGAAACAATGGTTGGCCAGTCTATGATCATGGCAACGGGAACGGAGAGAAATGGAAGGATATTTTTAAAATTTTTATCTTCAAGCAGTATGTAATACCTAATAAAGAGTAATGAAATAGTCAACAAATACTCATGTTATCACCAATGAAATAAAGACAAAACTTTTCCAACACGGTTAAACCCTTCTTGTTTACTGTTCCCTGATCCCTTTTTTCACTCTATATTCTGCATTTATTTGTTATATTTGTATATTTATTTCAAGTGTTAAGATATATATGTGCATTCCTTAAAAATACATAGTATTACTATGCAACTTTTTAAATTTACATAACATACAATTTTTTATTATTATGTTAATCACCATACATTACATCATTAGTTTTTGATGTAGTGTTCCATGATTCATTATTTCCGTATAACACCCAGTGCTCCATGCAGAACGTGCCCTCCTTAGTACCCATCACCAGACTAACCCATCCTCCCACTCCCCTCCCCTCTAGATCCCTCAGTTTGATTTTCAGAGTCCATCATCTCTCATGGTTCATCTCCCCCTCTGATGTCCCCGTCTTCATTCTTCCCCTCCTGCTATCTTCTTCTTCTTCTTCTTCTTCTTCTTTTTTTTAACATATAATGTATTATTTGTTTCAGAGATACAGGTCTGTGATTCAACAGTCTTACACAATTCACAGTGCTCACCATAGCACATACCCTCCCCAATGTCTATCACCCAGCCTCCCCATCCCTCCCACCCCCCACCACTCCAGCAACCCTCAGTTTGTTTCCTGAGATTAAGAATTCCTCATATCAGTGAGGTCATATGATACATGTCTTTCTCTGACTTATTTTGCTCAGCATAACACTCTCCAGTTCCATCCATGTCGTTGCAAATGGTAAGCTTTCATTCCTTTTGATGGTTGCATAATATTCCATTGTATATATATATACCACATCTTCTTTATCCATTCATCTCTCATTGGACATCTTGGCTCTTTCCACAGTTTGGCTATTGTGGACATTGCTGCTATAAACATCGGGGTGCACATGCCCCTTCAGATCCCTACACTTGTATCTTTGGGGTAAATACCCAGTAGTACAATTGCTGGATCGTATGGTAGCTCTATTTTCAACTTTTTGAGGAATCCCCATACTGTTTTCCAGAGTGGTTGCACCAGCTTGCATTCCCACCAACAGTGTAGGAGGGAGGGTTCCCCTTTCTCCGCATCCCTGCCAACATCTGTCATTTCCTGACTTGTTAATTTTAGCCATTCTGACTGGTGTGAGGTGATATCTCATTGAGGTTTTGATTTGGATTTCCCTGATGCCGAGCGATGTTGAGCACTTTTTCATGTGTCTGTTGGCCATTTGGATGTCTTCTTTGGAAAAATGTCTGTTCATGTCTTCTGCCCATTTCTTGATTGGATCATTTGTTCTTGGGTGTTGAATTTAATAAGTTCTCTATAGATTTTGTATACTAGCCCTTTATCTGATATGTCATTTGCAAATATCTTCTCCCATTCTGTCAGTTGTCTTTTGGTTTTGTGGACTGTTTCTTTTGCTGTGCAAAAGCTTTTTATCTTGATGAAGTCCCAATAGTTCATTTTTGCCCTTGCTTCCCTTGCCTTTGGCGATGTTTCTAGAAAGAAGTTGCTGCGGCTGAGGTTGAAGAGGTTGCTGCCTGTGTTCTCCTCTAGGATTTTGATGGACTCCTGTCTCACATTTAGGTCTTTCAACCATTTTGAGTCTATTTTGGTATGGGGTGTAAGGAAATGGTCCAGTTTCATTCTTCTGCATGTGGCTGTCCAATTTTCCCAACAGCATTTGTTGAAGAGACTGTCTTTTTTCCATTGGACATTCTTTCCTGCTTTGTCGAAGATTAGTGGACCATAGAGTTGAGGGTCCATCTCTGGGCTCTCCATTCTGTTCCATTGATCTATGTGTCTGTTCTTGTGCCAGTACCATACAGTCTTGATGATGACAGCTTTGTAATAGAGCTGGAAGTCCAGAATTGTGATGCCACCAGCTTTGCTTTTCATTTTCAACATTCCTCTGGCTCTTCGGGGTCTTTTCTGGTTCCACACAAATTTTAGGATTATTTGTACCATTTCTTTGAAAAAAGTATTCTGATAGGGATTGCATTAAATGTGTAGATTGCTCTAGGTAGCGTTGACATCTTCACAATATTTGTTCTTCCAATCCATGAGCATGGAACGTTTTTCCATTTCTTTGTGTCTTCCTCAATTTCTTTCATGAGTATTTTAAAGTTTTCTGAGTACAGAATCTTTGCCTCTTTGGTTAGATTTATTCCTAGGTATCTTATGGTTTTGGGTGCAGTTGTAAATGGGATCGACTCCTTCATTTCTCTTTCTTCTGTCTTGCTGTTGGTGTGTAGGAATGCCACTGATTTCTATGCATTGATTTTATATCCTGCCACTTTACTGAATTCCTATATGAGTTCTAGCTATTTTGGGGTGGAGTCTTTTGGGTTTTCCACATAAAGTGTCATATCATCTGCAAAGAGTGAGAGTTTGATTTCTTCTTTGCCAATTCAGATGCCTTTTATTTCTTTTTGTTGTCTGATTGCTGTGGCTAGGACTTCTAGTATTATGTTGAATAGCAGTGGTGATAGTGGACATCCCTGCCATGTTCCTGACCTTAGGGGAAAAGCTCTCAGTTTTTCCCCATTGAGAATGATATTTGCTGTGGGTTTTTCATAGATAGCTTTTATGATATTGAAGTATGTACCCTCTATCCCTATCTGAAGAGTTTTGATCAAGAAAGGATGCTGTACTTTGTCAAATGCTTTTTCTGCATCTATTGAGAGGATCGTATGGTTCTTGTTCTTTCTTTTATTAATGTATTGTATCACATTGATTGATTTGCGGATGTTGAACCAAACTTGCAGCTCAGGGATAAATCCCACTTGGTCATGGTGAATAATCCTTTTAATGTACTGTTGGATCCTATTGGCTAGTATTTTGGTGAGAATTTTTGCATCCATGTTCATCAAGGATATTGTCTGTAATTCTCCTTTTTGATGGGGTCTTTGGTTTTGGGATCAAGGTAATGGTGGACTCATAAAACAAGTTTGGAAGTTTTCCTTCCATTTCTACTTTTTGGAACAGTTTCATAAGGATAGGTATTAATTCTTCTTTAAATGTTTGGTAGAATTCCCCTGGGAACCCATCTGGCCCTAGGCTTTTGTTTTTTGGGAGATTTTTGATAACTGCTTCAATTTCCTTAGTGGTTATAGGTCTGTTCAGGTTTTCTATTTCTTCCTGGTTCAGTTTTGGTAGTTAATATATCTCTAGGAATGAATCCATTTCTTCCAGGTTATCTAATTTGCTGGCATGTAGTTGCTCATAATATGTTCTTATAATTGTTTGTATTTCTTTGGTGTTGCTTGTGATCTCTCCTCTTTCATTCATGATTTTATTTATTTGGGTCATTTCTCTTTTCTTCTTGATGAGTCTGGCCAGGGGTTTATCAATCTTGTTAATTCTTTCAAAGAATCAGCTCCTAGTTTCATTGATCTGTTCTACTGTTCTTTTGGTTTCTATTTCATTGATTTCTGCTCTGACCTTTATTATTTCTCTTCTCCTGTTGGGTTTATGCTTAATTTGCTATTCTTTCTCCAGCTCCTTTAGGTGTAGGGTTAGGTTGTGTATTTGAGACCTTTCTTGTTTCTTGAGAAAGGCTTGTATTGCTATATAGTTTCTCTTAGGACTGCCTTTGCTACATCCCAAGGATTTTGAACAGTTGTGTTTTCATTTTCATTGGTTTCCATGAATTTTTTTAATTCTTCTTTAATTTCCTGGCTGACCCATTCAGTCTTTAGTAGGATGCTCTGTAGCCTCCATGTATTGAGTTCTTTCCGACTTTCCTCTTGTGATTGAGTTCTAGTTTCAAAGCATTGTGGTCTGAAAATATGCAGGGAAGGATCCCAATCTTTTGGTACCAACTGAGACCTGATTTGTGACCTAGGATGTGATCGATTCTGGAGAATGTTCCATGGGCACTAGAGAAGAATGTGTATTCCATTGCTTTGAGATGGAATGTTCTGAATATGTCTGTGAAGTCCATTTGGTCCAGTGTGTCATTTAAAGTCTTTATTTCCTTGTTGATCTTTTGCTTAGATGATCTGTCCATTTCAGTGAGGGGGGTGTTAAAGTTCCCCACTATTATTGTATTGTTGTCAATGTGTTTCTTTGGTTTTGCTATTAATTGCCTTATATAATTAGCTGCTCCATGTTAGGGGCATAGATATTTACAATTGTTAGATCTTGTTGGATAGACCCTTTAAGTAGGATATAGTGTCCTTCCTCATCTCTTATTACAGTCTTTGGTTTAAAATCTAATTTGTCTGATATAATGATTGCCACCCCAGCTTTCTTTTGGTGTCCATTAGCATGGTAAATGGTTTTCCATCCCTTCACTTTTGATCTGGAGGTGTCTTTGGGTCTAAAATGAGTCTCTTGCAGACAGCACATTGATGGGTCTTGTTTTTTTATCCAATCTCATATCCTGTGTCTTTTGATTGGGGCATTTAGCACATTTACATTCAGGGTAACTATTGAAAGATATGAATTTAGGGCCATTGTATTGCCTGTAAGGTGACTGTTACTGTATATTGTCTGTGTTCCTTTCTGGTCTATGTTACTTTTAGGCTCTCTCTTTGCTTAAAGGACCCTTTTCAATATTTCTTGTAGGGCTGGTTTTGTGTTTGCAAATTCCTTTAGTTTTATTTGTCCTGGAAGCTTTTTATCTCTCCTTCTATTTTCAATGACAGCCTAGCTGGTATAGTATTCTTGGCTGCATATTTTTCTCATTTAGTGCTCTGAATATATCCTGCCAGTCCTTTCTGGCCTGCCAGGTCTCTGTGGATAGGTCTGTTGCCAATCTAATGTTTCTACCATTGTAGGTTACAGACCTCTTGTCCCGGGCTGCTTTCAGGATTTTCTCTTTGTCTCTGAGACTTGTAAGTTTTACTATTAGATGTTGGGGTGTTGACCTATTTTTATTGATTTTGAGGGGGGTTCTCTGTGCCTTCTGGATTTTGATGCCTGTTTCCTTCCCCAAATTAGGGAAGTTCTCTGCTATAATTTGCTCCAATATATCTTCTGCCCCTCTCTCTCTTTCTTCTTCTGGGATCCCAATTATTCTAATGTTGTTTTGTCTTATGGTATTGCTTATCTCTCAAATTCTGCCCTCATGATCCAGTAGTTGTGTATCTCTCTTTTTCTCAGCTTCTTTATTTTTCATCATTTGGTCTTCTATATCACTAATTCTCTCTCCTGCCTCATTTATCCTAGCAGTTAGAGCCTCCATTTTTTATTGCACCTCATTAATAGCCTTTTTGATTTCGACTTGGTTCGATTTTAGTTCTTTTATTTCTCCAGAAAGGGCTTCTCTAATATCTTCCATGGCTTTTTTCAAGCCCAATTAGTATCTTTAAAATCATCATTCTGAACTCTAGTTTGACATCTTACTAATGTCTGTATTGATTAGGTCCCTGGCAGTCGGTACTGCCTCTTGATCTTTTTTTTGAGGTGATCTTTTCCATCTTGTCATTTTGTCCAGAGGAAAATAGATGAATGAGAGAACAAAATGCTAACAGGGTAACACGTCCCCACAAAATATACACTAAGCAAATCAGAAAAGACCTGAAATTGAGGGAAAAGAAAGGGAAAGAAAGAAAAAAGAAAAAGAAAAGGAAAAAAAAGGAAAAAGATAAAAGCAGACAAAAACAATACAAAAAAAGAGAATATGATCAAATATGATCAGGCTGGTGCATAGATCAGTGCCACACACTAGATTTTTGGCGTATTTTGGTCTGTTAGAAGAAAGCGCCTCCCAAAATTTTAAAGAAAGAAAAACTTATATATGTACAAAAATAAAGGTAAATGCAATGAAGGGATGGAATATGACTGTAAAGATGAAAATTATAAAAGATTTTATAAAAGGAGTAGATAAGATAAGAAGTTGGTTGAAAAAAGAAAGAAGAGGATTTTAAAGAAAAAGGGAGAGAATATGATCAGGCAGGAGACTAGAACAAAGCCATACACTAGAGATTTAGGGTATATTTTGATCTGTTAGAAGAAACAGTATCTCAAAATTTTAAAGAGCGAACAACTTAGATATATATATACCAAAAATATGGGTAACTACTATGAAGGGATAGAATATGACTCTGAAAATGAAAAATAAAAAATATTTTTTAAAAAAGGATTGATAAGATGTGGGTTGAAAAATGGAAAAAAAAATTCAAAAAAAATTGTTTTAAATATTAACTTTGAAAGACTAAGGAATCATGTTTAAAAAGCCATGAATTCTATGTGCTGTATTCCCCTAGTGCTGGCGTTCTGCCATTCTCATTGATCGGTAAACTTGGTCTTGACTGGCTGTTCTCGCTGATCTTCGGGGAGGGGGGCTGTTGCCATGGCTCCCAAATATCTTTGTCGGAGGCAGAATTGCCCCGCCCTTGCTGGTCTGGGCTAAGTAATCTGCTCCGGTTTGCTCTTGGGAGCTTTTGTTCCCTGCAAGCTTTCCGCACAGCTTTGGAGGACAAGAGTGAAAATGGCGGCCCCCCAGTCTCCGCCCCGGAGAAGCCGAGAACTCGGGGCCCCGCTCCTCAGTGTGGCCCCAGAGAAAAGCAGTCAGTCACTCCCATCTCCCCAGTCTCCGGCCACACTCCAAGCTCACCTGGCCTGTGACCCAGCGTTTCTATCTCTGGCACCTGACTCCGTGTGGAGTCTCCAAACCCAGCAGATCCCTGTGATGTACTCCCATGCTGCTCCTCCTGGGGGAGGAAGGGGAGTCTCCCCGGATCTGCCACTTTTTGGGTTCTTGCTGGAAGAGCAGTAGCCCGACTGTGCCGCAGATCACAGTTTATGGCAACCCGAGCTGAGAGCCCGCTCCTCGGCTCCATCTCTGCAGCTGGCTTCCCCACTCCAATACCTGGGAGCTTTGCCGCACTCAGGCACCCTTGGTCTTTCTGTGACCCTGAGGGTCCTGAGACCACACTGTCCCAGCGAGGGTTCCACCCCTTGCTTAGCACTGGAGCAACATCCCTCAACAGACCTGACTTCTAAAAGTTCCGATTTTGTGCTCCACTGCTCTATCACTTGCCAGAAGTGGCCAATGGAGGCCCCCTTCCCCGCCGCCTATCCTCCCGAATATCGCCTCGGATTCACTTCTCCGCATGTCCTATGTTCCAGAAAGTTGTCGCTTTTCTGTTCAGAGAGTTGTTGCTATTCTTTTCTTTGATCTCCCTTTGAGTTCATAGGTGTTCAGAGTGGTTTGATCCCTATCCAACTGAATTCCTGGGACCAGACGAAATCCAGGTCTCCTACTCCTCCGCCGTCTTGCTCCCCCCCCCCCAAGACTGCTCTGCTCTTTTAGTTTTTTAATTTGAGTATAATTGATACACAATGTTACATTAGTTTCAGGTGCACAACATAGTGACTGGACAAATTTATACATTAGGCTGTGCTCACGGCAAGTGTAGCTACCAGTTGTCCCCATACAACACTATTACAATATCATTGACTGTGTTCCTTATGTGGTGTCTTTTATTTCTGTGACTTAATTCATTTCATAACTGGAAGCCTGTACCTCCCACCCCCCTTCACCCATTTTGCCCACCCCCGACCCCACCGTCTGAGAACCATCACTTTGTTCTCTGTATTTATAGGTGCAGACTGCTCTTTATATTCAGAACCAGTGGCATACACCTAAGTGATTATCACTTGTTCATGGATTGTACAAGGATTCTCTAAGAAATCAGCAGCAAATGACAAATGCTTCCCGATGGAAGCTTGAATATCTTTAAACCTTTCTCTAAGGAAAATAACATATAATTGTTGATAGATTTGAACTGGTTCCAAATCTTTGTATGATGTGCTCTAAACACTTACACCTCACTACCAAGCACTGTGTTTATTCTATGGATCTCCAGTACCCTCTGAAATGTTTAGTGCTTTGGTGAAAAAAAAAAAAAACAAATAGAAATACGAGAAAGTTGTTTTAACTTTACTAATTCATATTCTGGGATGAACAAGTATTTCAAAAGAAGTTTCAACTGACATGAATTCTGTTATATAAATATAAACCCAATGCTAACTCTTTTAAAATTGAGCAAAATCTACTTTGTTAAATACACGTTCACTTCCAGATGGGCTGGCTTATGATAAGAAAGAGTAAAAAGACAAAGAAAGTAGATAACTGTATAAAAGTGGATTCAGTGACTCTTTGAGCCACAACTAAGGAAACAGAAAAAAAAATATTATTAGCAGTTGAGAATCCATTTCTAGAAGTAGAAAGAATTAGCTAAAGTTGAATTAGACACATACCAAAAAAAAAAAAAGCAGATGATTAAAAGTACAAAGAAGAATAAGACAGAGACTAGCTAGAAATTATATAGCAGTATATTATAAAAGAAGTGACTATTGAGCTGATTCCAGTACGGGGGGTACACTTAACTGTGAATGGGATGCAGGCAGGCATGTCCACCTACGCAGTTAATTAACAACATTTCAAAGAACTCTGGAAATTCCTTTTTTGTTTAATTCAAGTATTTGAAGAAAATGGAAACAAGTTTGGAATTCATACTAGACAGATGAAAGAACTTTTAAACATTTAATATTTGCTTAAGTCGATATTGGGGGAAAGCTGGTATTCTGGAATAATTTTCTTCTAAGTCAAAGCTCCGTGAGTGTGAGCAGAGAGAGCTAACATGCGGTTTTCCATGCATTGACTCAGGTTCTCCTTGCTCACCCTTGAAGCAACCATCCTGTGCTTTCAGTACCTTGACTCACATACTTCATGAAAAAAATACATCAAATTCTCTCTTCTCGGTCCCCTCCATTCCTCGTAATCCAATTTTTCACTCCCCAAACTCTCCTGGTATTGCATTTTATTAAAAGCTCCCCTGCCCAACCAGTCATCGAATTCAATGGTCCTTTTCTTACCAGGCTTTGAGTCTATGACCTCACCCCTTTCCCTGATTCTCTATTCTGTTGGCCTTGACATGCTCTCTCTCTCCAGGTTGTCCTCATGCCTCCCAAGCCCTTCTGCTTTGGTTTCATGTTTTTCTTCTCCCTCCTTGCTTTCTTCTTCTTTGTTCCCCAAAATGGTCCTTTGGTAATCACTTACACTTGCATAAATACAAATACCATTGTTTATATCTTTTAAATTCTAAAGAAAATGACAAAGATACCAGTTGCCAATTTTCTTAACCATGGTGTGCTTAAATCATCACGTAATATTCTAACTCCAAGAAGTGAAAGAGAAATGACATTTGAGTTATTGAAATTATTTTAAAGATCCCTCTGTTGATCTACAGTTTAGCATTAACCCATGTATTTCAAAACTACAGGCTTTGATGTGGTAACAAAAAGCTTCAACAAACTAAGTGATCTTCTGTATTTATTTATTTTTCTTTATAAAGAATATTGTTATAGTTTTCTGTGCTGCATCTTGTCTGATGTGCCTCATCTAGGATATTGAGTTATTGTGTGTTAAGGGTTTTTTTGAAATGTTTGAAGTCTAGCTACTGAAGGGGATTGAAATCAGACACAAACTTGCAATACAATTTTATACCAAATCTAAGTTAGAAGTTTGAACTTTAAGTATAATTTGGTACTACTGACGTTCTCATTCAAATTTTAATACAGCCATTGCAAAAAACAGTACAGTTTATAAATATTTATAGTGCCAACAAATTAAGTGAGAACTACAGAGAAGGACTTTATGAGTGTAACAAATATGTATCATGAGTTCATAAATTCACTTTTGTTTTATTTGTGTAATATAAATTTTAGTCCAAGCCATATTGAAAGGAATTTAAAGTCCAGCAATAGAAAAGGCCACTGGGTAAGAATGCTTAAAGAGTAGAAATTGCCATGACTTTTGAGATCATGCCAGTTCATCCTGAACCTAATGAATTCTATTAAAACCGGAAATAATAGTTTTTCGGTTGTGATCAGGACTAACTGTAGCAGATTAAATCTGATGGTCGGGAAAGGGAGCAGTCAGCATGCAGTTTGCCTGCAGGTAAATTGCCTTGTGTTAAACTGAATTCACTAGCTAAAGCAATTATTTTTCTATAATATTCTCCCTTGGGAGGGCACTGCAAATGATACATGTAGCAAACCAAGACGAAAAAAAAAAAAAAGGAGAGAGAGAGAAAAGATGTAAAATATTTTATTATCAATAAAGTGCTGTAACTGTGAAGGTAACTGAATGATACGTGTAACAAACCAACAACCCAAAAAGGAAAAAAAAAAGATGTAAAATGTTTTAATAGTGATATAATCAGAGGCATACTTACAATAGTAATAGTTTGGTTACCGACCAGGGTCCTTGGGCTCTCCAAGCAAAAGAAACTGACTAGAGACCATGCAGGAGTTCCAGGCAAGGCTTTTTTTTTTTTTTTTAAGATTTTATTTATTTATTTGACAGAGAGAGACACAGCGAGAGAGGGAACACAAGCAGGGGGAGTGGGAGAGGGAGAAGCAGGCTTCCCACAGAGCAGGGAGCCCGATGCGCAGCTCGATCCCAGGACCCTGGGATCATGACCTGAGCCGAAGGCAGATGCTTAACGACTGAGCCACCCAGGTGTCCCTGGGCAAGGCTTTTTCTTGGGTCTTATGCCCCAGCACAAGGGATACAGCAGAAAGGAAAGGGTCCTTCAGACTGGCTTTCAGAACAAGGACCCACAAACTTTTTTTTTTTTAATTATAGAATTTTAGAGCTGATTCTAATCATTTTTTTCATTTTTTATTGTTATGTTAATCACCATACATTACATCATTAGTTTTTGATGTAGTGTTCCATGATTCATTGTTTGTGCACAACACCCTGTGCTCCATGCAGAATGCACCCTCCTCAATACCCATCACCAGGCCAACCCATCCTCCCACCCCCCTCCCCTCTAGAACCCTCAGTTTGTTGTTCAGAGTCCATCGTCTCTGACAGGAAAGGACTGACGTTCAAGCATGTAGAGATGGGAATTTCTTGGCGCCTGAGCACTTGCAGGTCATGCTTCTTCACGTGTCATGTGTCTAATTAGCATGTTAAATCTCCACCCCTGGGCTTGATTTTTAGCATTATAAGAGGGAGGGGAAAGTAGTGAAAGGTCAATGCTGGGGTCCACCTTGGCACAGACTGGTGTGGTTCAGGCTTCACTAGTCTTCACAGTGGAGTCCCTCTTTTTGGTGAGCATCCTGCTTCCTCATTCCTGCAAGATATGCTCCTCAAGAGGTACAGAATGATGGATTTTGCAGTCAGGGTTGAGGGGACCTGAGTTCAATCCCTGCTCTGTCTCAATTTGAGTTCCTTGAGTTGAGGAAAACCTAAAACTGCAGAGTAACTTTGCCTACTCACATGAACTGGACGTATTTCTTGCCTCATGATTCATGTTCAAATGCAGCAGAGAATAACAGGGAGTCCTTGCTCAGGGAGGTCTCACACTGGTTGTTTTAAGCCCCCACCACATATAAGTTCAAGGGCTTTCCATTTCACACCAGCTGCCGCTGTGTTTTCAGAGTTCCAAAATCAATTTCTGGACGTTAGAATTGCCCTATGCCATTGAGGTAGGGACTGTCCTCTTCCCACTGAGGTAGGGATGAGCATCGTTTGTGTTGTGCAATTATTGGGCAGTCCCTGGGCTTCTGAGCAAAGACCATCATGTCCCCTGGACACTAGGGGCTCCGGAGTTTGTTCATGCTGATGGCTGGGAAATCAACAAAAGCTGACCCCCTCCTCTTCCTGTGGCTTCCCTGCAGGTGCAGTGTCCTGGTCCTCTCCATCATCATACTTCTTCCTTCTGGCTCCACCATGCAGCAGCAATTTTTAGGTTATTTGGGAATCAAGAGCCTGGCTCTTTATCTATTCTTTTCAATCTATTGTTATGGCAAAAACAGTATGATCTTAGTTGTTCAAGGCTGACATTCCCCCAAAATACTAAAAGGCATCTTTTGAGGATTAAGCAGCTGGGCTGTTTTCTCTGCTAAGAGCTCAGAAAGCTTATTTTGATGTATAAATGTCAAAGATTGGCTTCTTTGTTCTTTCGCTGGGGCTGTCAGTGGTATTTTCTGGAAACAATTGCGGAAGAAGGACCCAGGTCCCTTTAGGGTATGAGGAATTGTAAGGGTTTGGGAGGGAGAACAGAGTAGGTAAAGGGATGGTACAACTTCATAGCTGAAAGTACAGACTGTATTGGATCAAGTTGGGGTCTCTTATTAAATAAACAATTTATTTAATTTATTCATTGAATTGGACCATCTATTTTACCTCTCTGTGACTCACGTTCCTTACCTGTGTTAGTTTCATTGGAGGGCTCTCTAACAAGATACTACAAGCCTGAGGTCGTAAACAACAGAAACTTAATCGCACAATTCTGGAGGCCAGAAGTCTGAAATCAGTTTCACTGGTCTGAAATCAAGGTGTTGACAGGGCCATGCTCCCTCTGGAGCTCTAGACGAGGATCCTTCTTCGTTTCATCCACCTTTCCTGGGCTTGTGGCCACATCACTCCACTCTCTGCCTGCGTGGTCGCATTGCCTTCTCTTCTTCCTTGTGTCTGATATCCCTCAGAGTCCCTCTCATAAGGATACACGTTACTGCATCTAGGGCCCTCTCAGATAATCCAAAGAAGGTAAAATTCACAGGTTCCAGGGAGTAGGACGTGAATGTCTTTTGTGAGGACTATTATTCAGCCCACTATAAATTGGGTTTGTAAAGTACCTACATGAATATTAAAGAGATATAAATATGATAAATGCTTAGAACAATGCCTAACATGCAAAAAAGCACTCATTAAATGTTAGCCCATGATTGTAATGCTGATGAAGATGAACAAGAAAATTCAGACAAAAAGTTTCAAACTGAACAAAATAATTTTTAAAACGAACATATGTATTGGGTCTTGTCTCTGGATTTTTGATGTGCGCTAATCTTAAAATGTTACTTTTCAAAGGACTGTATCTCTATATTAAACGATTATAATCCAATAGTTTGGGCATATGGTATACACAGCCATTTGTGGTTCTGTCTTCTGTTATTTTTCACTTAAAATTTAAATCATTTCAACAATTTTGTTCATCCTGAATTCTTCCTTTTTTTAACTTTTTTTCTTTTTTTCTTTAAATTCAATTAGCTGACATATAGTACATCATTGGTTTCAGATGTAGTGTTCAATAATTCATCAGTAGCATATAACACCCAGTATTCACGTGCCCTCCTTCATGCCCATCACCCAGTTATCCTGATTTCTTCCTAAGGTTGGAAATCAAAGTTGTGATATGATAAGATTGTCTCCTTTTGCTCTCTTGTCTCCTGCCCACCTAGGATACAGATCTGATGACATTCAACATTTCTGTACACCGGTCATGGTGGCGGGAACATGGGCCTGGTTGTGTCCGAAGAGTGCTGCCTCCGTCAGCCCATGGCATGATGGACGACTACACTTACGTCTCCGTCACAGGCTGCATTGTTGACTTCCAGTATCTAGAGGTCATCCACAGTGCTGTCCAGATACTCCTCTCTGTAAGTAGCACATTTGTATTGTTGTCTGATCTAGACTCTCCTTTATTGCCATTTTGTAAGTAAACCTCTGTCCGCACCCATCTGGTAGATAAAGCCTTAAGAAAGCACATGGAGAACAACCTTTAAACAATGGAAATAGCAGCAAGTATGCTAACATCAGCTATACTTAATGAGGCTACATCTTTTCCTCTTGGTATCCAGACACTTTGTTTTAGAACTAGTTAGTTGCTATAGTTCTAACAATACACACCATTCAATGAAATAGCATCACTGTCCCCCAAAAGTAGCCTTGTACATTCTCTACTTACACTTCTGCTACTACTTCTACTTCGAAAGCATTCTTTAACTAATGTGCATTAGTTCCAGAGAAAGAAGGATGCAAACACACTCAATGGCTTGCTCAATCTAATAAGCCTCGTATTTCAAATAATAAATCCTTAAGAAAACAAATCCCTCCAAAGAGTTTTCCACATTGTAGTGCCTAAAATTTGGTGTCAAGATATAATTCCGTATAAAGGAGCAGAGAGAAGGAGTGGCTTGAATGGACCACACAAGGTTTATCTGCTGGGAATCTGTTAATTTTTTCTACCAGATTGTCCCACCTACAATTTGATTACATTGTGGAGTGGCATTAACTTAAGATATATACCATTATCAAGAATGGTGTTCCTTTGAGATCCAGCAAGGACTTGGCATGTTGAGTCAATATATAATAAAGCCATTTTCAATCACAGTTTTTATATAAACCAGCCATCCATCTCAGTCCTTTTGTCCAACTGGTTAGAGATAGATCAGAAAAAAAGACATAGGCTCAATAGTGAATAAATAAACAACAGAAATATAAGAGGCGCATGTCAGTGAAGAATGTACCTTGGAATTATTTCTAGAAAGAAGGTTGAAAAATCCTTACTATCACTTACTATATCTGTTATCTACTGCTGCATAACAGACCACTCAAAAATGGAATTACTTTGAGCAATATAAATGTATTGCTTAGAGTTCTGTGGGTCAGGAGTTTGGGCAGGGTTCAGCTGAGTAGTTCTTGTGTTCCACATGATATCGTGCAGGTTCACTCATATGAACCTTTCATCCAGGAGCTCTGCTGGAGCTAGAATATCCAAGAAGGCCTCACTCATATGTCTGGTGCTGGCTGTTGGACCACAGTCTCCTCCAGTCTCCTCCTCCATCTTGTCTTTTTGCAGAAACTTGACAGGCTTTCTGATAGCAAGGCAGCTAGGTTCCAAGAGAAGCCCAACATGTAAGCATTTATCTGGCATCTACTTGGGTAATGCTGGCTATAGCAAGTCGTATGACCAAGCCTAAGCCAAATGTAGAGCTGTGGCTATAAAAAAGTGACAATACCAGGAGCCGTGGCTCACTTGGGGCCACCAATGTAGTGGTCTTACCTCACTTGTATAATGTATGAATTATTGTTCTTTAACCTGCATGTGCAAGTTCTAAAAAAGTGTTTTAGAGCACATTTAAAAATATAATTTTATAGAAAGATGGAAGATTAGAATAAAAAAATCAAAGCTTGTTTAGGGTTCTAGTTCAATGAAAGGCAGACTACAGAGGGTAAAAAGTAGAAAGAGGCTGGGCTTCAATACTTACGAATTTTCTTTCTGGGATGTAACAGGGAATCTGATTATTCTTGGTTTCTATATATTGCCAATTGTCAAGAGATGCTTATCAGTCTTTTCCTATTTTCTGGTTATTCTTTAATCTCCTAGTGGTTACATATGAAACTGTGGCAAATATATATGTTTAAATCATTGTTTTAAAAAAATATAGAGGTAAATATGCTCTTAAATTTTTCAGTCTATTTTAAGGTACACTAGTACTCTATTATTATATACTAGATTATAAAGGTTCTTATTCTTTTTTTTTTAATTTTTAAAGCATTTTTCTAGAATCTTTCATATCTGGACAGGTCTCCCTCCTTTTAAAAAAATTATTCATAGTAAATTGCTAAACCATTTTGTGGAATGATAGCATAATGTTCAAATTTTTTATAATGCAGCAGAAGAGTATGGAATCAAAAAGTCATTTCTCCATATCAAATGAATGGCAAGGTTACAGTATTTATTTGATTATTCAGGGGCTGAATTGGCACATAAAAACATACACTAAGGAGAAATACTAAATAAAATATATGTTGCCACCTAAAAGTACTTGTCAGTTATAAATTAATTCCTTGACATATTTGTTTAGTGAACATTCAAAACTGTCCACATGCATTTATAGTCCTGACTATACTATTCAGCCTTCTAGCAATAAAAGGATTAGTTGCTCATCTCTGACTTTTCTTGGGTAATACACCTGTGAGACAAGATTTCCAATATTTTATCTTTTTATATTAAAATAGAATATACCCTGAAATTGTTTCACACGTGTGAAATTATTTATTATTTTGTGGTTATATGGGCTTTCTATATTTTCTACTTATTTCATACAAATGTGTTTATAATTATTAGAATTACAATTTTTAATGTGATGACATGGGAGCACTTGCTATAGTAGTTGCCAGCATGTGCTGAGATGTCTGTCTTATTCCTGAAAATGGGGGTGAAGGTTGCAATAGTTAACAGCCTGTGTTATATGGGCAACAACTTGGCAAAGGGATAAAGGGCTTTGAAATGGGGCAATGCCCTGGAGGCCTGCTGCCCTGGAGCGGAGCTGAGGGGGGACCCCTGTCATCACTAGAGGCACAGAGAGATCAAGAAGGACAGGGAGAGGCTGAGGGAGGTGGGCAGGATTATGGAGGGAGGTCCTGGGGTTCAAAGGCAGCAGCTCTCTGGCAAAGTGAGAGAGAAGTATTTGAATGATTTACCCATGGATACAGCTGTGCTCTGCTGATGAATCCTACCTGTATTGTCCCACCTGAGAGTAGAGCTTGGAACTGGAAAGCATGAAATCCCAGTCATAAATATCTATAGGGACTATGTACAAGCTTGACAGAAAAACAACAACAACAACAACAACAAAAATAGCAGAATTCGGCAAGAAGGCAATGGCCTGGGATCCCCTGTGGGACCACGTGCCCGACTCACCTGGCCCAGCACCTGCACTCCGGCTTCCGCCCTGGGTCAGCGCTATTGTCTGCACAGCCGCTTCCTGTCTTGGGCTTCCTTCACCAGCACGCAGGGTGAGTGGAGGAGAGAGAGAGTGCAAGGCAGAGAGGGGCTTCCTGTGGCCCTGATCTCACTGAAGCCTATAGCAGGGCTCCTGCAAATTGTCAGAACACCAACTTAAACTCCAAGGTAGAATCCAGAGAAAAACTGTGGACAGTATGAGGAGAGGAACAAAATCAAATCCATGGAGGAGATGACAAGACAAGGGTGGTAGCCAGGATCAAGCTGTGGGGTGATGTAAGTCCCTCCTCTCTGTGAGCACTGTCCTTGCCCTTGGTTCATATGTTCATCATTTCTACCGGAAGGGTGGCCAGTAACTTCCTAGAGAGTTGATAGTCTTTCTGGCCCTGGTTCTGCTTCACCCACCATCACACGTGTACTTGCTCCCCCGGGGATGATTACAAAGTGCCAGTCTGATCACTCACTTTCCTTCCGATCACCAGCCAAAGAGTCCCGTTACCTTCAGGATGATATCTGATTTCGTATCTTGTCACATGAGGACCTCAGGACCTGCCCCCTGTCTGATTCCCACCCTCATCTCCCAACACTCCCCAGAAGGAGCCCACTTGCCATCTTCACAGAACATGACAGGTTTTGCAAGCACGGCAGGTCTTCCAACCTGCAACACTGCTTGGAATGGCTCTCCACCTCACCCTCCTCCCTCTCGCCCCACCGTCAGCTCGCCAGCCACCTGGCCACAGTCCACTAGTAGATACCTTTCCCGCAAAGGTTTCAGGACATGTTAAGCTAATTTTTAAATAGATAATGCATTCACTTTGTCCAAAAACATAAAAATACGTACAGTGAAAATACTCCCTTGTGCACCCCTTTGCCTGGTTTCCCCATTTCTGCACCCCAATGGGCAACCACTTTGTTTTGTTTTTAATGCTATGCACATGATTCTGAAGAGTCTATATGAAATTCAAGAAAATGTTTATCTTCTTTGTCCCCCATAAAAGACAGCATATGACATGCACTTTTCTGAGTCTTTCCTTTTTTCTACTTATTATATATTTTGGAGCTTTTTCCATTATCAGCATATCAGTGGTTCATTGTTTATTTAATGCCCCCCATTGACGGACATTTGAACTATTAACCTCATTCAAATATAATGATGTTGGATGTCCAGAACATGGATATAATATAGCTAACATATTATATAATACATAGTATACTATAATATCAATTATGTATCATAGTTATATGTTATATAACTATCATGCACAGTCTTAACACTAAATAACTGTGTGCACCTGTAACTGAGAACATTTCCTAGACCTGCCCCACTCACTCACCCCCAAGCTGTACTAGCCAGCCATGAGAGCAGTTTCATAATCACTGAGTCTCTGGTCTGTCTCTCTACCAGAATGAAAGCCCCTTGAAGGCTAGAGTTGTGCCCTTTTCTTACTTGTTCATTTCTGTAAGTCACAGTGACTAGCTGAGTGATGGCACGTGAATATTTGGTGAAGGAATAAATGGCCAACAAACAAGAGATTCCAAAGTCTGAAGTGGGTAAACACAAAAGGAAGAATCCACTGACCCAAAATGGCAAGAACGAATGCACTGACAAAAAACAGGAGCCAGAGTGAACTTCATCCGGGAAATGAAGGGAACATACGCAGAATGTTCTGCACAGTGCATGACACAGAGGCACTCAATAAGTGTTATTTTTGTATTGCTATTACTGATGTTCCTAAATACAATTGCTCCGTGCCTGTCCCTCTCCTGTCCAGGTTGGTCCTTCTTCAAAGGCCAGGGTCTCCATCCTGGTGGGCTGTGTCTGTTGAACGCTTAGGTGCTTAATCCCACACCTGACATCCATTTCCTGCATGAACAATCTCATTTCTATGATCTTCATAGGACACTCAATCATGAATTTTTATTCTGAGGACTGAACGTTTATTTACTATGTATTTATTTTCCTCATTCTGGTTTCCTAGAGTTCTTTCCTACCCATGCCTCTTGAGAGCATTTGGCTGAGTGACTAAGTTTCATACTTTCATGAAAATCTTCAGAATTATCCTTGTGAAACAATGATTGAAGTAGCAAGTAAAAGGCCAGGAGCAAGTTCCTGAACACTGTGGCTTTGACTCCTTATTTACCCCAAATCCCTAGTGCCTATGGCTGTACCTAAATCAGAGTGGCTCCTCATTCAGAGTTGTTGAGTAACCTATATAAATTTTCTGGATTTTAGTTTTATAAAACACAAAGTGCATAATTTTTAAACACTGAATATAATTTACTGAGGTTATGTCCTAATTTTGTTTCACACCATTTGGTAAAGAAAACCTATCCAAACAACATGCTTCCAAGTTATTTCTGATGCAGATGTTATTTGTTTGGATTGGGGTGAGTACCCAGATGCAGGGAAAAGGAAAGTCAGTCTGCTCCAAGACCATAACTCTGCCTGTGAATTTGTTCTTCCATATCTACATGTTATTTGAGAGGGCCCTTCACTAGCTTAGTTACTTTACTTCCATTAAGGAGAACATCAAGACAGTTTCTGGTGAAAATGTAAAATTATGTTCAGTTAAATTTGAAGCACTATACTGTACATATTTTCAAATCAGATTTCCATTCTGGAAATTTAACACCACAGATTTAAAGGAGAAACATATATGAAATCAAATACTACCACCTACAATACAGCATTTCCTTTTTCCACTAGAGAATATAGATAAAATGTTTCTGATTGATAGAATCTAACTAGTTAATCTCATTCTACACTGTTATATTTTACTCATTTAATTACCAAACATCTGAACATGAAATCTTCCAAAACTAAAATGAAACAAGTAACTAAAAGTCATATTTGTACACATATAATAAGCAAAAGATCATTATCGGTAACATATGATGAAGTCATTTAAATGAATAATAAAAACAACGAAAATTTAATCAGTAAGTCAATGAAGAATATGAACAAATGTAATCACATAAGAGAAATCCAAATTGTAAACAAAGGTGTAAAATATGATCATTTTCAATAGTATCTTGATCTGTGCAAATTAAATTTACACTAGTTTAACAACTTTAAAAACAATAACACGTAACATTGAAGTAAATTTCTACTAACTTACTGGTAAAGGCATTCTTTATTGCAAGGCCCATTAAAATGTCTGTACCTTTGGCCCCCTAAGCTCACTCAGTGGAATTTCTCCTAAGAAAATAATTCAACAGAAACAAAGAGCTGCCTGCATGATGTTCTTTTCACTGTTACTTATGATAGCAAACCTAGGTATGTCTAAATATATCCTGTTCAAGACAGTATAACAATTTACAGTACATCAACATGATCAGGAGATAGCAATAACTATAATAATTTTATATAAAATTTTATATTAAAACATGGAAAGGAATTTCTGATTTAAATAAGCAGTCAAGGAAAAGAGGTAAGATGCAAAAACAAATGTGGAATCATGTGTTTTCTCCCAAAATGTTTTTAGACATTTTGTCACGTTTTTAACATACTGTTTAATCATCACGTGATTTATATAGAGGACTGAAAGAAATGTTATGGTTGTTTTTCTTAGATCATTAAACATTCTTAAATCTCATAATATTTACATGATCATTTGGAGGCACTCTTAAATCTAAAGTTATTATAAGTTATTCCGTTTTAGTGGACTGCTCAGTTCTGAGGTCAGTAATAATGAATATGCAACTTAAGGCTCTTTTTCAATTTTTGATATTAGTTATTTGCTGGAAAATAGATTCATATACTCATGTTAACTATTAAACAACAGATAGCTACATAGTTACATAGAGATAGGGATATATAGATTTTTTAAGGAGCTTATTTTTTTAAAACTAGTAGACAAATTCTAATCTCTAAACCTGGAAGAGATCTTTAAAATTCACCTTACCTATCTCTCCTTGGAGATAATTTTATACACATATTGTCTTTTTTTTTTTTTTAAGATTTTATATATTTATTTGACAGAGAGAGAGAACAAGCAGGGAGAATGGCAGGCAGAGGGAGAGGAAGAAGCAGGCTTCCCGCTGAGCAGGGAGCCGGATGCAGGGCTGGATCCCAGGACCCTGGGATCTTGACCTGGGCTGAAGGCAGCTGCTTAGCCAACTGAGACATCCAGTTGAATCCTCACTGTCAACATATTCTCCTTCATATCTGATAGGTGACGAGTCTCGTTCTTTAACGTCTTTGGAGTCTGTCCCCATGGTCGGAGCTGTGGCCCAGAACACTCTGAGAATGGCTTTTCCATCATCCCCATTCTGTTTGCATTTCCATCTATCCAGTCACATAAGCGTTCTTCACTGTTTTCTCCCCTTAATACCAGATACATTTAGCTTAAAGATAAATTAAAATTAAATAGGATGAAAAGTAACATGAGACCACAAGGTATCCTGCAGAATCTTAATCCTCAAAAGGCTGTATGGGTATCTGTTCCATCTGCTTAGAGTAAATGGCCCAGTGACAGCAGCAGATGATACTATTGCTAATTCAGTAACATATGCTCCCACAGTGTAAGAATGCAAGTCAAAAGATAAGCTTTGAAATAAGTTCCAATTGCTATTAATTATATGCCTCCAAAAATGTAAATAGAGTGAAAGAGGGGTTTTTTGTTGTTTTATTTCTGTGTTAACATTTACAATTATTTAACAAGCTCCCAATATGTTTGGAGCTCCTCTGAGTGCTTTGCAAATATGAACTCATTTAATCTTTAAAAGGACCCAAGAAGAAAGTATTATTTTATTCATTTTTCCAAGTGTGAAAGCCGAAACATACAGAGAAATTAAGTAATTTTCCCAAGGTCACACAGCTTGTAATAAGCGAAGCTGACCTCAAACCCAGGCAGATGGAATCCAGAGTCCATGGTCTTAACTACTTTGCCATGCTTCCTCATGACTTTGGAAAGAGAGCCTCCAATTTCCTTACAGCCCTTTGCTGAGGTCAGTGGTAAACTCTCTCTCGGAGCTGTAAGGCCACAAATCTCCTCTTGTGTTGATGGGTTTACGGACAGCTCCAGTATTTTAAAGTAAAAGAGACCAATTAATAAATTATCCAATAGTTGCAAGATTTACCGAGTAGTTCAAAATGTTTCCTTCACCCCTGAAAATGTCTTTTTTAAGATTTTATTTATTTATTTTAGAGACATGTGCCCTGAAAAACGTCTCCTAACCACCTTTTTTTTTTTTTAAAGATTTTATTTATTTATTTGACAGAGAGAGACACAGCAAGAAGGGAACACAAGCAGGGGGAGGGGGAGAGGGAGAAGCAGGCTTCCCGCCGAGCAGGGAGCCCGACGCGGGGCTCGATCCCAGGATTCTGGGATCATGACTTGAGCCCAAGGCAGACACTTAATGACTGAGCCACCCAGGCGCCCCAACCACCTTTTTGTTGTTTAAAAAAAGGGGGGGAAGATTTCAACACTTATAAAATGCTAAGTATATCAGACTCCTTTCTTTGTTGCTTACTTCCTGGGGCTCTCTAAGTGCTAATAAGGGGAAAGAAATCATAGTCAATCTCTCCTGCCCTGAACTCTTCCCAGAATCACTCTTTTCCAGCAAATCCATTTTTATATGAAAGAGATGGTTTCTGTCTGTGCCAAAATGTGAGCAATTTCTAAGTGCTGCCTAGAAGTGTTAGTATTTATTTTTTTAAAAGATTTTATTTATTTATTCATGAAAGACAGAGAGAGAGAGAGAGAGGCAGAGGGAGAAGCAGGCTCCCAAGGAGCAGAGAGCCCGATGCGGGACTCGATCCCAGGACCCTGGGATCATGACCTGAGCTGAAGGCAGACGCTTAACCATCTGAGCCACCCAGGCGCCCGAAGTGTATTTATATTAGTTACTCCCTGTACAGCATCTTTGGTCTCTATATTTGGCTCCATCCTCAGAAAACTGAGTCAACAGTTCATTCAGAGTTCCATAAAAGAATCATTTATTGGACCATCGAAATATTGGGAAGGGTTTATGGTTGTAGGGGAAGAATTGCCATGATGACAATACTAAAAAGGTTTTGGCAGAGACTTTTGTGTTCAGGAACCAGGAGTATGCCTGGTCAGTAAAATTGCTTGGATCTGAAAGTGCTTGTTTGGTGAACTATAATTTTAAGTAATGTCTTTCTTGTTATTCATGTCTTTGTACATGTCATGTACTCTCTCTGTCTTTGAAATGTGCATACATTTTTACATTTTTTTAGTTTCTTTAAAGATTTTATTTATTTATTTGTCAGAGAGAGAGCACAAGCAGGGGAACCGGCAGGCAGGGGGTGAAGCAGGCTCCCCATTGAGCAAGGAGCCGTATGCGGGCCTCGATCCAAGGACCCTGGATCATGACCTGAGCCAAAGCCACATGCTTAACCAACTGAGCCACCCAGGCATCCTGTGAAATGTGCATACATTTTTTTAAAGGCCTTACTGAAATATAATTTACATGTCATAGAATCCACCCATTTAAAGCATACAGTTCAGTCGTTTTCAGTATATTCAGAGATATGGCAACCAACACCATAGTCAATTTCAGAATGTATTCATCACCTTCAAAAGAAACCTTGACCCTTTAGCTATTACCACCTATCCTTTCTTCCTCCCCAATCCTAAGCAACAACTACTCTACTTTCTGTCTTTATGCATTTGCCTATTCTGATCATTCCATATAAATGAAATCCTGTAATATGTGTTTTTTTGTGTCTGGCTTCTTTCACTCTGAATGTTTTCAAGGTTCAATCATGTAGCATGTAGAAGAACTGTATTCCTTTTTATGGTTGAATAATACTCTATCATATATTTACTTTTAATATTTTTGTCTGTTATAACACATGTACAATATTTAGCAAAATTTTCAGAAATACAACTTAAATGTATAAACCCCTCACCTGCTCACTGATGGAATTTGGTGCAATCTACCATATATTTTGTCTACATATATATCCATGTTTTGGAAACATCCAGATTACAGATAGCAATTCTCAGCTCTTATAGATGTTTGGTCTTACATAAATTTAATACTAGTATCTGTCGCTTGTACATAGCATCTGGGGTTTTAACAACCTAAAACATGTACGCATTTAAAGTTCATATTCTTCTTAGCATTCTCCTTAATAGTATGTGTATGATTGGATTTTATTCTGTATGTTAATCAGTTATCACAGACACTTACGTCTCAAATCACAAATTCCATACCATTTCCAAACAACAGAATTAAGTCTCACAAGGCCTGATAGTCATGATTATCCGAGACATGTTTTCAGGTTTTCATAAATTATTACTGCCCTACTGGTTTCAAATAATCTGCTAAACATTGATTATTAAATGCAAAAGTGAGTTATGACATTTGGTGGACTTAAATACAATTTCATCAGAGAAATGCAAAGCTTAATTAGAAATCATATCTAGCACAAAAACCATTATATAGAAAATCTGAGATATGTTTAATAATTAAAGCAAACATCGTGACTTGGGCTTAAGGAGATATTAGAAGCAAGAAAGCTAATTTTATTGATGCTTTACTTAGGGCAATTTAATGTCATTCAGCTCTTGGCAGACATTTCGTCTTTAGCCCTAGGTAGGATTCATTATTAGGTAAAAAGAAAAAATAGCTTTCATAATAATAAGAATTAATTCAAAAACATTTATACTCTCCTTTTAGAAGACCAAATTTTGTACAAATTCCATAAAGAACATCTTTTGTCATTTTTCATGTTCTTTCTAAATGAAAACAAACAGTATATTATTCATTCAGAAAAACATACTCAGTAAGCCCCCCTCTTCTATACAAAGCACTGTGCTAGGGGAGGAAAGGATAGAGATAAACCAAACAAAGCAGAATTTGACATGGTCTTCCCTGTGGTATCATTCAGTCTACTAGGGAAGATTGGCAGGTAAGCAAAATATCATCTTTCAGATGCCCAAAGGGTTAGAGAGCTGGGACTTCATTGAACATGCAGGACAGGTTTTGTGACTGGTTTTGTGTTATTTCCTAATAAATATTGTCGTTTGTGTGGCAAAGTTTATATTGAGACTTGCTTGCTTTCTGGTAGCAAGGTTGTTGGAGAGAAAAACTCAGGCCCTTGACTTCCTCTAAATATCTACCCAAAAAGGACTTAATGATTATAAATGATCAAGTTGGTTTAGTCAATACTTACCAGAGTAGCCAAATAAGATGTCTCTTAGGAAGCTGTATTTGAGCTGAGCTACAAATGAAGTCAATTAGAGTGGGGCTAGGAATATTCCAGAGGAAACAGAAAGGTACACATGGCCAGAGCCTAGAGATCAAGTGAGTGATTAGGGAGAGATGAAATGAGAGAAGTGGGTAGGAGTTAGAGAAGACATGGTGCAGAATTCGAGTTGGATTATAAATCACTTGCAAGATACTACTGTGTTTCAACCAGGAGAGTGATATGATCTATGTTTAGGAAAGCAACTCTGGAGCTGTTTGAAGAATGGATTGGAGAATAAGAATGGAAGAAAATGAGCCAATTTGTCGGCTATTCCAATAGACCACCCGAGGGAAGATGACTTGAACTTGAGTTGTGGCCATGGAAGTAGAAATGCCTCGACAGGAGTTCTTGCAGGATGAGTGCAAATGGCATGCGAGGAAAAGGAAGAAATAAGGATGGAGCTTAGGGTTTGAATTTGAACAATAGGGTAGATAATGCTGCTAGTTCCTGAGCCGAGTCTGGGAATCTTGCTCCACTGGTAGCTTTTATCTCTGCTCAACATATGAAACAATAGCAATCAAACACAGATTATTTTTTAAAATAGTTTTCATAATTAAAGGAATATTTCCAGATATGTCGTGAAACTTAAACACAGTCAGCCTAAAAGAAGCACCATCTAGAAGTAGAAGATATGCCTTCTCAGATCGAAAAATCCTGCCATTCTAATGGTTCAAAGTTATCATTTCATAATGGTTTTAAGCAATAGTGCAGTCCTGGCCATTCACATGTGACTAAAAGTAAAACTGATGGCAAAAGAGCTATGGGGAAGGTGGTGCTCCTTATGTAAATTCATCAGTGTAAATAGCTCTTTCATTTAAAATTGATTAATACAAAATTTGAGCAAATATTTGCAATGCATAATTATTACTTAGTAGCAAAGATAATCAGGAAGCCCTGTAGACAATGAAACATGAACAATTAAAATCTTTAGGATACACAAAGCTTTCAACAACAAGCTAAACTAATCCAAATAAATAGAAAGCTGTGTTATAATGCTTGGCTATAAAGGATTTAAAGCCAATGTTAATAATAAAAGAATTGCAGGTATCATGACTGGGTGTACACTATGTGCCTTGGCATCTTCTTTTGAAGTGTTATCTTGCATAATCTTCTCAAGAATAATGAAAGGTGGGTTTATTATCTCTAGTTATATATGAAGAAACTGTGACATAGAATAAATATCTTGGGGGCACCTGGGTGGCTCAGTCGTTAAGCGTCTGCCTTCAGCTCAGGTGACGATCCCAGAGTCCTGGGATCGAGCCCCGCATCGGGCTCCCTGCTCCGCGGGAAGCCTGCTTCTCCCTCTCCCCCTCCTCCTGCTTGTGTTCCCTCTCTCGCTGGGTCTCTCTCTGTCAAATAAATAAAATCTAAAAAAAAAAAAAAAAAAGAATAAATATCTTGTCCGAGGTCTTGTGGTCAGTGACTGGGGAAGGGACATCAAACTTGGTTCTTAAGTATCCCAAAACTACTATGCTTATTGAGGATACTTCTTTAATACATGAAGTAAAAGGTAATATAGATCTTAATACATCTTTTCATGTACGCTTTGGAAAGATATTAAAGTTCTAAAGTATCAACTTGCAACTCTTTTTCATTTATTTCACAATTTTCTGTAAGTCCAGATCTTCAAATTGTGAGATTTTTGTATCTTACATGTACTGGACAGAGGAAACAAATTCTATTCCAATTATTATTAATATCCAATTATTCTTGTTAATGAAGTAAATCATCAGGACAAAACCAAAAGTACCAGGTAATTATTTCAGGTGGGGCTTTGGAAGACTTTTCTATGCCTACATGTGAATATGAAACCATGCTGGGTTCTGGGACTGCATGAAAAACAAAGAGGAAAATCAGTGGAGAGTCAATTTATAAAGAGATTTCAGTTTCTTAACCTAGAACGCCTTCTCAACCTGTCAATACTTCCTTCAGCCTCTATAACTTTCAGACTGATGGAAAGACCGTGCTTAAGCAAAATTCACCTGCTTCTAATCCAGAAGTGTGTTCTTATTTGACTCTTTCCTGGAGTAGACATGGTATATTCAATTTTGATTTTCTTTTCTGACCATTGAGTCAATTTATATTTGTACAGGAGCTACATTGTAAGAAAGAAGTTAATAAAAATTCAATGAATTTTATATGATAAGAAGTTAAATTGTCAGTATATAACTATATATATTTAATTGCCATTAAGTAAAACTTTTTCATCTCTTATATTAAAGTCAGTATTTTATATTTCATTTCAGCACAGGATTTATTTCTGTAAGATTAGTGCTTACATTCAACTAATAATATGTCTTAATTTTAGAATACACTTGGAAATGCAATTAAAATTTCACCAATGCTATGATCTGAATGTTTGTGTCCCGCCTTCCCTAAAATTTATGTTAAAATTCTAACCTGCAAAGATGGTGGTGTCAGGAGGTGGGGCCTTTGGGAGGTGCTTAAGCCATATGAATGGAGCCCTCATGAATGGGATTAGTGTGTTACAAAAGAGGCTCCAGAAAGATCCTTAGCCTGGTTCACTATGTGAGGACATAGTGAGGTGTTGGCAATGAACCAGCAAGAGGGCCCTCACCCAACCACTCTGGCACCTTGATCTTGGACTTTCTAGCCTTTAGAACTGTAAGAAACCAAACTTTTGTTATCGGCTACCCCATTTGTGGTATTTTATTATAGCAGCTTGAATGGATTAAGACAACTGAGTCAGGCCAAAATATTTATTTCTAAACTGTTCAGTACTACTTTGCAAGGGACTTGAATCTTCATTTTTTGTTTTATTGCCATAGTAATTATCAGCAACAAATATTAATTGGTGGTTTACTTTTGGCTTAGCACTAAAGTAGGTAGGTTCTCTAACTCAGTATAACAGGTATAAGACATGTTGACACAGTTTTACACTGATGATTGTTGGTGATTAGAAAGAATAACATCGAGGAAAAAAGTGAACAAATAATTATGTGATAACTATTATGTATAGGCTTTGTTCTACACACTTTATCAATATTAAGTCATTTAATCTTCTCAGCAATTCTATTATTATCCCCATTTTTCAAATAAGGAAAGTAAGGGAAGAAAATGTTATACACCTTGCTCAAGGTCACCCAGATAACACATGGTAGAACTGAGATATGAAACCAGGTACTCTGGCTCCAAAAGATACATGGTTGAAAGCCTCTGGTCTTTGATCTTCTAATAGAGATTGCTTTCAGAAATGGCTTCCAATTAGATATAACAGACATTTCAAATCCTCTTTGAAATTCAGACGTGTGAGATGATCTAGTTTTCCTGAACCATTTGCTGAAACAAGGCCTTCAGTGCAGACAGTTGATTTAGGAGGTGACCCCAAGGAAGCACAGGGAGAAAGGAATGAGAAAAGCTAGTGAAGAGTGGGTTGTTGGACACGTTACTACTATGAGCTCAGAGCTCAAGGTCCTGGGGATCCTCCTCCTCAGTTCTGTGTGTGTGCCCCCATCCTTCCAAGTTGAGTGCTCCCCTAGGAATGTTAGATTCCTCGCATTCTGGGATGCCCAGCCCAGGGTGTGAGCAAGCTGTCTTGGGGCCAGAGAAACCTCTCAAGCCAAGAATCACGGAAGTCAGTGTGCAGGAGAACTGACCACTGAAGTTTCAGGGTAACTCACAGGTGAGCCAAGGAAGCAGGGAGTAGAGGATAACAGCGCAGGGTATAGTAAGGAAGAACAGACATCTATTGTCTTTGTCTGCCAGCTTCCAGATCCCTAACTTTTGATGACGGTACCTCAGTTGCCTTGTAGTTAGCCGCACATCCTCTCTCTCCCTCTGCATGGTGAAGGTGGGCTCTAGTGAGGGCAGGGCTGACTCCCCTGCCCTCCAGCTCCAGGGTAAAACATGAATCCCAAGAATTTTCAATCAGCCTAATCCTTTCCCTGGACCCAGTGACTGGTGCACAGATAGTCATGTACGCTCATTTCTGAGATTCAGCTGTACAATTCTCAACTTTTAGGAAATATCATTTTTTTCCTTCCGAGGCTGCTGAATTGGGAAGGCTGGGATTTGCAGAGGAAGTAGCCATTGCATGCATGGGGCCTATCTGAGAGAAAAACAGATCTGTAGAAAAGGAAAGACATACAAACACAGAAGACCACAGGCAGACATAGTAGTTCTGAATTGAGTCCTAACCCTAACCAGCCCTACCCATGGACTTTTCAGTTACATGAGTCAATAAATTCTCTTTTTGGCTTAAGTTATTTTTAGAAGAGTTTCTCCTGCCTACACCACTTTTCCATAACATTTTTGAATGCTTGAACAGTATCTCAACTTCTGAGTGTTTACTGCCTCATTACTTAAAACTTCAGAATTTTTCATTGAAAGGGATCTCTGAAGCCACATAAGCCAGTCTTCCTCAAGGTCTACAGCTGTGCTATGCAGCGTGGTAGGCAATTGCCACGAGGCAGATGAAATGTGGCAGGTCCAAAATGAAATGTGTTGTAAGTGTAATTAATATACACACTGGATTTTGAAGACTTTGTACATAAAAAATGTAAAATACCCCATTGCTAATTTTTCTATATTGATTATGCATTGAAATAAAAGTATTCTGGATATATTGGGTTAAATAGAATATATAATTAAAATTAATTTAACTTGCTTATGTTTTTTGATGTGGCCACTAGACAATTTAAAATCATATATGCAGCTCACATTATATTTCTACTGGACAGTGCTGGTCTGTGGCTTCCCTGACAAATGGTGATGCAGCCTTTTCTTGAACATGCAGCTCATTACCCCTCTAGGAAGCCCCATCCATTATTGGGCTGTTCTAAGTGTTAAAAATGATTGCCTGTAGATCCAAGATCCATCACCTTGAAACTTCCATCTATTGGCACTAGTTCTGCCTCCTGAGTATGACAGAGTATCTACTCCTCATTCACATCCAGCTCTTCTGGTTTGTTACCGGAAGATAACCATCCAGTGTATCTTTCACCATCTTATCTCATAGGACATCACAGACATTTTGACTGGTGCTTTGCTGACAGGATCCTATATTTGCATTAGCAACTGTTGCAGATTTATTAGCTATGATCTTTTTATATTTAATGCAAAACCTGGCTCTGTGCCCTTCTTGTGAGACCTACAGGAAAGGGATAGATTTCTGTTTGGGACCTAGAAAGCTCTCTCCACCCCCATAAGGTGTGACCTGAAGAGAAGTTAAGGTCATCCAGCAGGGATGTTTTCTCCTGCCCTGAGTTCAGTCTTGGGAAATGGACATGGACTTTGGGCTGAGAAGAGGACTGTTGTCAAAAGAGAAGAGCAGTTCCGAGTCCATTTTTGGCAAACAACAGACCTATTCCGATATTACTTGCTCCAACCCAGGTTTCGTGAAGAAGGACTGGTTGTAAAAGTAGGTGAAATAGCTTCTTTGCCATTAGTATCCTTAAAGAAGTACCAAGAAATTTAATGTCCCCTTTAAATTCAAAAATAAAATAAGTTAAATGCTGCAAATTGCTACTTACGTCATGAAGATCTCAAGTTTCAAGTTCTTGATGCTCACTTTTATGATCAAATAGATTCACATCTTTCAAGATAGAGTCATAGTTTAAAACACTATTATCGTCTGTGTTTCTAACATATTCATTGCAAAGTTGTGAGCATCCACGATAAGCTAAGTCTTTTTAATTGGAATTCCTTACATTTCAGGATTCTGAAAACAAAAACACATGTGTCTGCCCCAAACTGACTCTTTTTTCATTTCATATTATTTCAATGTAGATTTCATCACTGACCCCTGAAATTTTAGTCTAGTGATCAGATGGAACTTTTTCTTGTCTAGGGAAAGCTTTTTATTGTAAATAAGTTTCCTGAAGGAGAAGTTAAATAAGACAAGTTCATGCCAGGCACTAATTAAAGCATATAGGTTTTGTGGACACAATAATATGCCCTGATTATCCAGACAAGTAACTTAAGAAGTAACAAATTGTCGGGTAATGAATCTAATTCAAAATATCTAATTCAAAAGTGGTGCTAAAGCATTTCAGTGCCCTTTAAACATCCATATTTGTCCTGTTTCAGTTCATGTCAACGTCCAGATAAAAATTCTGTCTACATAATGTCCAAAACATTCAGTTAATTCAGTTCATTCAATTCAGTTAACTCAATAGGAAAATTCACCAACGAATTGACAAGCTAATTTTTCTAAAAGAGTTGATCAAAATAGTTTCAGCCTAAGAAGGTTTTAGAGAGATAATATCAAAAAGCCAAAGCTTTAATCTTATCTCATTTTTCCTTCAATAAGTCATTGTACTGCTTCCTCCCACTTAAAAGACAATCACCTTTAACATTCTATAGTTTCTCTTTTCCCCCAGGGCAGTGAACCTTCTCTATATGCCATCAAATCCAAAATTTCTAAAATCTCAATAGCCTAGTGTATTGAAAGAGTTAAGGTGATTCTTCTAAACAGTTTAGAGATTCAGACATCCTCTGAAAATCCTCTTAATCCTCCCACCACAGAATAGGTAATTCTCTGAGGTCCCCAATGACTTTTCTCTATGTGATAGATGGATCCTAAGGTGACCCTCAATAACTTTTTCCTTTTAGTATTTATGCCCTTGCATGATTGCTGCTCCTTGTGTGTGGACAGCGCCTGGGACTTGTTTCTAACCAACGGAACATGGCAAGATGATGAGATGTCCATTCCATGATACATTACATTATATGGCAAAAGTGATGAGATGTCACCCCCTTGATTATTTTGTTATATAAAACTGGGAGGCCATACATGTGCAGGATAGAATCAAACAGGCACAAAGCTCTCCAAGCATCACTGGCTGACTGCGTGATTGCACACATATGAAAGAAAGACCTAAAGGGTATGGAAATAAATAAAAGCCAAGGGAAGATTTGAAAATTTCCTATATTTTGAGTGTACTCCATAACCCACACATAGATGCATCAGCAGAGGGTAGATTTACTAGTATTAGGTGTTGAAGCAAACCTCTCATCAATCATCAATCAACTACTAGGCTATTGCAGACATAGTAGTGACCTCTAGGATCCCAGGATAAAAAAATATAATAGGACTTTTTTTTTTTTAACAAGCAGAAAAAAACTTAGCAGTTACATACCAAGTCATATATGAACAAGATTGAACCCAGACAAGTTATTTTAAAATAAGACAATATAAACTAACAACCCACAGGGGATAAAAAGCAGAATCCAGAGTTGCTATAACGTATTATCTAAAATGTCCAGTTTTCAACAACAAAAAAATGAGACATGCAAAGCAACAGGAAAGTGTGACCCATACCTCATGGGGATAAAATAGTCAGTAGATATTGTCTGTAAGTGGGCTCAGATATTATATTAGCAGACAAATATTTCAAAGCACTTATTATAAAAATGTTCAAAATTAAAGGAAATCATGTTTAAATTATTGAATTAAAATATGGCAATGAATCAACAATAGGAAGTCTCAATAAGGAAATAGAAATTATGAAAATAAACAAATGGATATTCAATAATTGAAAGTTACAGTAGCTATAATGAAAAATTCACTAAATGGGTTTGATCACAAATTTGCAAGTAGAAGAAAGAATCATTAAACTTGGAGAAAGAAAACTAAAAATTATCTAATCTGATTAACAGAGGAGGAAAATTGAAGAAAAGAGTGGACATCCGAGATTTGGAGAAAACAAAACAACATAAATGTAATTGGGATCCTAGAAAGATATGACAGAAATAGTTGCAAAAAATTTTTTGAAGAAATAATAACACACAGCCTTTCAAATTTAGTGAAAAAGTAAATCTACAAATCCAAAAAGCTGAATGAATTCCAAATTAGGACAAATAATAAACGTAAGGAGATCCACACCTAGATGCATCATAGCCAAACTGTTGAAAATCAAAGATAAAGTCTGGAAAGCAGTAAAAGAAAATAACTCATTACATACAGAGAAATCATGATAAAAATCAACAGCTGACTCCTCATCAGAAGCAATGAAGGCCAGAAGACAATGAAATGATGCATTTAAAGTGCTAAAAGTAAAAAAGGGTCAGCCAAAAATTCTATTTTCAATGAAATGACAGTGAAAAGTGAAAATGAAACATACTCCCAGATAAACAAAGACTGACAAAATTTGTTGCTAGTAGACTTGTCTTACAAGAAATACTAAAGAAAAATCTTCAGGCTGAAAGAAAAAAACACCAGAGTGTAAACTGAATTAAAAGGAAGAAATGAAGAGCACCAGAAATGGTAAATATGTGGATAAGTATAAAAAATGGCCAGAATATATTTCCTCTCTTTTCTTCCCACAATATATTTAAAAGGTAAAAGTTCTGTAAAACAATAATAGCACTGTATTGTTAGGTTTCTAATATACATACATGTAATATATAAAAATAGCAGAAAACAAGAAAAGGAAATAAAACTATATTGGAGCGAAGTTTCCATAGTTTACCAGAATTAAGCCAATATGATCCTGAAGATTAATTAGACTATGATAAATAAAAAGCATATTGTAATACTTTATGAAAAACAAAATTACTTTTAAGATGTAGTAAAGAGTCAATAGAGAAATTTAGATGATACAATAAGAACAATAAATAAAATATTTCTTTAATACAAAAGAAGGTCCAAAGGAGGAAAAAAGAAACAACAACAACAACAAAAATGAAACATATGGAAAAGCAACGGAAAAATTGCAGATGTAAATCCAAGCATGTAGATAATTATAAAAATGTGACTGTCAGAGAAAAGGCAGAGATTGTCAGAATAGATTTTTTTTTTAAAGAGCAACATCCAATTGTATGCTGTCTACAAAGGACACACTTTAGATTAAAAGACACAAATTAGTTGAAAGTAATAAGATAGAAAAATATATTCCATCCAAATAGGAATGGTAATAGAACTATAATTAATATCAGAAAAAAACAGGCTTTGTGAAAAGAGATATAATTACAGATGAGCAGATTTATAATGACAAAAGGATCATACATCAAGACAATATGTACACACCTTACAACAGAACCCAAAAGACATATGTAAAAACCAAAAGAATTGAAAGGATACATAAGAAATTTACAAATATAGTTGGATATTTCAATACCTTACTCAGAAATAATTATTAAATAAGTGGAGAATCAGCAAGGATCTCGAAGACCTGCATAATACTAGCAACCAATTTGACCTAATTGACATTTATAGAACACTTTGCCTAACAACAGAATACACATTCTTTTTAAGAGCACATGGAACATTCTTCAAGGTAGACCATATGCTAGGCCATAAAACAAGCCTCAATACATTTAAAAGAATTAAAGTTATTCAAAGTATGTTCTCTAACCATAAGAAAATTGAACTGAATGGAAACAAAAGCAACATAATAAAATTTATGGAACACTGCCAACAGTTATTAGAGGGAAATTTATACCTATAACTGAGCACTTCAGAAATGATGAATATTTTCAAATAAATAGTCTTAGTGATCAACTTAGGCTAAAAAAGGAAGAACAAACTACCCTAAAGCAAACAAAAATAAGGCAATAACAAAGATCAAAGCATAAATAATAAAATAAAAATAGAAAAATAATAGAGCAAATCAAAATAACCAATGGTTGGCACTTTCAAAAGATCTACAAAACTGATGAACCTTTAGCTAGATTGACCAGGAAAAAAATGAAAGAAGGCATCAATGACCAAAATGAGAAATGAAAGAAGGGACTTCCCTATTGCCCCTACAGAAAGTGAAAGGATTTTAAGAGCATACCATGAACAACTTTATGGAAACAATTTAGATAACTTACATAAAATAGATAAATTACCAAAACTGACTCAAGAAGAGTTTATAAAACCTGAATAGGCCAACCACGAGGAAAGAAAGAAAATGAATTAGTAATTAAAAATTGCCCAGGGGAATCTAGGTGGCTCAGTCAGTTAAGCATCCAACTCTTGATTTCAGGTGAGGTCATGATCTCAGGGTTGTGAGATTGAGCTCCACTGGGCATGGAGCCTGCTTAAGATTCTCTCTCTCCCTCTCCCTCTGCACTTCTGCCCCTCTCTCCCTCCCTCTTAAAAAAAAGAAAGAAAGGGGTGCCTGGGTGGCTCAGTTGGTTAAGCGACTGCCTTCGGCTCAGGTCATGATCCTGGAGTCCCTGGATTGAGTCCCGCATCGGGCTCCCTGCTCAGCTAGGAGCCTGCTTCTTCCTCTAACCCTCCCCGCTCTCATGTACTCGCTCTCTCTCATTCTCTCTCTCTCAAATAAATAAAATCTTAAAAAAAAAAGAAAGAAAGAAAAAGAAAGAAAGGAAAGAAAATTTTTCCCAAAAAAGAAAGGTTGAAACCCAGATAATTTAATTGGTAAATTCTGTCAAATATTTTAAAAATATATAATAATAGTAATCTTTCACAAACTATTTCAGAAAATAGAACAGGAAGGAACACTTCTCAACTCCTTCTATTAGTCTACTCTTAAGACACCAAAACCACACAAAAACATCACAAGAAAACTACAAACCAATATCTTACGTAGACGCATAAATCTTTCATCAGAGACTGGCATGCTGAATCTAGCAAAATATAAAAAGTATTATTTTTAAATGAAAACCACAACGAGATAATCACTTTGCACCTACTGATATGGTTATAATAAAAAAAGATGGGAAATAAACATTGGTGAAGATGTAGAGAAATTGGAACCCTTATATACTGCTGGTAGGGGTGCAAAATATACAGCTGCTTTGGAAAATAGTCTAATAGTTCCTCATAAGATTAAATATAGAGTTTCCATATAAACCACCAATTTCCCCTCTTAGGTATATAGCTAAGAGAAATGAAAACATTCATCCACACAAAAACGTGTACACAAATGTTCCTGGCAGTCTTATTTATATTAATCAAAAAAATAGAAGCAACCATAATATCCATCCAGGATATGAAGTACTGATACATGCTACAACCTGGATTAACCTCAAAAACATTATGCTAAGTGAAAGAAGCCAGTCACAAAAGACCACCTTATTATATGATTCCATTTACAAGAAATGTCCGTAATAGGCAAATCTATAGAGACATAAAGTTGATTAGTGGTCACCTGAGGCTGGCAGAGGGAGAGGGAGGGAAGAATGGGAGGTGACTACTAATGGGTATGAGTTTCTTTTTGGAATGATGTGAATGTTCTAAAATTAGATCATGGTAACAGTTGCACAGCTATGTGAATATAATAAAATTCACTGAATTATACACTTCAAATGAGTGAATTGTACGCTATGTGAATTCTATCTCAATCAAGGCTTTTTTTTTTTTTTTTTTTTTTTTTACAAAAGTATCATACACTCTGACCGGGGGGTGGGAAGGCATCCCAGAAATGCAAAATTAGTTAACATCTAAAATTCCAGTCTTTTCTTACTTTTTTTTCTGCTATAATTAATAATGCAGTGAATAGGGGCGTCTGGGTTGCTCAGTTGGTTAAGCGTCTGCCTTTGGCTCAGGTCATGATCTCGGGGTCCTGGGACCGAGCCCCCGCGTTGGGCTCCTTGCTCAGTGGGGAGTCTGCTTCTCCCTCTCCCTCTGCCCTTCCACCCACTTGTACTCTCTTTTGTCTCTCTCAAATAAATAAATAAAATCTTTATTAAAAAAATAATGAAGTGAATAGAGATATTATCATCTTTTTAGAGAAATTTTAAGAGACAATACATCACTCCTCTCTTTTTGAATTTATAATCAAGCAGGAAAACAAAAACAAAAATAAAAATAAAAATAAGCAGGAAAAATGTTTAGGAAACAGACAAATGGAAATCAGGATATGAGCTTTATTCCTCAGAAATCCAATAGAAGAGCATGGCTTTTTTATTTTTTTTAAGATTTTATTTATTTATTTGAGACAGAGAGCATGAGAGGGAGGAGGGTCAGAGGGAGAAGCAGACTCCCCGCCGAGCAGGGAGCCCGATGCGGGACTCGATCCTGGGACTCCAGGATCATGACCTGAGCCGAAGGCAGTCGCTTAACCAACTGAGCCACCCAGGCGCCTGAGCATGGCTTTTTTAGCTAGGCAACCAAATGAGCTGTCTAATCCCTGCTTCCCAAGTTAGGCACCCTCACGGCTAGACAACCAGGGACCAGTACTGAAATAAGTGGCAGAGAGGAGACAATGTATTCTTCCTGCAGGTAGGCGGTCTCTCTCAACCCCACCTCCAAACTGCCCGCCCCCATAAATACAAAATGGCTGAATTCAAATGTTCCCAAACTCACTAGAGAAACTTCAGTCTCCAAATGTACACACAGGGAATAGAGATCGGTGCTGTAAAGTCAAGCACTTTTGCAGAGTTGCTTACACTAGACATGAAAATCATAATTAAAACTTCCTGTTATTATAAATAAATGTTTTTGGAATGAATAAATGAAGAACAATCACATTTAACAGTATAGTACTGAATTGTTTTTATCCCACCCGGAATAATTATTTTAAGTACCCTCCAGTTTTGTATCTCGGGGGAGCGGCAGCTAGGATGTGATTAGAATTTTGCAGTAAAACCCTGGCTCATCCCCATATTCCCAGGAGATTGCCACCTGCTTCCCAGGACAGGTGGTGTCAAATAACAATCACAGAGAGTGGCTGAGTCCTGCTTTACTACTCACGTACTCATATAGAAGAATGCATGTTGAATTACTTATTTAAAGATACATAGTCTTGGCTTCTCGATCCTATGAGAATCAATTCAATCCTCATCATACCAGTTTTTCATCTGTGGTAGAGAGATACCTACTTGGATTGAAATTCTAGTACTACCATATTCTGGGTAAACATAAAAGTTTTACTCCTCCATCTATAAAGATAGTAATGGTGTCTTTTTTTATTGGGTTATTGCAAGAGTTGGAGATTATACATGTGAGGAGCTAAGCACAGTGTTTGGCACATAATATGCATTCAATAAATTTTAGCTGGTAATGATGTCACAGCACAGCATGCTCATAAAAATAAATTAGCTCAAGATTCACAAGATTATGGAATTCCTATAAGAAAAGTGTCATAAATGGTAAACATTACATATAATATCATTGTACATAGATTATCGAAGGCACTGCCTCGTACTGGAAACAAAGACATAATTAGCTGTAAATGATTTTAAGTGAGATTTTCTGTTAGTAAAAAAATCATTTTTACATCAGGACATTAGCAGAATAGTGTTTATCCTCGTACTTACGGGGATAGCTGACATAGCTAACCTTGTTAGCAGAGAATGCTTGGAAAAGTTAAAAAAACACCTACAGAGGGTCTATCATTGGTGATCCAGGGAGCAGTAACAGAAGGGCACAACAAAGGGAACTGGTTGTGTAATTGCATTCTGTCAAACAGCTAGATAAGCAGCCAGCAGTTTTGCATTAGAATGCATTTGGTTATCCCATTGACAATGGGCTGGTAATCCTATAAATATTTATTGCTGAACTAAAGAAAGCAGCATAAGCTTTTACCCTTTGCAAAAGGTCTATAACCTGCACGGTGCCAGTGAAGTATGAAACCCTGATGATTTGGTTACTCCTTAATATGTTAGAGGCTAGACTGAGCTTGGCACATGGGAACACTGTGGATGCGGTTGTTGGAGGCATGCTTCTGGGGGGCAATTGTGGGCATATGCTTCAGTGGGGGAGTGATCAAACCCACAGCTGCTCTCTACTCTGACCTGAAGCAGGACAATACGGAACTCATGGATTAACCGATTTAACCTTGAATGGTTGGGAATAAGGATCAATTCTTTCTGAATAGACTAAACCAAAGAACAAAAGAAGAAAGAACAGGGTGGGAGAAAACACGCTTTCCTCGAGATGATTCTGTATCTGTGTGTGTTACGTCATGTTATTCTTCCACTGTGGCTTGGGAGAAATAAACTGAATCTTTCTTCAGAAGGTATGGCATCACTTAAGTAATAAATCTATTCCATTTCCAGTTCTGTATGCTCTGTGTGTCAAATAACCAAAAATAAAAATTTATCACTTATCGTTTTGCAGATCTTTTCATATCCTGTCTACTCCCTGATTTAGGCAGCACATAATAAAAGCCCCCAAATAAAAAGACCAAAACAGCTATCGATATAACAAAGAAAATAATCAAAAATAAGAGAAGAAGGTAGAGAAAGAGATCAAAAATCTGCTGGCTGAGAAAATCTACAATAAGTTAAGTGGGATGCTTAATTGTGAACTTTCTTTGTAACTAGAACAAAAAGGAAACCTCAATGAATAAATACTACCATCCTCTTATTTAAAAAAAAAAAGCTATAAATCTATAATAACTATGCATGATACTTAATTATGAACTTTGCAGCCAAAACAAAGAGGAAAGCAATGAATAAATATTACCATCTTCTTTTTTGAAAAAGTTACTATACCTCCTCAAAACTGCACATCAGTACACCACTTGTTTCTCTTGCTTGTGTTGGTGTAATAATGAGCACCAGAAGGGGTGCCTGGGTGGCTCAGTTGGTTAAACTTAAGCGTCTGACTTTGGTTCAGATCATGATCTCAGGGTCCTGGGATTGAGCCCCACCTCAAACCCCACCTCAAGCCCTGCACTGGGCTCCACGCTCAGCAGGGAGTCTGCTTCTCCCTCTGGTCCTCCCCCTGCTCATGCTCTCTCTCAAATAAATAAATAAATAAATAAAATCTTAAAAAAAAATGACTACCAGTAGGCAGTGAGTAAAGGGTTCATTGTCTCCCGTGTGTGTGTGTGTGTGTGTGTGTGTGTGTGTGGTACATGCACATTTCTATTGACAATCGAAGGGAAACTCAAGGGCTACTTATGAATTTGAAGATTCAGATTTTTAATGCAGGAATACTAGAAGGGAAATAATATTTTTCCCTCTTAAACATCTGCTATGTGTCTGATACCTTTCTGGAGATACACAGAGAACAAGACAGACATGGTCCTGCTCTCATTATGCTTCCAAGCTATTAGGAAAAAAATACTTTTGGGTGCCTGGGTGGCTCAGTCGGTTAAGCGACTGCCTTTGGCTCAGGTCATGATCCCGGAGTCCTGGGATCGAGTCCCGCATCGGGCTCCCTGCTCGGCGGGGAGTCTGCTTCTCCCTCTGACCCTCCCCTCTCTCATGTGCTCTCTCTCTCTCATTCTCTCTGTCTCAAATAAATAAATAAAATCTTTAAAAAAATAAAAATAAAAAAATACTTTTGAGCAAGTAATTGCAAGTCTGATAATGTTACCCAAAATGATAGGTGCATACTCCTCTTGTCATCAATACCAAGGAGATTCTACCTGCCCCTGGTTAACTAAAGCAATTATCTCTGCCTAAGTGTGTGGTGGCTAAGTGCAGGTTCTGGAGTCAGAGGGCCTGGGTTCGAATCTTGTGCAGCAATTAGCTCTACAATCTTGACCAAATTACTTAGCCTCTGTACACTCCCGGTTCCTCATCCTTACAGTGGGGATAATAGTAGTATCTACTATGGAATTATAGTCATATAATTATGTTATTGTGAGGATTAAATGGGACTTCTTTTCTTGGAATCACATGGTTCCAAGACCGTGCTAGCAAAAGCTGAAAGGTCTCTTGAGCCCCAGCCTTGGAGTTCCTCAAACCTCACTTCTGTAGCATTCTATTGGTCAAAGTGAGTCACAAAATCCATTTAGATTCAAGGGATGGGGAAATAGACTCCACCTCTTAATGAGAGGAGCTGCAAAGTATGGTAGCTATTTTTACATTCTTCCACATGGCAGTGGGGATGGAAAGACCACATAGTGTGTAGGATGAATAGATCTTAATGTTTGTTTGGATGTAGGGAAGAAAACAGAAAGAAGGAATCGTGATAGCAAATTTTCTGTCCTGAGCAAGTAGGTAGGTAATTTTGCAAATCACCTGGTACTGAATTGAAAATCAGTCCACAATTTAAACTAAACTTTAGAATTGTGTCATTAGGAGGGTTTTTCAAACACACTAACCAACAACTTAGGTTGTTTTGAGAATCGTACTCCTCCATGTTACTTAAATATTGTTGAATTTGCTTTGACTCTATACCTCAAGGGCTAGGAAAAAAATTCTTCAGCGTGTGGACTAACATACTACATGTACTGGGTCCCTTAGAATGAACTCTACATATACCCTGATTTATTCCAGTTATGTTGTTTGTGAGCAAAACATGAATGTCTAACTTTCTAGGATATAGAGAAAGCTTTATCCAAAGGAATAATTCTTCATATTCTCCATATATCTCCAGTTCCCTAGCAATTGCAGTGAAAATTATGACACCTTCCCTTAATGGAGTACTCCCAACAGTGTAAATGGCCATTCCGCATGTGTGAGAATTAGCTCATTCTAGGTTAAGTGTTTTGCCTTTCACTCATACAATGATAGTCATGAAAAAACCGTTGTCCATATTCAGAATGCAGATTCCAGAAAAATTAACAGCATTATCTCACCAAAAGGCTTTGAAAGTAAATATCATTGAGTATATTGATCTATGTATATGAAAATTTGATGGCTTTACTATGAATACTCGTAAATATCTCTCCCTCCTTTCCTTCTCCGTCTCCACGGCCACTGCCTTAACTTTGACTCTGAATGATTCCTTAACTGGTCTTCCTGCATATAATTTCTCCCTTTTTGGGCTATTCTCCATATGTTTCTAAATGCAATTATGATTATTAACTTCTCTACTTAATTAAAAAAAAGTTCATGTCTCTACTTTACCCACAGAGTTCATTCCAAACCAATATTTTCAGTGGGTTTCAGAATAAATTAACAGGTTAATTTAAATTATTTTCAAACTCCCGATGGAAGAAGGATACACTTACAAGCAAAGTGAGTTGTTATTCCAAAAGCCAGACTATTGATTTTCTTGCTTATAATTGAAGTAGCATGTTTATTTGAGTGGGAATATTGGATGTAAGTGTATCTAGTGCCTAAAATATTGGCATTTAGTTCTTTTTCCAAGCTTATTTCATTCTACATGTAAGTGGTAGAGTATGATGCATGTGAAGTTAGACATGATGAGTGCCTTTTGGTTTTTGGATTTTTGAGTTGTTTGGAATCATCTTCCAAAATTCCAGTTATCTTAGATTAAAAAATTAAAATCACACATTTACCAAGTATTGGATTGTGTCAGAGATGGAAAGAAAAAAAGTTGGTCCTTGCTCTAAAGGACCTCATGGCCTTTGAGGTAGTCTTTTAGACAGACTTTTAGCAGGTAAGAGGAGTACAGTGTGGTACTTGCTAATGTAAAGTTAAAGTACCAGGTATGAAGGAAGAGTGGAAAGAAGAAGGGATCTATTGAATCTGGTGAAATCAAGGATATTTTCACAGATGAGCTAGCATTTAAAATGTCTAAATGATGAATAGATGTCCGCACCCCTATGTTAATTGCAGCATTACTTATAATAGCCAAGATATGAAAGCAACCAAACTGTCCATCAAAAGATGAACAGATAAAGAAGATGTGGTGTGTATACACACATACAATGGAATATTACTCAGCCATAAAAAAGAATGAAAGCTTGCCATTTGCAACAACATGAGTGGAGCTAGAGGGTATAATGCTAAGTGAAATAAGTTAGAGAAAGAAAAATACCGTATGATTTCATTCATATGTGGAATTTAAGAAAAAAAAACAAAGAAAGAAAGAAAAAGGAGACAAACAAAAAAACCAGACTCTTAAATAAAGAGAACAAACTGGGGGTTGCCACCAGAAGGGAGGTGGGTGGGGGGTGGATGGAAGAGGTGAAGAGGATGAAGAGTATACTTACCTTGATGAGCTCTGAGTAATGCATAGAACTGGTGAATCACTATATTGTACACTTGAAACTAATATAACACTGGATGTTAATTATACTGGAACTTAAAAGATAAAAAGATGAGTAGGGATTTACAGGAAGAAAAGCTAGGGAATAGCATAAACAATTTTATGGAGGCAGGAAAAGCATGGTTCAGAGAAGTGTAATGTCTTAGCTAAACCTAAGATCCAATAGGAAAACAAGTGGAAGGCGAAGGAATAAAAGTGCTGGGCCCCCTTCTCCACGCAGGCCCAGGGTGGTCTGCTCAAGATACCATGTCAAGTTGAACCACATGAAATTGACATTTTATAGATCAAAAGAGTCAAATATTGGAATTTCAGAGATTCAAACTTCTAAAAGTTCAACCGTGGAGACTTGAGCTTGGCATTTTGAAGTCAGTTCATCTAACCTGACATGTTTGCTTGTGAGTAAAGGAGGCCCACTTAATATTTTTAGGTAAATGATGGTTTACTGAGGGGAAGCAAGAACAGCTCTCCCAGGAGTCCAAGAACAAGACATAGACTCAGCGGAGCATTATGGAAGATAAACAGAAATAACCTCCACTCTGCCCTCATCATAGCACCGCTGTTCTTTCTGTTGATCTATTCCCCTTTTCTTTCTCTGTGGATTGATTTCCTTGGTGTACTTGTAGTTTCTGCTCCTTCATGCCTTCAACTTACTATGGACAGGGCACCCCAGCTCTCCTTCAAATCATAACCCTTTGGCTTCAGCTTTCCCCATCAACTGATGATGCGTGCATATTTTGAAATTCTGAGAGGATGAATCTAAGTGGCCTAGCTCATGTAGGCCAACCTACATGTGTAGGTCACAGGCCTTATTAGCCAGCTGTCACTTTGTGAATCCAGGTTAATTATCTGCAACCATAGGAAGTACATGGCTGCTCAGTGGAAGGAGGTGTGGGTGGGGATACTTCCCCAGAGGAGGATGTGGCAGGCAGGACTCACAAGCCAGAGCAGTACTGATCACGTCCCCAAGTGAGGTCGGGGTGAGAACCCCTGACTCAGTTCCTGAGGTCCAAGAGCACCTACTCTCTCACATTTTGCTTTCAGCTTCAAGAATATCTAAGAATGCATCCTCAGTATAATTACCCAGAATATCCATAATCCTCATTATTCTTGAGATTTGGGGGTTAAATAATTCCTGTCCCTGCTGGAGCTTGGGCCCAAGGGAGGGGGAAAAAATTCACTAATTAAGAAGCAACAGCATGATGCCCTGTCATATTAACTAAATCTTTTTGAGTGTCTAAGCGACCGCTGATGGCCATCCCTTTTCTTACCTCCCCATATTAGACATACTTGAATATCTGCTTTCTGGTTTTTAGAATAAAAAGCCTTTCCAACAATGCCAGTAGCTACTAGGAAAACAAGTGGGCTGCAGGGCTGGCAACCACTTTACTCCTTTCTCATCATCCCTTACGTCTTTTTTTGCCACCATTAGTAGCCTTCACGCATGTAGCAAGTTATTTTTCCACAGGAATTAAAGTGGCTTGACTAGCAATAAATGGCCTCATAATGAGGTGATTATTTTTAACATGTGTAGATTCTAGTCTGGCTCCAATAAATACCAAATAAAGCATGAGACAAATGTCATAGAAAATTCCTTTTTCACTTCCTGTGTGGTATATAAGTACAAGAAAAATCCATTCAACTGTCACTAATATATGCTCTTAATAAATAAAATGCCATCAGGCAAAAACGGAGCTCAGGAACGGTACTTAAAACATAGTCCTCAACACTGAAGCTACTCTCGGGAAAATCCATAGCCCTCCTCCCCCACCAAATCTACTTAAAATACTATTTTTACATCTGTTAAGCTGTTTGTTGAGGTGAGGCATTGGGAAGGGAAATTGAAAGGTGTTGAGCAGGGGAACTGGAGGTGTTTTTCTTTTTATATTAGCCTTGGCTTCTTTCCCCTTCATGTCCTACATTTTTTTTTTTTTTTTGGAGGAGTGTGACTAGTGATGGGAGACTTCCTGATAGTTGCCTACATCTCTAAGACACTGTATATAACTTGTCTCCCAGCATTAAAAAGGAGTCCAGCTGGGTGGAACACAGGACAGGTCCCCAACACAGGAACTGCAAGGGGAGAGATGGAGAAAGCCAGTGTGACCTTGAGGACATGTAGCTGGGGCCAGTAGTCTCACTGTCTTTTGGTCCTGCTGCTTCTTTCACTGTTTTTCCTTCTTGTGCATTATTTAATTATGCACCCATCCATCCATCCACCAAGGCACGATTGTGTACTTTCTGTAAGTATATCACAGTGCAGATGACCAGAACTTACCTCAAGACCAAAGATCTCAAATTTCTTGGAGAACAAGGTCCAGGAATTTGTATATTTAGAAACGTTATTTATTTTTTTTAACATTTTTTTTTTTTAAGAGAGAGAGCATGCACAGAAGTAGGGGGTGGAGAGTCAGAGGGAAAGGGAGAGAGAGAATCTTAAGCAGGCTCCATGCCCAGTGTGGAGCCCCACATAGGGCTCAATCCCACAGCCCTGAGATCCTGACCTGAGCTGAAATCAAGAGTTGGAAGCTTAACTTACTGAGCCACCCAGGTGCCCCCAGGAATTTATACATTTAATAGACTCTAAAGTTAATTCTGATTCTCAGAACTGGGTGAGCCCCACTGATGTAGAGGCTACATATATGTATAACCTGCATTCCTATGACCAAGGAGGTCACCCCCTTGCTGTTCCCTGTCTGATATTCAAATCTTATTCCTATTCTTTCCCTACCTCATATGAGTACAACCAAACAAAAACAAGACTTCTAAAGTTTGTTGCTGGGTGCCTGGGTGGCTCAGTTGGTTGGGAGACTGCCTTCGGCTCAGGTCATGATCTTGGAATCCCAGGATCGAGTCCCGCATTGAGCTCCCTGCTCAGTGGGGAGCCTGCTTCTCCCTCTGACCTTCCCCCACACACACACACACATACACTCTCTCTCTCACACTCTCTCTCTCAAATAAAAAAATAAATAATCTTTTAAAAAAATAAAAATAAATAAAGTTTGTTGCTGACATTAATAATTGAAACATGCTAAAATTCAGTTCCAGTTTGGTGAAAAGGAAGATGTAATGTTTTCCCTCCCAGTTCATGGCCCCTGAACTCCATCCACACACCTCTTGGGTATTCACACCTTGTGTTGAAAAGTCTTATAAACAGAGATTTTATTTTATTTTTTTAAAGATTTTATTTATTTTTTTGAGAGAGAGAGCGCACAAGCAGAAGGAGAGGGAGAAGCAGGAGCCCAACGTGGAGCTTGACTTGGGGCTCGATCCCAGGAACCCAGGACCATGACCCCAGCCGAAGGCAGATGGTCAACTGACTGAGCCACCCAAGCGCCCCTAAACAGAGATTTTAAAGCAGTGTTAGGTAGTAGAAAAGGCACCTACCCATTTTAGAATTAGGTGGCCTTAAGTTTGGATCTCTGTGCCAGAGTTTACTAGCTATAGAACCTTCAGCTAAAAGTCCTTAACTTCTCTAAGTTTTAGGTTTTTTCAACTCTAAAGTGCAATTAAAAGGAAACTAAAAACTTACTAATGCTTCATTTTCAAAAATTTAATTAGATAATGTAGATAGTAGCTTGGAACATTGTAAATGTTCAGAAAGGTAGGTTCAGTGTATATTTGTCACTCCACCCCATGTTAATATTAGTCACCTAAAATATCCTTAGGCCCAGAAAATTGATATTGTATGAATTCGCTTTAACTACATCAGCAAATGCTGCTTTTGGTTGAAATATATTTTATTAATTGCATTTTTTAATTTATATATGTATAAATTTATAATTATGTAGACATATATAATATGCCTGTGTGTGTGCATGTGTGTGTATGTTTTTTGTTTTTTGTTTTTCTTAGATTTTATTTATTTATTTGAGACCGAGAGAATGAGAGAGAGAGCATGAGAGGGAGGAGGGTCAGAGGGAGAAGCAGACTCCCCGCCGAGCAGGGAGCCCGATGCGGGTCTCGATCCCAGGACTCCAGGACCATGACCTGAGCCAAAGGCAGTCGCTTAACCAACTGAGCCACCCAGGCACCCCATGTGTGTGTATGTTTAAAAATGACCTAACCCTGACACTCGTGATTCCTTATAAATGCACCAAATACCCAGACCAAAGATCATTTCCAAATGTGTATTGGTTTGGGCAATAGCATGACTGTCTTTAATTCTCCACCTTTAGTTTGAGGCTCAGCAAGTTAGAGATGACTAGTGATTTTCAAAGTCCCGGTGGATGACAGATACTGCCTTTCATCTCTGCAAAGTGGACAAAGCTGCTCAGTTTGACTAGATGATTATGCCGTGCAAATACACACATGATGCTCAGCACTTACCTAAGTGCAGGTAGCTAGCCTGAATTCCATACACGTAGGCCAATGATGTCTAAATGTGTCCAGAGATCTGGACTGACAGAGTACTTTCTCTTACTATTTAAATCTCAAGGGATCAGCCGAGCCAGCGGGCCCCAGGCCCAGCCTATCTTGTACTGGGCAGAGAACAAGTATAACCAAGTTACGGAGCACTGTGTCATTGAATTTAGTAGAAAGGAGGCATAATTTTCATGATGAGAGAAAACTGGTTTTTATTTCACACATGTCCACACACACATACACGCACTGAACCCAACAAGAACTGAAAGCCACTGTGCTGGAGAGGTTGTCATTCTGGAAGCAAGCCATTAGCACTTTCTGGTCCTCCCAGCAAAGGAAGAGTTTCTAAGGTCACTTGGGGTTGTTTAAGGAGAGCATAAAGTGCTCTCCAGGGCAATTTGTTTAGAGACTGAAAATGCCGCTGTGATGTAGCAGGATGTGGTTGAAAATATCTTCTGCCTGTTGTTTCTTGTGTATTTTCACTGGACTCGCTCTTTAATTGATTCTCTGGAAAAGGCAGAACGTTTTGTTTCAGAGAAGGATCCCTCTTCAGGAAGCTAAATGCTTTTTTCTCACATTTTATTTATCAGAAACTACCTTCATAGCTAAGTAATAGCACAGTAACAGGATTTTCCAGACTCTGAAACTTAAATACACGAATCTTCTGGTCTACCCAAAGTTCAGGAATATGCAGTTCACAAATAACAAATAGTGAAAATCAATGTAATAGACATCTTGGTCACAGGTAAATTTAGTAACAGGCACTTTGAAGAAATTTGGGACATGTTAATTAGAGCAATGGTTCTATCAAAATCTGGCAGATCATGACCAGTTTAAAAAAAAAAAAAAACAGTCTTGGAAAAAATGGGTCATCCTTTTTAGACTTGTAATGAAGGATCTCTTCCATTGTACACCTGTGTCTCCTGACAGTGAGTTTCTTTGCTCTCATTCCTTGTTTACTCTAATTCCTGACAGAATGTCTGTCTGATATATGTTGAGCTTTCAACAAATATCAGTTAAATGAAAAAATGAACGAACAGATTTCAAGATGAGTAACGGTGTCTCAATAAGTTCTAGAAACCATAGTGTTGTGGGTTGAATTGTGTCCTCCAAAACTTCATGCATTGAAGTCTTAACCAGCAGTACCTCATAATATGGCCTTGTTTGGAAACAGGGTCGTGCAGATGTAATTAGTTAAGATGAGATCAAACTAGAATGGCATGGGCTTCTAATCCCATATCACTAGTGCTATTATGAAAAGGGGAAACTTGGAGACAGAGCTGTACACAGGGAAACATCATGTCAAAAATGGAGTTAAGTTGCCTCAAGGCAAGGAGCCACCAGAAGGTAGGAGAAAGGCCTGGAACAGAACCTTCCCTAGTGACTTCAAAGGGAGTACGGCCCTACAGATGCCTTGATCTCAGATTCATAGCCTCTAGAACTATGAGACAATGAATTTCTGTTGTTTAAGCTGTTCCATGTGGTCCACTGTTTTAGCATCCTCAGAAAGCTAATACACTTAGCAATTGAGAATTTAGAAGCAGGAAGAGTCCCAAAACTGTTGAAAGCAGACATTAAGAAAATGTATCTACCAGACAGAGTAGCCCAGCTGCTAATTGGGACGCAAGAACTGGACTCCAATGCATTGGAAGAGGTGACAAGACCCCTAGCCTAGGGTACGAGGCAGATGACCAGATGGGGACTCAGGAAGAAGACCAAGGCAGCTGCCAGAGGAGGCTGGAGATCCAGTCACACACAAGTGCTTGGTTAGCAGAATTGCTTCAAGGTTGGAAGTAGGTCTGCTTAAATGTTCCTTCCCTCAAGTTGAAATTGATGTGGGGACCAGGAGTGGAACAGAACTACATGTGGGGATCTAGGGAAGATGATGTGGCAAGAAGGAAGACTGCAAAAACTGGGAACCAGTGGATCCAAAAGAATGTCCATCTGTCTGGGGCATATTTCCCACTTAAAGTTAAATTGGCTCCACTGTATACATAACTAGATTATTATTATTTGGTATATGCCAGTAATTGATTTTGGCAATTACACATCTGTAATGTGTAATTGTAAAATCTGCATGTGTGATGGAGTTTGTGTGGGGACCTGTGCTAGGCTCTGTTTATGGTTGATGGAATTTTATTTCAGTATCGGCTTTTGTTATAAAATCTCAGGTCTTTCCTAAAAGGATTCCCAGTATACTGACCTGAAAATCATGACATAGATCAAAAGACATGCACTGCAAGGCCTTCTGGGGATTTTCTCTGCCATCATTTCACTATGGAGAATTTCAGGAAAGCTGTCCTACCTTTCAAAAATCACCAGCCCCCTATCTTGCTTATTTCCAGTTGTCTACATCAGACCAAGCAGAAGTTGCACTGAAGAGCTAATGCCTGGCCTCTGAAGGATGGAGGGAATGGTACAGAAGGGAGGATAGTTGACAAGCGAATGGTACACTGATTACCCTATCCAAAACCATCACTAGAACTTTCCCCAAATCACATATTAGGCTTTCACAGTTTTATAAACTAGTATTTTATTTATTAAACTTTTTTTTATAACAAAGGGTAGATTTTTCTTTTGATTAACGTGTACACATATGCCCTTGTGAACAGATATAATTTATGGATTTTTTATTGCCCTATATTTCAGATTAATAAAAAATATTATAACAGGTACTCTTGTAACCAAATTGAACAAGTATTAACATTCTGCCGTTTTTGTTTCACCTTTTTTATTGGAGAATAATGAACATACAATGTTGTATTAGTTTAAGGTGCACAACGCAGTGATTCAGTATTTGTGTACATTACAAAGTCATCACCACAGGAAGTCTAGATAACACTTTACTGATATCACTAAAGCACCAGCTTTCTCCATCCTTCCTCAGAGGTAGCCGTTACCCTAAAGTTGTTGAATATCCTACCCCTCGTGCTCTTATCTAACAATTGGATATGAAATTACTTAACATATACATTATAGATTTTTTTTTTAATTTCTCATTTTGTTTCTTCTGTTTACCATGCTTTTTCCTCGCTTCTTATCTTCTTTCCTGTTTTCCATGATACTCATCAATATCCTTTGTTCTCTTCATTTCTCTTCTGCTAGTTACAGTTGTATATCGATTTCGGGTCTTTCCGTGGTTACCCTTAAAGTATTACACATCTACTTCATATGTCAAGTCTAAACAACTTACATTTTCGTCTTCCTTTTCAACACACTAAGGACATAAAGTCCTGTACATTTTGATTCCCATCATCCCTCTTTCATTTGGTCTCGTATTTTAGGTCCGCCTTATTTATAAGGACCACAATTTAGTATCTTATATTTTTATAGCAACCGTTTATTTTGATGTTTCCACATGCTTATCCATTTCTTTGGTCACTGTTGCCCCTCACATACCACTCCCGTTACTGGCTTCATTCACCCTATCCCAGAAGTGTTGTGAACAGTAAAGTCTGTCTTTGTTGGTCTGAATGTCTTTATCGCAGTTTCATTCTATTCAGTGGTTTGGCTGGACGCTTATTCCAGGTCGACAGCTATTACCCTCAGCACTTTTTCTTCTAGCCTCTACTGTAACTGTCTGATGTTATTAATCACACGAGTTGGGGAAGCATTCTCAGAAACATGGATGTGTGAAGAAAATACTTGACTTGAGATTTTCATGGGAAAACAATTTTAGAGTAATTAAATAGTTCCACTCCTGCGACATTTAAGTCTTCTCAAAATAATTTAAATTCTTTTTAATTCAAATTTAAACCCCTTTTGAAGTCCAGAGGCTTTCTCATCTCACTGAGGCTCATAATCAGGAAATATTAATAGCTATACATTTTATAGATGAAGAAACCAAAGTCTACGTGGCCAAATAATTTACTCTTGATTTACACAGCTAAGAAATGGCATTGACGAATACAAACATCTTCTCATTCAAAACTAGTATAGTTGCCTCTAGAATTAATAATATTACTTTGTATCCCTGCGCTTATTTTTATGACGGGGAAAGGAAATAGAATATGAATTAGGATACAGAGCCCTTGGTCACTCTCATTTAATGATCACATAATTTATGATTTTGTCTTCCTCATGGGGTCCAAGGTGGAAGTCAGCCCCCTAAGCTCAAGGATCAAAACCCCCCAACCTGGCCCTAAGGGCTGGGGAAGCAAATCTTTTTTAAGAGAGCTAAAAGGTAGGAACTCAGTTGCTTGCTTGAGTAATCATGCTCACGAGTTTTAGATTCAGGGTAGGTTCCCTGAGCCACACGTTCAGAAATTGAAAAATGGCAAAATTGAAAAATAAATGACCTTTGAAATACAGAAGAGTCTTCACTCTGGAGAAAAATGTAATTCAGTTTTCAGGCACATTCCACTTCTTTTATGATTTGAGGATATCGCAAGGCATGCCAACAAGTCTAACGGGATATATCTGGTGGAGTAGGTCATTTCTGGGGTAAAATTTGTTTTTTATTTATAGCATGCAAGCATGGGAATTAGGGGGACTGGGTTTCACTCTGGCCCTTGTATCCAGTTTGCTCTGAGAACACCCACAGGTCATTTAGGCTCCATGGGCTTCAGTTTTCTCATTTATAAAATGTAAAACCTGAAGGCTATGTCTGTCTTTTAATATGTGAGCTCAATACATTTCTTATTTATTGGACAAACTTTGATCTTTTTATTTTATGTTTTTATTCACCATAGTATGTGTATATGCATAGAGGTATATATGTATATAAGTAGGTAGGTTGATACTTATTTTTGCTTTCTTTTTTCTCCTTTCTTGACTTCTGTACAATTGATATTTTCAAATATTCTTGGTCTTATGTATGTGTGCACATATGTATGTATGTATGCAGGTATGTATTTGCTGCTCTCTTGGAAACTGCACAAATATTTTCTTCCATTAAAGATTACTCTTAGGGTTTTTTTTTTTTACCTTTTTTAAATAAGACTTTTTATTTTAAGTATAGATTTATGCACAGTTGTAAGAAATTATAAAGAGAGTGGCCCCTGGGTGGCTCAGTTGGTTAAGCTACTGTCTTCAGCTCAGGTTATGATCCCAGGGTCCTGGGATGGAGTCCTGCATCAGGCTCCTTGCTCGTCGGGGAAGCTGCTTCTCCCTCTCCCTCGCTGCTCCCCCTGCTTGTGCTCTTTCTCTCTCTCTGTCAAATAAATAAATAAAATCTTCAAAAAAAAAAGATTCTTCTATTAAAAAAAGAAAGAAATTATAAAGAGAGAGCCTATACCTTTACCTAGTTTCTCCCAACGGTAGCTGTATCTTGCAAAACTGTAATACAATATATCACAACCAGGGTATTGACATTGTTAAAGTCAAGATATAGAACAATTCCAGCACAGGGATTCTTTCTATTACAATCCACACCCCTTTCCTCTTCTCCCACCTATCTTCTCCACCTCATCCCTGATCTCTGGCAATCACTAATCTATTCTCCATTGCTATTCCAAAAATGTTACGTAAATGGACTCATCCAGTATGTAAAAGTTTGGGATTGGCTCTTTTTCACATGGCATAATTCCCTCTAGATTCATCCAAGTGGTTGCATATAACAATTATTCTTTTTTACTGCTGTACTGATAGTATTCTTTGATAAGGGTATACCACAGTTTGTTTAACCACATGCCTGTGGAAAGACATCTGAATTGTTTGCAGTTTGGGGCTATTACAAATAAAGCAGTTATGAACATTTGTATACAGGTTTTTGTATAAGCATAAGTTTTCATTTCTCTGGGATAAATGCTCAAGAGTATAATTGCTAGGTTGTATGGTAGTTCCATACATGTTTTTTTTTTTTTATGTTATGTTAATCACCATACATTACATCATTAGTTTTTGATGTAGTGTTCCATGATTCATTGTTTGCATATAACACCCAGTGCTCCATTTAATACGTGCCCTCTTTAATACCCATCACCAGGCTAACCCATCGCCCCACCCCCCTCCCCTCTAGAACCCTCAGTTTGTTTCTCAGAGTCCATAGTCTCTCATGGTTCGTCTCCCTCTCCGATTTCCCTCCCTTCATTTTTCCCTTCTTGCTATCTTTTTTTTTTTTTTAACATATAATGTATTATTTGTTTCAGAGATACAGGTCTGTGATTCAACAGTCTTACACAATTCACAGTGCTCACCATAGCACATACCCTCCTCAATGTCTATCACCCAGCCACCCCATCCCTCCCACCCCCCACCACTCCAGCAACCCTCAGTTTGTTTCCTGAGATTAAGAATTCCTCATATCAGTGAGATCATATGATACATGTCTTTCTCTGATTGACTTATTTTGCTCAGCATAATACCCTCCAGTTCCATCCACGTTGTTGCAAATGGCAGGCTTTCATTCCTTTTGATGGCTACATAATATTCCATTGTATATATATTCCGTACATGGTTTTAAATGGAACTACCAAACTTTTCCAGAGTGGCTGTATGAATGTACACTCCCACCAACAATGTATGTGGGATCTAGTTTCTCTATCTCCTCACCAGCATTTAGAGTTGTCACTATTGTTTTTTCTTTAATAATATTTATTTTAAAAATGTATTATAGTGTTTGTTAAGACCACCAGGGCAATGTTAAATAGAAATGGTACTTTCTCCTTGCAATGCTATTAGTTTTTGCCTTACATAGTTTTATGCTCTGTTTTTAGGTGCTACATATTAAGGATTGTTACATCTTCTTGGAGAATTGACACCTTACTGTTATGTAATGTGCTTCTTTATCCCTGATTTTTTCCTTGCTTTGAAGTAGACTCTGTCTGAAATTACTATACCTACTCCTGCTTTCTTTTGATTAGTCATAGCATGATAAATCTTTTCCCCATCCATTTACTTTTTTTTATTATTGTGTTATGTTAATCACCATACATTACATCATTAGTTTTTGATGTAGTGTTCCATGATTCATTGTTTGCATATAACACCCAGTGCTCCATTCAATATGTGCCCTCTTTAATACCCAACACAAGGCTAACCCATCCCCCCTGCCCCCTCCCCTCTAGAACCTTCAGTTTGTTTCTCAGAGTTCATAGTCTCTCATGCTTCCTCTCCCCCTCCGATTTCCCCCCCTTCATTCTTCCCTTCCTACTAGCTTCTGTTTTTTGGTTTTTTTGTTTTTTTTAACATATAATGTATTACTTGTTTCAGAGATACAGGTCTGTGATTCAACAGTCTTACACAATTCACAGCACTCACCATAGCACATACCCTCCCCAATGTCTATCACCCAGCCACCCCATCCCTCCCACCCCCACCACTCCAGCAACCCTCAGTTTGTTTCCTGAGATTAAGAATTCCTCATATCAGTGAGATCATATGATACATGTCTTTCTCTGATTGACTTATTTTGCTTAGTATAATACCCTCTAGTTCCATCCACCTCATTGCAAATGGCAAGATTTCATTTTTGTGATGGCTGCATAATATTCCATTATATATATATACCACATCTTCTTTATCCATTCATCTGTTGATAGACATCTTGGCTCTCTCCATAGTTTGGCTATTGTGGACATTGCTGCTATAAACATCGGGGTTCACATACCCCTTCAGATCCCTACGTTTGTATCTTTGGGGTAAATACCCAGTAGTGCAATTGCTGGGTCCTAGGGTAGCTCTATTTTCAACTTTTTGAGGAACCTCCATACTGTTTTACAGAGTGGCTGCACCAGCTTGCATTCCCACCAACAGTGTAGGAGGGTTCCCCTTTCTCTGCATCCAACATCTGTCGTTTCCTGCCTTGTTAATTTTAGGCATTCTGACTGGTGTGAGGTAGTATCTCATTGAGGTTTTGATTTGGATTTCCCTGATGCTGAGCAAGGTTGAGCACTTTTTCATGTGCCTGTTGGCCATTTGGATGTCTTCTTTGGAAAAATGTCTGTTCATGTCTTCTGCCCATTTCTTGATTGGATTATTTGTTCTTTGGGTGTTGAGTTTAAGAAGTTCTTTATAGATTTTGTACTAGGCCTTTATCTGATATGTCATTTGCAAATATCTTCTCCCATTCTGTTGGTTGTCTTTTGGTTTTGTTGACTGTTTCTTTTGCTGGGCAAAAGCTTTTTATCTTGATGAGGTCCCAATAGTTCATTTTTGCCCTTGCTTCCCTTGCCTTTGGCAATGTTTCTAGGAAGAAGTTGCTGCGGCTGAGGTCAAAGAGATTGCTACCTGTGTTCTCCTCTAGGATTTTAATGGACTCCTGTCTCACATTTAGGTCTTTCAACCATTTTGAGTCTATTTTGGTATGGGGTGTAAGGAAATAGTCCACTTTCATTCTTCTGCATGTGGTTGTCCAATTTTCCCAACACCATTTGTTGAAGAGACTGTCTTTTCCATTGGACATTCTTTCCTGCTTTGTCAAAGATTAGTTGACCATAGAGTTGAGGGTCCATCTCTGGGCTCTCTATTCTGTTCCATTGATCTATGTGTCTGTTCTTGTGCCAGTACCATACTGTCTTGATGATGACAGCTTTGTAATAGAGCTTGAAGTCCGGAATTGTGATGCCACCAGCTTTGCTTTTCATTTTCAACATTCCTCTGGCTATTCGGGGTCTTTTCTGGTGCCACACAAATTTTAGGATTATTTGTACCATTTCTTTGAAAAAAGTATTTTGATAGGGATTGCATTAAATGTGTAGATTGCTTTAGGTAGCGTTGACATCTTCACAATATTTGTTCTTCCAATCCGTGAGCATGGAACGTTTTTCCATTTCTTTGTGTCTTCCTCAATTTCTTTCATGAGTATTTTAAAGTTTTCTGAGTACAGAATCTTTGCCTCTTTGGTTAGATTTATTCCTAGGTATCTTATGCTTTTAGGTGCAATTGTAAATGGGATCGACTCCTTTATTTCTCTTTCTTCTGTCTTGCTGTTGGTGTGTAGGAATGCCACTGATTTCTATGCATTGACTTTATAACCTGCCACTTTACTGAATTCCTATATGAGTTCTAGCTATTTTGGGGTGGAGTCTTTTGGGTTTTCTACATGAAGTATCATATCATCTGCAAAGAGTGAGAGTTTGACTTCTTCTTTGCCAATTCGGATGCCTTTTACTTCTTTTTGTTGTCTGATTGCTGTGGCTAGGACTTCTAGTACTATGTTGAATAGCAGTGGTGATAATGGACATCCCTGCCGTGTTCTTGACCTTAGAGGGAAAGCTCTCAGTTTTTCCCCATTGAGAATGATATTCGCTGTGGGTTTTTCATAGATGGCTTTTATGATATTGAGGTTTGTACCCTCTATGCCTATACTCTGAAGAGTTTTGATCGAGAAAGGATGCTGTACTATGTCAAATGCTTTTTCTGCATCTATTGAGAGGATCATATGGTTCTTGTTCTTTCTTTTATTAATGTATTGTATCACATTGATTGATTTGTGGATGTTGAAACAACCTTGTGGCCCAGGAATAAATCCTACTTGGTTGTGGTGAATAATCCTTTTAATGTACTGTTGGATCCTACTGGCTAGTATTTTGGTGAGAATTTTGCATCCATGTTCATCAGGGCTATTGGTCTGTAATTCTCCTTTTTGATGGAGACTTTGTCTGATTTTGGGATCAAGGTAATGCTGGCCTCATAAAATGAGTTTGGAAGTGTTCCTTCCATTTCTATTTTTTGGAACAATTTCAGAAGGATAGGTATTAATTCTTCTTTAAATGTTTGGTAGAATTCCCCTGGGAAGCCATCTGGCCCTGGGCTCTTGTTTGTTGGGAGATTTGTGATTACTGCTTCAATTTCCTTAGTAGTTATAGGTCTGTTCAGGTTTTCTATTCCTTCCTGGTTCAGTTTTGGTAGTTTATACATCCCTAGGAATGCATCCATTTCTTCCAGATTATCTGATTTGTTGGCATGTAGTTGCTCATAATATGTTCTTATAATTGTTTGTATTTCTTTGGTGTTGGTTGTGATCTCTCCTCTTTCATTCATGATTTTATTTATTTGGGTCATTTCTCTTTTCTTTTTGATAAGTCTGGCCAGGGGGTTATCAATCTTGTTAATTCTTTCAAAGAATCAGCTCCTAGTTTCATTGATCTGTTCTACTGTTCTTTTAGTTTCTATTTCATTGATTTCTGCTCTGACCTTTATTATTTCTCTTCTTCTGCTGGTTTAGGCTTTATTTGTTGTTCTTTCTCCAGCTCCTTTAGGTGGAGGGTTAGGTTGTATATTTGAGACCTTTCTTGTTTCTTGAGAAAGGCTTGTATTGCTATATACTTTCCTCTTAGGACTGCCTTTGCTGCATCCCAAGGATTTTGAACAGTTGTGTTTTCATTTTCATTGGTTTCCATGAATTTTTTAAATTCTTCTTTAATTTCCTGGTTGACCCATTCATTCTTTAGTAGGATGCTCTTTAGCCTCCATGTATTTGAGTTCTTTCCAACTTTCTTCTTGTGATTGAGTTCTAGTTTCAAAGCACTGTGGTCTGAAAATATACAGGGAATGATCCCAATCTTTTGGTACTGCTTGAGACCTGATTTGTGACCTAGGATGTGATCGATTCTGGAGAATGTTCCATGGGCACTAGAGAAGAATGTGTATTCTGTTGCTTTGGGATGGAATGTTCTGAATATGTCTGTGAAGTCCAGTGTGTCATTTAAAGTCTTTATTTCCTTGTTGGTCTTTTGCTTAGATGATCTGTCCATTTCAGTGAGGGGGGTGTTAAAGTTCCCCACTATTATTGTATTGTATTGTTGTCAATGTGTTTTTTTGCTTTTTTTATTAATTGGTTTATATAATTGGCTGCTCCCATGTTAGGGGCATAGATATTTACAATTGTTAGATCTTCTTGTTGGATAGACCCTTTAAGTAGGATATAGTGTCCTTCCTCATCTCTTATTACAGTCTTTGGTTTAAAATCTAATTTGTCTGATATAAGGATTGCCACCCTAGCTTTCTTTTGGTGTCCATTAGCATGGTAAATGGTTTTCCACCCTTTCACTTTCGATCTGGAGGTGTCTTTGGGTCTAAAATGAGTCTCTTGCAGACAGCACATCGATGGGTCTTGTTTTTTTATCCAATCTGATATCCTGTGTCTTTTGATTGGGGCATTTAGTCCATTTACATTCAGGGTAACTATTGAAAGATATGAAATTAGGGCCATTGTATTGCCTGTAAGGTGACTGTTACTGTATATTGTCTGTGTTCCTTTCTGGTGTTTGTTACTTTTAGGCTCTCTCTTTGCTTAAAGGACCCTTTTCAATATTTCTTGTAGGACTGGTTTTGTGTTTGCAAATTCCTTTAGTTTTGTTTGTCCTGGAAGCTTTTTATCTCTCCTTCGATTTTCAGTGACAGCCTAGGTGGATATAGTATTCTTGGCTGCATATTTTTCTCATTTAGTGCTCTGAATATATCATGCCAATCCTTTCTGGCCTGCCAGGTCTCTGTGGATAGGTCTGTTGCCAATCTAATGTTTCTACCATTGTAGGTTACAGACCTCTTGTCCGGAGCTGCTTTCAGGATTTTCTCTTTGTCTCTGAGACTTGTAAGTTTTACTATTAGATGTTAGGGTGTTTGACCTATTTTTATTGATTTTGAGGGGGTTCTCTGTGCCTTCTGGATTTTGATGCCTGTTTCCTTCCCCAAATTAGGGAAGTTCTCTGCTATAATTTGCTCCAATATATCTTCTGCCCCTCTCTCTCTTTCTTCTTCTTCTGGGATCCCAATTATTCTAATATTGTTTCTTCTTATGGTATTGCTTATCTCTCGAATTCTGCCCTCATGATCTAGTAGTTGTTCATCTCTCTTTTTCTCAGCTTCTTTATTCTCCATCATTTGGTTCTCTATATCACTAATTCTCTCTTCTGCCTCATTTATCCTAGCAGTTAGAGCCTCCATTTTTTATTGCACCTCATTAATAGCCTTTTTGATTTCGACTTGGTTAGATTTTAGTTCTTTTATTTCTCCAGAAAGGGCTTCTCTAGTGTCTTCCATGCTTTTTTCAAGCCCAGCTAGTATCTTTATAATCGTCATTCTGAACTCTAGTTCCGACATCTTACTAATGTCCGTATTGATTAGGTCCCTAGCAGTCGGTACTGCCTCTTGTTCTTTTTTTTTGAGGTGATTTTTTCCGTCTTGTCATTTTGTCCGGAGGAGAATAGATGAATGAGAGAACAAAATGCGAACAGGGTAACAATGACCCCAGAAAAGTATACAGTAAACAAATCAAAAGAGAACTTCCAGGAAGTGGTGGCTTTTATGTTCAGAGAGTTGCTGCTATTCTTTTCTTCGATCTCCTGTTGAGTTCGTAGGTGTTCAGAATGGTTTGATACCTATCCAGCTGAATTCCAGGGACCAGATGAAATTTAGGTCTCCTACTCCTCCACCATCTTGCTCCTCCTCCAAGTTGTCACTATTTTTAACCTAGCCATTATTATAGATATGTAATGAGATCTCACTGTAATTTTATTTTGCATTTCTTTTATAATAACTAATGATGTTGAATAATTTTGCATGTGCATATTTGTCATCCATATATCTTCTTGAGTAAAAAGTCTGTTCATATCTTTTGCTCCTTTTTAATTGGATTGTTTGCTTTTTTACTGTTGAAGTTTGACAGTTCTTTATATATTCTAGATACTGCTTCTTTGTTGAATATGTGGCGTGCAAATATTTTCTCCCACTCTGGAACATTATTGTTTCATCCTCTTAAAAGGGTGTTTCACAGAGCAGAGCTTTTAATGTTCATGAGGTCCAATTTATGAATCTTTCCTTTCATGGATCATACATTTAGTGTCAAGTCTAAGAAGTTTTTGCCAAGCCATAGACTTCAAAGTCTTTTTCTTGTGCTTTTTTTCTAAAAACCTTATAGTTGTGTATTTTACATTAGAGTCCATAATCCATGTTGAGTTAATTTTTGGATAAGGTAGATTGATTTTTTGCCTATGTCCAGTAGCTCCAACACCATCTGAACAAAGGCTATCTCCTTCTATTAAATTGCTTTAACATCTTTGTGAAAAATCATTTGGGTATATTAGTGTGGCTCTTTTTCTGGATTTTCTACCCTGTTCCACTAACCTGTGTATCAGTCTCTCCATTGATACCACACTGTCTTTATTATTATAGCTACATAGAAGGACTTAATATAAGGTAGAGTGATTCCTCCTTCCTTATTGTTTTTCAGGATTATTTTACATATTCTGGGGCCTGTGCATTTCTGTATAATTTTTAGAATAGGTTTGTCTATGTCTGCAGAATCATTGGTAGGATCTTGGTAGGAATAGCATTAAATCTATAGATCAATTTGGGCAGAAATTATATCTTTCTTTGTTGAGTCTTCCAATGGCATGTCTGTATGAACATAATTTGTCTTGTCACTTATTTGGAGCTGCTTTTATTTCTTTCCTCAGTATTTTGTAATTTGCAGCATACAGATCCTTGTGCATGTTTTGTTAATTTTATATCTAGGTATTTCATATTCTTTGGAGTAAATGTATTATGTTTTCAAATTTTGATTTCCACATGTTCATTATTAGTACATACAATTATGTAATATGCAAAAGGGAACAGTTTTATTTTTTTCTTTCCAATGTACATGCTTTTTGTTACCCTAATTTTTAACATATATATCAAATGTATATTTTTAACAGTCTAAGTCTATTCATTATGTCCATTCTCCTCCTTGAATAAGACCATGCCACAACCTTAACCACACAATGAGTATCCTCCATCTTATTACTCCCTAGAGTTTTTGTTTTACCTGTTTCCATTATACACACAAGTTTTGGTTGGCTCTTTTCTTGAGAGAGAGAGATAGCAAATGACCAAGTGAGCGAGCACTTGCGTATGGGCACTTGGTGCAGGAGGGGAGGGACAGAGAGAGAGGGAGAGAAAGAATATTAAGCAGACTCCATGCACAATATGGAGTGAGACGCAGGGCTCAATCTCACAACCCTGAGATCCTGACCTGAGCTGAAATCAGAGTCTGATGCTTAATCGACTGAGCCACCCAGGTGCCCCTCAATGGATGTTTTTTTAATTACCTTTTGAGTGTCTTAAATGTACATGGTTGAAAGCTTTTGTTAGGCTCATAGTTTTTTAAGAATCTGAAATAAATTCATGTTCCTATTGTTGTTTTGTTGTCCATCTTTCTTAAAGATATCCATATATTCTAGAATTTTCATTGACGAATTCATTTTGAGTGGAAGCTTTTGTTTTTCTCTCTTTCTTCTCCTAGATTCACCCTCTCCAGGTCCAGCCTTTGGTCAGCAACTCTTTGTCCCTATCCCCATCACTGACCCTAGGCTTTCAGTTGAAGATCAGGTCTTAGAGTAAATTTTAGCACTCTCCCTTTCTGAGGCTGAGGATATCACAGATCAAGACACAAAGCAACAAGCATCTTGGTTAGTTCTTATTATGAAGATGAGTGTTTTTTCTCTCACCTCCCCAGACCGTCTGGGAGCTTTCCGGGAACCTACATCTTCAGGCGGCAAGCCCTCAGCCACACCTCAGTTTCACATGTAAAAGGGGGAAACTTCAGTGAGCCTATCCTTGGTAGTTTGTGGAAAGTCCTTATCCACATTTATCTCTGGAGAGCAAAATCCTCAGAGCCATTGCTTGCTCCCACACCAGAGACTAGCAGGCCTGAGGTTTCATCTTCATTCATCATTGTTGTTTCTTTCCTATTGCTGATTTTACATATACTTAACTCAACTTTGGAACCCATAACTATTTTTTTAATTCTCTCTTTTTATATTTTATTGTTAAATATTTGAAACAGAGCAGGTATACCAGAAGTTGAACTGCACCAATTGCACCAAAATCTGAACTAGAACTAATACTATTTTTTCTGTGTGACTTCATGATTCAAATAATTTTAAACTTGGAGGTAAATCTTTCATCAAAACTAGGGTTCTACCAAATTACATAGATTTACACACACACACATATACCAACATGATAAGTTCATGTAAAAACTGGAGAAAATGGAATATGGTCTATAATAATAACAGTGTTTCTTTTCTTTTTTTTAAAGATTTTATTTATTTATTTGACAGAGACACAGTGAGAGAGGGAACACAAGCAGGGGGAGTGAGAGAGGGAGAAGCAGACTTCCCGCAGAGCAGGAAGCGTGATGCGGGGCTCGATCCCAGGACCCTGGGATCATGACCTGAGCCGAGGGCAGACGCTTAATGACCGAGCCACCCAGGCTCCCCAACAGTGTTTCTTGTTTTGATATTTACAGCAGCTACATATGATGTCATAGTGGGGGAACTAGATGTAGAGTTCCTCAGACTCAATGTACTATTTTCACATTTCCTTTATGAATATAATTATTTCAAAATAAGGAGTAAAAAGCCTCCCAGGATTATAAAGTCTTACAAATGGTAGATTTTTTTTTATCATTTTCATGCAAGAATTAGGCACTCTGGCATAGAAACAAATGATACGCCCTACAAAAAATGGACAGAATTAACTAAATTTTACCTTCATCTCCTTTTCTAATGATCATATTCCTATGCCAACTTCTTTCTCCAAGTACAACCTGTCTTCTGTCTTATTTATTCATTTCCTCATTCACTTAGCAAAAAGTTATGAAGCACCATTTGTGTGTCATGTTTGACTTTAAGCCCTGGAAATACAAAGATGAATAAAGCTCCTGTGTTTCAAGGGCCTTCTAATCTATTGGGAAAGAAAGACATGTAAACACCTGTACAACAGTGTGATGATTCCATGCATTTAGTGCTGCAGGAGCTCAGAGGTTGGAAATCTGTCTTTGAGAGTCAGTGACAACATCCCAGAGTGAACATATGAGTTCAATCTTAAAGAATAAGTAGAGATTTTTTAGAATGTGACAAATTTTGTGGGATAAATGGCCTAACGCTTCAACAAATAGGTGATATAAACAAAAAAGGAATTGTTATAGATTAAAAGATGCTGAAGAAACATACCAACGGGGGATACCCATGTGACTCCGTCAGTTAAGCAGCTGACTCTTGATGTAAGCTCAAGTCTTAATCTCAGGGTTGTGAGTTCAAGCTTCACGTTGGATGCCACACTGGGCCTGGAGCCTACTTAAAAAAAAAAAAGAAGAAACATACCAACCAAATATAATATGAAATATGAAAACAAAGAAATATGAAAGGAAATTAGATGGGATAGTAATTGTTAATAATGTTTAATAATAAATTGATATGGATAAAAGTATCATGTTAATAATAAGGGTAGTTAAGGAATTATTACTCATTTTGTTAGGTAATATAATGATTTGTTATTAAGTTTATAATAATCCTTTCTTTCAGAGTTACAAACTGAAGCATTCACAAATAAAAGGTAATAATGACTGCAATTTACCTTAAAATACTCCAGAAAGTATAATTGTGGATGATAGATGACACAAAATTGACAAAGTTGCCAACTGTTGAAGTTGGTTGATTGTGAATGGAAATTCATTTATACTATTCTCCTTATGCTAATTTTATGTTTGGGAATTTCCATAATAAAAAGTAAAATATATTCCTTAATCATCAACATTTTATATAACAGCTTCAGAACATTTAACACCTAATCTTCATTTTAATTTATTCTGAATCATAGACAGCATTTATTAATTTTTCAGTCACAGGAGTAATATTTTTTTCTGGGTCATGGTCTTTTGTATTCCAAATAGGTATCAGCCATGGCATCAGGGAGAATAAGAATTTATTAGAGCTATTTGTGTTTCCTCTGTGGATTGGATCAAGATGACTTTTTTTTTTTCAGAGAAAAATACTAGGGGAAAGATCTCTTTGTCTTTGTTGCTATTGGACTTATGAATGATTATTTTTATCAACTCTGAAATTGTAAGCCCGTACTTTTGACTCTGAGAATAACCTGATAGGATTTTAAAAGTTTCTACCCAAAGATTTGCAAAAAAATGAAAAATAATTTTAAAAATTAACTTCAAATTTTCTCAGTAAACAAATTCTAATTTTAAAAGCTGCTAGATGATGGGCCACCTGTGTAGTTCAGTTGGTTAAGTGTCTAACTCTTGATTTAGGCTCAGGTCATGATCTCAGGGTCATGGGATCAAGCCCTACGTTGGGCTCCACACTGGGCGTCTAGCCTGCTTTAAATTCTCTCTCTCCCTCTCCCTGTCCCCCTTCTTGCCACCCACCTCAAAAAAAAAAAAAAATCCTGCTAGATGAAGGAAGAAAGAAGAAAGAAAGGGAAAGTCATTCCAGGCAAGAAAACATTTGCTATTGGGCATTTGCTAACCTACAAATTTGTATTTAATCATATAAGCAAAAGAGAACGAATGCAGGTTTGAAATAGGGGGATAACAGAGTTGTATTTGTTTTGTAAGTATCTCAGATCATAATGCAGAGTGTGCAATAATGGGGGAATGATCTGGCAACAGAAACATCAAAAAGAGGAAACTTCTGAAATGGTACAGACAAGAAATGATGAGAGCCACAACTACATCATGGCATTAAGAATGGAAGCAAATGCTTTGTCTGAGACAGATTTAATTAAGTTTTGGAAGCTCAGTGGAAGAAGAGAGAGGAGGAAGAATGGCTCAGTAATGACATCACTAGCCGAGGTTGGAATACAGAACTTAGAGCAGGTTTGGGGAGGGAAGACATGAATACAGTGTTAGACATATTTACTTGAAAGGTCTACAGGACATCCAGGCAAAGCTGAAGATGACAACTTAGGACTAGATGTTAGTTCACCTTTGTTGCGGTAAAAGGTATGCCCAGGGAAAACAGGTAGAACAAGACAAGATCAAAGGCAGAACCCTGGTGAACCCACAAGGAAAATGTGGGAATGAGGGAGCTGCAGGTTAAAAAGCCATGGGCAGAGGTGAAGAGGAGAACAGTAGGAAAATGTTAGCAATTTCAGAAAAGCTTCATGGGATCGATGAGATTTGAGGAAAGGCTTGATTATGGAAGAATACCATGTTAGGGAGTTGTAACAATCCATAAAGAAGAAATGCTGAATAAACAAACATAAACATGAACGTGCATATTTAGCTAAACGATTTGAAGCAAACTGAGTCTACAGAGCCTTTATTTTTAGTTATTTTTGTAGTATTTGTTTTATGGTAGTTTTTGTTCTCCTGAACCTAGCAGAGGCATAATTATAAGCAGGAGTGTTTTAATTAATGCTGATTGCATTTTATCCTGAGACACCTGCAAAATTCAGTGCCTGAATTATCTTTTGTAATAATGAGCTACAGAGTTTGAGCTTTTGGCTTCTATAAAATGACAGTTGGGCTAAGAATTTTACCAATTATTGCCCAGTAGAATGTCTTTCCTCTCTTTATTGATAGTAAATGTTTCCTTTTATTTTTTACCTCCAGAGACAACTCTCAAATATCTAACTGCCAAATAGGTGATAATCTGTGGCAAATTTTTACACTTCACACGAGAGAGACAGGGCAGTAGTGGATTTCATTTTCTCTTTTATTTTTTTTATTTCCTCTTTCACTAGATTGAAGTCTTGTCCCCCTACCCAAGTTCAGCTTTATTACTCACTTTACGTCTTTCTCATCACTAGAAAAAATTTCTGTCCAAAAAGATTGCAATCTTAGAAGGAGAAAGACCAGTTGATGACTGGCTGGTGTTTTCCATCATTGTAAGAATAAAGAGGACTTTTTGAGCAAGAAACAGAATTAGAGTCCAGAGTTTCTCTCATGGTTTGTCTTCCTCTCTGATTTCTTCCCATTCAGTTGTCCTTCCCTTCCCCTCTGGACTCCAGGAACCAAACTGAGGGTTACAGAAGGGAGGGGGGTGGAAGGGTGGGGTAACAGGGTGATGGGTATTAAGGAGGGCACGTGTGATGATAAGCACTGGGTGTTATACACAACTAATGAATCGTTGAACACTACATCAAAAACTAATGATGTACTATATGCTGGCTAATGGAACATAATAAAAAAAAAATAAAAAACATTTTTAACATGAAAAAAAGAAACAGAATTTGAGGAGATAAGACTGCTTCCTATCACATTTTGAAACATGTCATTATTTTTGAAGTGGTCATGAATTTCTAAATCATATATTAAAGTGAAGGATACATACCTATATGTTCTAATCCACATCATCAGCACATAAATTTAAATATTAGTTGAGATTATAAGTAATATATAAGTTTACTAAAAATATCCTTCTTGAGGCTGCACATTCATCTCATTTGGAGGACACAGTGGGTGGAATCCTGAGTAATCCACTATGCCAGGTCTTTGCATTCGTGTCATTCAAAAGGGAAAGTTAGGATAATAATAAATTTCTTATTTACCGCACATTAGAAAAGGAACCCCACCAAGGCTCTACCTTTTGATCAGTGCATCTGTATATAGCCTGGCTTTCGAAAAGCCAGTATACAGAGGCTGATGACCAAAGCTTCAGATTAGGGCTGGAAAAAAATTCCCTCCAGGATGCAACTGTGAAAATCCAGTTTCTCATTACTGGTATATGACCCTATGTGAAGTTTAAATTGGGTTGAGCAAGGTGGCCAAATCCTTCTGTTATCAAAATGAAGCATATTGTCAAAAGAAAAAGGTACCAGCTGATCTATAGTGGTTGTTCTATTACTGATTGTATCTTCTTGATGGTAGGGCATAATTTATTTCCTTTCACTGGAATGGGATGGAATATTTGAAGGATTCTGAGTAAAAGGCATTAAAAGGAAAATTCTATTGATAAAAATACAAAAACAGAAAGCAGTTGGAAGATTTTTTAGTATGACAAGAGCGTTTCAATGAAATGCTTTCAATGAAAGCCTTAATATGAGGTAAATTCTATGCTAATGAATCTTTAAAGCATCTGACTTTAACAATTTGATTTGTCCATAACATACATTCTAGCTCTGTGCAGCTTAACACTATAAGGAAAGTATTGTAGAATACCTGTATGCCTAAATTAATGGATGTAGGTGAATTTAAGGAAGACTTACATTGGAACCAAATTTAGGAAATTGTTCTCAGCTCTCATTTTCTGCATGGACATGGTGGGGAGGGTGGGTGTGGTGCTGGTCTTATATTATACTTGCCATCCTTAGGCCAAGTATTCAACTTACTATGTCATGTTTAGCCTGAGAAACCTCAGGGACCATATTTAGGAGACTTTCCCTTCTGTTGAAGATGTTTCCCAGTGAACAAATACATGAATACATGAAAAATCATAGATCATTTCCCCCTTGACACTGTAATGCTAACTACAGGTAAATTGCTTATTATACTGAACAGAGAAACCCCCCGAGATCTATTTCAAGGATGTTATGGAGTTGGAGGCTGATAGCAAATTCACACATAGCACCTATGAAAAGAATCATTACTTACATTTGGTTTAAAAGCTAGTAAGGCCCTGGAATGTCAGCAAAATGAGAGGGTAGTATTAAGAAGATAAAATCCGCAGATTGATTAGGAAAGTCCTTCATAATCTGGTGCAAACCTATCTTTCCATTTCAAGGCTGCCAATTTCCGTTGTGTCACTCAATTGTAAAGCACTGATTAACTATGGGAGTGCCTTCCACCTCTACAATCACTGTAGTTTTGTATATTTAGGACAACAATTTTCTGACAGATGAGTAAGGGCAACTCCTAATTCTCATAAAGGTGTCATTTGGGCTCAAAGCAGGGTTGTTCCAACCTTATCTTCTATAGTATCCAAAATTAAACTCCCACACCAGCTGTCTTAGATTGAATTCTGTGAGAAACAGACTCCGAGGTGGAAATTTGCATACCAGAAATTTAATGGAGTGTGCCTTAGGAGGAACACCAGGAGGAGGTGAAGGAAGCAGGGCTGAACAGATGGGAGAATTGAACTGCAGTGCAGACTCAACAAAGACATCAAGCAAATGCACAGGGAGCTCCTGCGCTGTGACAGCCCTTCAAAATTGTTCACTTTGAGGGAAAGAGAATTGGGTTTTATGGTCCTGCGTTGACCAGCCATTGGATATGGACCCTTTGTGGGGAGGGAACCTGACCTAGGGTGAGACAGACCTCGGACCTGACCTTCAGCTGAGAGGAACTTCCAGAAAGTGATTGAGTGGACAAGCATCAACACTCCCAACAGTTGGGGGATGAGTATGTGGACCCTCATGGGGAACCTGAGTGATGTGCCAGGACATTCACCACCCCAGCCTTACCTCCCAGTATTCTTATTGTTTCCCCTATCCATTAATGTAACAGATCTATACCAGGTACTCAATCAATTGGCTACAAGATGTCTGCTGAGTCTTGGCAATATAAAGGTGAATGGAAAATGATCCTGTAGTCTAAGGGGAAAAACATAGGGAAAAAAATAGTTCTAAAAAGCTATAAATAGTCTATAAGTAGACTATAATAATGGTCATTGCAATGAGCTTTGGGAAAGCCGAAGGAGTTTTACTTCATGGGGAGATTCAGTCTGTCTTTCATGGGGGATGGAAAGCTTGAGCTCAGTGCATGTATATTCCAGCTTCCATGCTTCCCATTTGACCTGGAATGCCCTCTCCACTCTTTTTTGCCTACTTAAATCCTCTTCTTTCTGGCCCTGACCCAGTTCTAACTACCTACCAGAAGCCTTCCCTCATCAACCCACACTATGCCCTTGAAGAATGCTGCTCTACACAATCCCAGTTACTTCTTATGCTACGTGTCACTTATCATTTCATAGAGGTGTCATGTCACCCTGCCTAAATGGTAAACACCAGGAAGATAGTGGCTAAAACCACACCAGCAATTGCTTAATAAATGGTTATCATCACAGATCATAGAGCCCAAAGAGACTTTAGAGACCTACTTACACTCTATCCTCCAATGAATGAAACAATTCATGAGTCTCAGTGTTAGCAAATTTAAGGAAACATCGAAGAACACATTAGGAATTAGATTTTTCCCAAAAAGTAATCGATAAACTTTATCAACCCATCAAGTAACTTTACTTATAACTGCCATACATTGTTCAGTGTTACTAGATATATGTTTAGCTATATGTTTAGGTTTAGATATATTTTTAGGTAAAGATCATAAGTGTCTCTTATTACAGATTCAACAGGGGTTGGGGGAAGTCCATAATATAATGCATATATCCAATTGAGCTATTATGAGAAATTGGGAATATTTTTGTTATCTCTGTAATCTCTACAGTCTGCCTCCAAAAGTGCCCAGGTACTATCATGAGATAAAACCCACGAGATTAAATGAACCAGTGATTTAATTAGTCATGACAACGTATGTGTGTCTGTGCACACGCACACACATGTGTGCCCTTGATACACACCTCTATTTGAACCAGTTGAACAAACAGAGTGAAACAATGGTCCCTCCACAGGCTGACAATCAGATTTACCCGGGGATGTTATGAAAGATGCCTGAGTCCCACTCCCTGGAGATCTTCATTGACTGAGTACGAAACAAGGTCCAGAAACCTACATATGATTAGCTCCCCAGGTAAAGCTCACATGTAGCCAGATTGGGAAGTCATAGTGCCGTAAAGGGTGAGGTGGCAGAGCGTGGTCGCTTCTTGGTACTACCCCAGAGGGTGAAGTGGTCATAGAGCCATCAGTCACAGAGAGGTGTGGAGTGAGAGATGAAGGACACAGCTGCAGCCATGCCGCGAAAAACAATGAGAACTGGATACCTTACATGCCATATCGAGAACATCCTTGAGGGAGATTTGTAACAAATGCTTCACTCAGTATCAAAACGCATGCTCCTGGTTCAGGCCTCTCCCTCGCCGGTCCTCACTGTGCCACCAATTCTAACACCCTGTGTGTTCATGGTCATGCTGGAATTGCCTAAATAGATACTGCTCTTCAAGGATCGGTGGTACTTGAGTCTCATTTCCTAACTTGAGAGAACAATAGGTCATTGAAAAGAACTTGAGAGCTATTTGCAGCCTTAAGGGCATACATAAAATAGATATTTGCAATAAGAGTTTATTTATCTCTAACAAGTGGGTGCATGTGGGTGTGTGAACTTAAAAATGTAGTCTAAAAAATAAAGTGAAGAAAATTAGATTAATTTAAATTTGCTTAATAACACAAGTATTTATTACAAGAGCAGAGAGAACCATACTCAAAAATATGATCAGAAGGCTTTACTGTCTTCTCTGTTCTCTTTAATTCAGAAGCATTATTTTTAAGTTCTATAAGCCATTAGTCCACTCATTTGACTGAACTCTTAAAAAATTTTTTTGTTGTTGTTAAAGTATGACTGATATACATTATAATAGTCTCAGGAGTATAATACGATTCAACATTTGTATACGCTGCAAAATGATCACCACTTACAAGTCTAGATACCATCCGTTACCATGCAGAGTTAAAAAAAAACAACTCTCTTGTGATGGGAAATTTTAAGATATGTTTCTTAGCATCTTTCAAATTTGTAATAGAATATCATTGACAATAGTCACCATGCTGTACATTACACCCTCATGAATTATTTTATAACTCGAAGATTGTACCTCTCGACCTCCCCTTTGCCCATTTTCCTACCTCCCAACCCCCCTCCTTTCTAGCAACCACAAATCTGTTCCCTGTCTTTATGAGTTGGATTTTGCTTTGTTTGTTTTGTCTTTGGATTTCACATATAAGTGAAATCATACAGTATTTGTCTTTCTCTGTCTGACTTACTTTACTTACCCTCAAGGTCCATCCATGTTGTCACAAATGGCAAGATTTTGTTCTTTTGGGGGGCCGAGTACTATTCCATGGTATATATACCAAAATTTCTATATCCATTATACCAAAACTTCTATATCCATTAACCCAAGAAGTGACCACACTCTGTCACCTCACCCTTTACAGCAATATGATTTTCCCACCTGGCTACCTATAGGATTACCTGGGGAGCTCTTCATATGTCGCTTCTGGACTCAATTTCTCTGGGTCCCTCCATTTAAAATCAACTTTGTTACAATGGAAGGATAGAATTCTTCTAGATGGGAAATCTTATTTAACCAAGTTAGAGAAAAAGGACACTTGCCCTAAGGGAATTTTCATAGGGCCCACCTTAGAGAACTTAATAATTCTGAATTCTCTTGACCCCTGTCCATGAAGAGAGTCCTAATAGGCTCCTGCCCTCTTGTAGATGCTTTAAGATTAGCAAATGAGTCTTCACATATGGTCTAGGTGCTTTTCATATTGTTGCTTTTGTGCTGGGTCCCAGGCAAGTGAGTCTGTGTGGGAGCACTTTTAAGAGTAGCATTTCCATTCCCTAGCCCTATGGTTCTCCTAGGCCTAAGTCCCATTGGTTTTCAAAGCCAGACATTTTGGGGGCTCATCACTATGGTTCAGTTCCCAAGAGTTGAGGTGCCTGATTGTGGGGCACAAACCCCTCACTTCTCAGGGAGAAACTCTGGATTTATGAGATTCTGCCCAATTGTAGGTCACTGGTGCTGGGAGTCGGGGGTTTGGTAAGACCATGTCTCTGCCTCTTCTACCCTTGGTGTAGCTCTTTTCTCCTTTATTGTGAGGAGCTGTTCAGCTATTTTTCAGGTCCTTTTCAGAGGGAACTATTTCATTTGTAGCTGTGGATTTTTGTGTTATGGGAGGAAGTGAGTTCAGGATCTTCCTATACCATCATCTTGAACAGCCTCTTTAATTCAGAATTATTAAGTTCTCTAAGATGGTACATATTAAAATTCCCTTAGAGCAAGTATCCTTTTTTCTCTAACTTGGTTAAATAAGATTTCTCATCTAGAAGAATTCTGTCCTTTCCATTGTAACAAGGTTGATTTTAAGTGGATGAACCCAGAGAAATTAGTTCCATTCCCTAAGCACTCCATAATTGCCAAATAACAGGAACTGATTGCTCCAAGACAAAAACCTGATCTCATTAGTACCTGCTGTTTTGGTAGAGGAAAGACAATTATATGTGAAGGGTACTATGCTTTTGAAAATGCTAATTAATTATACATTATTTATTGGAAATGCAATGCTCTCCTTATACTATGGCTAGGAGAGCAAAGGAAGTGGACTTAAATAGCTGAGACACGCTGAATTGTAACAAACTGTAGTCACTTGTTTCAAATCTGTGTTTCTAGGCTGGTTTGAATACAACTTTATATCCCTAGTGTCGGTCTTTCCCCTTTACCTCTGATGGGCCATCAAGGCCTAGGAGTATGGGATGGAAAGAACTCTATCATCTGTCAGGTTTTAGCCAAGCTAAGCCAGTCTGGGTAATTTAATTTTTTTTTTACAGAGGAAAATAATTAATAAATGCATGAGGGTTCTAGAGGGGAGGGGGGTGGAAGGATGGGTTAGCCTAGTGATGGGTATGAAAAAGGGCACATTCTGCATGGAGCACTGGGTGTTATACGCAAACAATGAATCATGGAACACTAAAAGTTTTTTTTTTTAATTAAAAAAAATAACAATAATAGTAAATTAAAATTTTCCCAACCCAAACCCAAGGGCCAATGACAATTAAGAGGTAGCAGCTTCACCCATGCTGGTTTCTGACAAATTAAGTTTCTTTGCGTCAGTGTTGCAAAACTGTAACCATACTAAAGTTTTTATACATTGTTTTTCTACTGTGTGCTGACATTAGTAACAAATGTCTAAGAAGAAATGGGATCTCTTTACACATCAGGCAGAGTGAGGACTTTCAGTTCTCACAGCATGGTAATTTGCTTGCTCTGCAATACACATGTCTAGTGTTCCCCGGGGAAAATAAAAGAACAAAGATCAAACAAGAACAGCGTTGCTGACCTTGATTTGTTCTCATAATGTGTTTGTTTGTTTTTTTAAGTATCTATTAATTCTTCCAAATATGTGGTTACCAAATGCTATAATATGAGAATATGCATAGTTCACTTAAAATCTTTATGTAATTTGCCATTTCACCTAAATCAGCTTCATGACACATTGGAAAGAGACAGAAGAGCTGGGTGTGTCTCTGTCATTTGGTCCTATGCCCAGTAATACCCTCAAGACTCAGCTCTACCCCTGTTACATTAGTGGGGGACGGGGTCAGAGAGAGGTCTACAAACCTTTTGAAAATTTATATTATGCAAATTTTAGAACAGATAAAAGTAGAAGGCACAGTATAATAAAGCTTATGTATTTATCACACAGCTTCAATCATCAGCAACAGTTTCCAAACTTTTTGATCACATACACTTATCATTGAGTCAATAAGAAATCATACACAACTTATGTATAAATTATAAACATGCATTACTATATCAATGTATTATGCACAATTGAAAACACATTTCACAAGTATTTATTTTTAAAGTACGAGTTTAAACCTAATGAAGTTTTATACGTGAATGTTCACAGCAGCTTTATTTATGAGAGCTAAAAGCTGGAACCAATCCAAATGTCGTTCAGCAGGTGACTAGGTAAGCAACTGTATATGCATACAATGCAATGCTACTCAGTAATAAAAAAGAACAAAGTAGGGCGCCTGGGTGGCTCAGTCGGTTAAGCGACTGCCTTCGGCTCAGGTCATGATCCCAGGGTCCTGGGATTGAGCCCCACATCGGGCTCCCTGCTCTGCGGGGAGCCTGCTTCTCCCTCTCCACCTCCCCCGCTTGTGTTCCCTCTCTCGCTGTGTCTCTCTCTGTCAAATAAATAAATAAAATCTTTAAAAAAAAAAAAAAAGAACAAAGTAGTGATAAGTGCAACAACATAAATGAATCTCAAAAACATTGTGAGAAGCCAGTCTCAAAAGGTAACATACTCTGTTATTTCATTTATTTGACATTCTTAAAAGGACAAAACTGTTGCCATGGAAAATTAATCAGTGTTTGCCAGCAGTTATAGGTAGGATAAGTACGTGATTATAAAGAGATAGCATAAGAGCGTTTTTTGAGGTGATAAAACTGTTCTATATCCTGGTTACAGAGGTGGCTATTTAAATCTATATAGGGATTAAAATTCATAAAACTATACATCCAAAGCAAAAAAAAGGTCCATTTTATTATGTGATAAACACCAAAATAAGTAATGAGAAAAATATAATAAAGTTCTAATATTTTCTCTTTGTACCCCAATGCCTCATCTTCCATCTTTAACTTGGAAGCCAGTAAGCTGAATTACCTCTAAATTCCCTTTTAGTGATCACAATCTGAACTTCCTATAATCTGAAGTTACTATAACACATTTAAAACAGTCAAAAATCCTTTCATATTTATCCCATTGAGAGGTGGGGTCTATGTCCCCTCTCTTCGAGTCTGAGAGAGCTCTCTCATTGCTTTGACAAATGCTATACAGAGGCAATTATTCTGTGTGTTTCTGGGGTCAGGTTGGAAGAGATTGAAAGCTTCTATTTATTTCCTCTTGGAATACTCAATCTCAGAACCCAGTCACCATGCTGTGAGGAAGCACAAGCAGCATCATGGACAATCCCAAGTAGAAATAAACCAAGGCTCTTAACCAACAGCCTTCTGGCTGACCTCCCAGCCAACAACCAGCAACAACTTGCCAGTTGTACAAATGAGCCATGTTGGAAGCGGATGTCCAGCTCCAAGCAAACCACGTCAGCTGACATCATGTGCACAAATTAAGACATTACCACCAGGGCGCCTGGGTGACTCAGTTGGTTAAGCGACTGCCTTCAGCTCAGGTCATGATCCTGGAGTCCCTGGATCGAGTCCCGCATCAGGCTCCCTGCTCAGCAGGGAGTCTGCTTCTCCCTCTGACCCTCCCCCCTCTCATGTGCTCTCTCTCTCTCATTCTCTCTGTCTCAAATAAATAAATAAAATCTTTAAAAAAAAAAAAGACATTACCACCAATCCCTGCCCAACTTGCAGATCCATGAGCAAAATTAATTACTATGGTTGTTTTAAGCTACTAAGTGTTGGGTAGTCTGTTACATAATAATAGATAACTGAAAGATTTCCTCAGAAAAAGTACTCCTCAGAGTCAGGAGTCATTACCTCATTGCAGAGTATTAGTGTGTCAGCCTCAACAACTGCATCAAACGTGTCTGAAGTTTTGTGAAAAAAGCACCCCCTCCATCTCTCACCAAACCTACCGAATAAGAAGAATTTCTTGAAGTGGGAATTCAGAAACGCACATTTTTAACAAGCTGCCTGCGTGATTCTTGTGCATCCTAATGTTTCACCCCCAGCATTTTAGACGCCCTGAAAAGATTAATTGGAAATAGCTGAACCAGGGAGGTGATGTCACATGTCATCACCAGAAAGGATAAAGAAATCCAATAAAGAAAGAAAAATTACTATGAGCAAACCAGGTAGAGAGGTCCTTGAAGTAAACTCGTTCTACCAGACAGAATAGAGCTCAGCAGAGCATAGATTCTACGTGGGTATGAAAATAAGAAAGAGTAAGGCCAGGTGTATTGCAAAGAAGGGGTAGGAACAACGACTTTTATTAGCAGCTGCATTATATTAATAGGATTGTAAATCCTGTGATTTTTATGATTTTTGACAAATTAAATAAGAATGACTTAATATGGAGGCAAGGTAACAAGGCTAATTTTTTTTTAAGATTTTATTTATTTATTTGAGAGAGAGAATGAGAGAGAGAGAGCACATGAGAGGGGGGAGGGTCAGAGGGAGAAGCAGGCTCCCTGCTGAGCAGGGAGCCCGATGCGGGACTCGATCCAGGGACTCCAGGATCATGACCTGAGCCGAAGGCAGTCGCTTAACCAACTGAGCCACCCAGGCGCCCCAAGGCTAATTTTTTTAATCTTTCTTCTATAGCTTAATTTAGTGCTTTCATAAATAAATATATATATGAAAAACCATTTAAAAGACTATAATCACCTATTTTTTTAGCTACGGATTTTTTGTTCATTAAAGCTATTTGTGCCTAACATAGATTCCTGGAAGATATGCTTCCCACCTCCCATCACAAAATGAAAGAGATTTTTTTTTTTTAATTGCCACGTCTGCTTCAAGTTGGCTTTGAGATGAAGTAGAAAATTAGTAAGTTGAAGAAATCATCATTGTGTTATAATCACTAAAAACAAAGGCTATCAAAAGAAGAGCCAGGATATATATTTGAACTTCAAGGTGTTCAAAGTAGGCTCCAAAAGAAATGGAAAGGATCTAAGATTCACAACAGAACATAGAAGTTTCCTAGATATACTTTCACAAACCAGTATTTTTCTTGGGTTTTTTGTTTTTGTTTTTGTTTTTTTTGCTTTTGTTGTTGTTTTTGTTTTGCCCTGGCTATAAGTCATCTGGAACAACATAGTCAAATGTTCTTTGACCTTCTGGTGATTACTTATCAAGTAGTGTCTAAGATTTATATTTAATTATTACTGATTTCTCCCACTAAGAAATAATCAAATCCAAAAATTTTCCCTCTATACTCAAAAAAGTAAAGCGAATGTCCTAGAATTAAATCTGAGTTTTAATACTAAAACTCAAGGGTTGATGTAAACAGTAAATAGCATTAAGTAAGGGATTAAATAATCAAATAATAAATGTGAACACTCTACATATAGATCCCCGCAGGTTATGAGGACTTGATTAAAGTAATTTACCTTAAATCCTTCTAAAGTTAAATTAATTCCTTTGCTTCTTAGGGTCTCTGTTACCACTTTTTTTTTCTGATTTTTTTTTTGAATGTATGCTCACTTTCATAGCTTGATACAACTGTAAAATTAGCTGTACATACAAGTATAAAAGTAGCTGTATTACTAAAAACATTATGCTAGGAGATAAGGTATAAAATTCCCAATCAATCCCCATGTCTGGAATAAATGTTTTAATATAAAATACCTTTTTGTTTTAGATTTCTATGATAATACATAATGCCTTCTAATAGTAAACTATAAGAAAATTCAGCAAATGTATTAAATATAATCTTATCTTTTATCCCCAAGTTCTAAGACTTTGAATTGCACAATGTTAGGCTGGCCTTCTCTGACCATCTTCAAAATTCCCATTTAGATGGAGGGAGGAGGAATTGGAGGAAGGTGATCAAAAGGTACCAACTTCTAGTGATAAGATAGAGAAGTAGTAGTGATGTAATGTACAACATGAGGGCCATAGTTAACACTGCTGTGTAATGTGTATATGAAAGTTGTTAAGAGAGTAAAACCTAAGAGTTATCACAGGAGAAATTTTTTTTTCTTTTTATTTTATTTATACAGATGATGGATGTCAACTGAACATATTATGGTGATCATTGCACAATATATGTAAATCACACCATCATGCTGTCTACCTTAAACTTATATGGTGATATATATCAATTATTTCTTAATAAAACTAGAAAAAGAATTTTTTTTAAAGATTTTATTTATTTATTTATTTGAGAGAGAGAGAGAGAGAGAAACAGCAGGAGAGGGGAGAGGGTTGGAGGGAGAAGCAGGCCTCCCGCTGAGCAGGGAGCCCCATGTGGGACACGATCTCAGGACTCCAGGATCATGACCTGAGCTGAAGGCAGTCGCTTAACCGACTGAGCCACCCAGGGGCCCTAGGAAAAGAATTTCTTAAAAAAAACACAAGATTCAGGGGGCCTGGGTGGCTCAGTCAGTTGAGCCTTCAACTCTTGGTTTGGGCTCAGCTCATGATCTCACAGTCGTGGGATCGAGCCCACAACAGGCTCAGCGCTCAGTGCAGAGTCTGCTTCAGATTCTCTCTCTCCCACTCTCTCTCTCTCTCTCCCTCAAGTAAATAAATAAATAAAATTTTTAAAAATAATTTTAAAAATTAAAAAAAAATAAAGATTCTCCTTTGGTAAAACCACAAGACAAAGCAGCAGCTGCTCTATCTAAAATTGCAAGGAATTGGGGCACCTGGGTGGCTGTCAGTTAAGTGTCTGCCTTCAACTCAAGTCATGATCTCGGGATCCTGGGATTGAACCCGGCATGGGCCTCCCTGCTCAACGGGGAGCCTGCTTCTCCCTCTCCCTCTGCCTCTCTCCCCTGCTCATGCCCTCCCTCTCTCTCTCTCTCTCAAATAAATAAATAAATCTTTTTAAAAAAAAATTGCAAGGAATTTTCTGACAGCAAGGAGATCAGAAAAAAAAAAAAAAAAAAAAACACAAAACGGAGTCACCAGGATGGAGCAAGGGCTGGGAAAAAGGCAGATACAGTTCACCAGTGGAGCTTGGGCAGAGGCCCCTCTCTGGGTCGGCCTCATATGCTTTGGCTCCAATGGCTTCTACATCTCTGTTATAAGGTCCGTGGTGAGAAGATTACTCTGACATGAAGCAGTGTCCAGAGATAAGTAAGAAACAAGACTCAGGAGACAGCATGGGAACTTAAGCAGCATTTAGTCAATTCATGAAGCTAGAGACACAAATATCTGGAGAGTCAAGCAGAGAGTGAAATCTAAACCTTTTAATAAACAAAAAACAAGCTTGCCTGGAAAGTTGAAGTGTGATAGGTACATTTATCACTAAAGGGAGTAAATGCAATTTCTCTTAAATTCACTCACAGAAAAGACTAGACTCATAGTCCTGCCTCTGTTTGACAGTCTTGTGAGGTTCCATTATTTGTTTTCTCAGAAAATATTAGCAAGGAGTAGCCAGCTTCCCCAGTGTTAGGACCTTGTAAATGACATTGTGTATAATGAACTGGTATTTATTTTTAATGAATGTTATCTTCTTTTTGTCTTCACAAACTTGCAATTTATTTAAGATGTGTGAAGTTGATTGATTCTGTGCATCTTCATGACATAGGGAGGGTGACACCATCTCCATTGCAGGTTAAAACATTACTTCATGATTTTTTAAAATCAGTGACTAATGACTTAATAATGATCACAACTGCTCAACTGAGCTGTGTGTATTCGGTAATACAGATACATAGGAGAGACTCCCACAGTCAGTATCAGGCAACTGAAAGACTTCCCTCCCCATGTCTGAAAACCACGGTAAGATTTTAGTTATCTTGAAGTGATTTGTTAATTATTCAGTGGACAATTTTTTATTCTGAATGTGAAGACAATTATAGTACTCAAACATAGCGGCATTTTTGGTGACCAGAGAATGGTCTTTCTGTTTGAACTCTGAAACTCAGGATTTTGTCTTTTCCATCTTTCTACTGCTTTAGAATAACTTTCAGAGTAGCTACATTTGACAAAATATGATGTACTATCAAATAATATTCATATTATTTTTTAAAGATTTCATTTAGAGTGAGCGACAGAGAGAGCATGACCGGGGCAGCGGCCGGGAGGGTGTAGAGCAAAGGGAGAAGGAGAAGGAGAAGCAGACTCCCCACAGAGCAGGGAACCCAATGCGGGCTCAACAGCAGGGCTCCAGAATCATGACCTGAGCTGAAGGCAGACACAACTCACTGAGCCACTCAGGCACCCCTCACGTTATTTTTCTAAATTCAACATGCTTTGGAGTTAATGAGAAACAAAAGACACCGAGCTAATTAATTTACTTTGTCTCTTGTGCCAAAAACAATTTGAATTACAAAAGCAATTTACCATGAACATAACCCAGTATGTCCCCGCCACCCCCCCGCCCCATCCAAAGGGAATCTTTGAACTTAATCTTTAAATTTCTTTGGCTGTGTAGTTTGTGTTTATTAAATGTCTACTATGTGCAGAGTACATCCTAAGAGCTAATGAGAGCGGTAAGAGTAAAGATAAACCTTCTTGACTCTTGAAAACTTGTTAGGAAAATAAAATATGGAGGGAGGAAGCGGTTAAATCCCAGGACTTAGAAGTGTGTAATGGTATCAAAATGTGTGGGGAAGGCACTGTTCAGAGTGCTTCTCTGAACACCAGCAGAGACAGCTGGGACATTTAGGAAGAGATTTGTGGATTTGGAGGAAACTTAAGAAATGGAAACTGCAAACAAGTAAAATCATATAGTGGGGAGAATTAAAATTATTTCATCGTTGTCATCACCTTGGATGTGTAAATGTTGTTCTGCTCTCAAGTATGGTCTCCATAAGTTTTTTAAACAGAGACTGTCCCTTCTTTAGAACTAGCAGAAGGGGGTGGTGATTGTTGGGGGAGCTACTGACTAAACATGTGGAAGATTTTGCATTTATAGGATACAATCCTTAGGTGTAAGAGCTAGAAAAACCATCATTCATTTGTTTCAATTTACACAAAATAATAAAAAAATTACACAGTAATTATATCCAAGGAAATAAACTCCTTAACATTTGAGACACCAATTTCCAGTCATTCCAGTAAAATATAAATATGTGTTGAAGTCCTTCAGCTTGAACTAGACAATGATATTTGTATTCCTGGGGTCACTGGGATAACTTGGGCTCTTCTAATGGAAAGAAAATGAGTGACTTTTTATTAATATTCTTAGCTTTGGATAACTAAGGGAGACATTTCAGTGTGCATCGGGGGCTTCTCCTTGCTCCTGAGTGCAAAGGTTGTAAGGATTTGGTTCCACACCTGAACACCACAGAGTGTAGATGATTCTGATATAGTCTTATGCCCCTTCTGAAACATATCTGCTCCCATCCCTACCAGGCAGAAATACAAGAGAGAAGCAGTCTCTGTGTCCTACTGTTTTTGTCTCTACTTCTTTCCTTCTTCCAAAGGCTTAATAACAAGAATTATTTGTCTTCCATTAACTTTAGCTCCCTTATTCATGCACACTTTCAAGTTCTCAATTTCCTTTTTTTAAAACCAACCTAAAATATGCTAAGCGGGACAGACTATTCTATTTAAAGATTTTAGGGTTTTTCGCCTGTATCAGGAAAAGAGCCTTGACACCACCACAGAGCATTATATATGATCTTGTGGCTCTATCATATGGATTTGAGTTTCTTAAAAAGTCTCTTGGAAGGGTGCCTGGGTGGCTCAGTTGGTTAAGCGACTGTCTTCAGCTCAGGTCATGGTCCTGGAGTCCCGGGATCGAGTCCCGCATCCGGCTCCCTGCTCAGCGGGGAGTCTGCTTCTCCCTCTGACCCTCCCCCCTCTCATGTTCTCTCTCTCTGTCTCACTCTCTCAAATAAATAAAATTTAAAAAAAAAAAGTCTCTTGGAAATGAGTTGAAAAAACAAAAAGTATTCGTATCTGAAGTGGTAATGTTTTAGGCTTTTAAAATTATAAATAAAAGGAAATAAATCTTTTTTAGAGACCTGCTTTGGATGACTTGGTGAGGATCAGATAAATGAAATCAGAAACATTTATAAAATGTCCTCGCTGCATCCAGGAATCACACACAAGTTACAGTATTTTCTCTTTAGATTATAAACTATACAGAGACTAGGGCTGGATTTTATTTTCATGCTTATAGATTCACTTCCACATACATCCCTCCCTCCATAGCATTGCTCTTAGTAGGCATTGAGTAAGTATTTTTGAATGCATGAATGAATGCATGAATGAATGAATGAATGGCTTTTGTAAATATAAGCCAAGCCTTAATGTTAATCACTAAGGGGAAAAATGTTTCTGCCATACATCTTCCCCAACTCACATTATCCTTCAGTTGCTAATTTCACATGAAAAAGAAAAATCTCAAAGGGATGTTGACTTATTTAGTGACCTGGTTATATACTTAGAGTTAATAATACATATACCATTGTTTAACATAATTCGCTCGGTTCCACTGTAGACAGATCCACCAGGCTTTCTAACAAATTAATTTTTCATTGTAAAGCATGATTTTTACCTTTTCTGTAGGGTGTGCTTTATTTAAATCTGGATGGTCAAAAAACTCAGTGAAAGGCAAAGTAAGATTTTCTTTCTTCTGGCTCCTGTCCTTTTACCCTGCTTTCTCCATTTTTTGGTGTTAAAAAATGTTTCTATGAGGAGACCTCCAGAGGGCCAGATTGCCTAAGAGAGTCAGATTGATAGTGGCTGTGCTGTCCCAATGTTAATTGACCTTCCAGGATGAAAGAAGTTCTGCAAATAAATTTTGTAATTTCAAGCCCGGCAAATACTACCAGGGTGATTTCTCCTACCATTTTAAGCAGTAGTACACACCTTTTCAGTCCCCAGTTCCTATGTTAAAAAGTTGGCAACTCAACCCACATAAAAGAAAAAATACAACGATGACAAAGAAAGGAAAGCCTGTATTGAATATATGACTTAGTGAAAGCAATCACCTGAGCAGGTATGAACAGCATCTCATCATTATAGGACCTCAGGGACCGTTGTGCGTATTCTTCCTTGTGTTACTCTCTCACATGTCCCCCAGCGACTTTCAAACCGAAAAGGTAACTACAGAGTTCACACGTCTACTTGCAGCCGGGCATTCACGGTCGGTAGCCTAATAGCCCCCAAAAGATGTGCACAGCCTAATCCCCAGAACCTGTTAGAATGTTACCTTATGTGCCACGAGGGACTTTGCAGATGTGAATAAGATTAAGGACCTTGAGATGAGGACATTTTCCTAGATTCTGCAAATGAGCCCAATATAATCACAGAGGTTTTTAAAAATGGAAGAGGGGAGCCGAAAAGTGAATCAGAGACAGGAGACAGACAGGAGAATTCAGCCTGCCCTTGCTAGCCTTGAAGATGGAAGAGGGCCTGAGGCAAGGAACACGGCTGTATCTAGAAGCTGGAAAAAGCAAGGAAAGGAATTCTCCTGTTGCGTCCCCAGAAAGGAACGCGGGGACTTTTGACTTCCAGAACTGTAAGATAACACATTTGTGTGGCATTAGGTGCCTGCATTTCTGATACTTTTCTACGGCAGTGAAAGGACCTGAATAGAGTGTTTTTTCAGGATTTGTTTCTGACCTGTGTCTCCTTCTGCAATGAGCTTCCCTGTAGGAGGGGGCACTCAGTGCTCACCCTCCCCCTCTCCCCTCTGCACCGGTTACACTAATGCCTGACCTCTCCTCTCCAAGCCAACAAGAGGCCACTGGAGAAGTGGGAGAGCTCCAGGACGATCTCATTGGTCATCAAGGGTCCAAAACTTTATGGGGAAAGTCCTAAAACCTATAACTAAGAAGCGATTCGAGGCACTTTGCAACTTCACAATAAAAAGCTATTTGTGGGGCGCCTGGGTGGCTCAGTCGTTAAGCGTCTGCCTTCGGCTCGGGTCATGATCCCAGAGTACTGGGATCGAGCCCCGCATCAGGCTCCCTGCTCAGCAGGAGGCCTGCTTCTCCCTCTCCCACTCCCCCTGCTTGTGTTCCCTCTCTCGCTGTCTCTCTATCAAATAAATAAATAAATAAATCTTTAAAAAAAAAAAAAAAAGCTATTTGTATGCCAAAGTCATAGCGTAGTAACAGTAACTGCCAGGCAGGAGCTGAAATATGATCTTAAGTGCCCCAAACACGCAGATCATTGGCCTGGCTGATATGCCAGGGCATTTTGGGCCTGGAAGATTTCTTCGCAGTTCAACTTATTTGCATCTCTGCCTTGAGCTTTTAAAAGAAAGGATTCCATTATTTATAGAAGGCATAATGGGGGAGCTCTCCAGGGTTATTGAATGTAAACTTACGTCTAAAGGGAATGCATCCCCAGAATAAACTAACTCTGTAGGAACTGTCTGTTCTCATGTCCAAGGATGATTTATGTCTGGGGACAGTAGGGATTCCAGATTCCTTTCAGAAAACTTCAGATTAACTGCGTTGCAATCGGGAGACTTATTTAAACTTTAGGTCAGCGCTTACAACAAAATGTGACATCAGGGGGCGCCTGGGTGGCTCAGTCATTAAGCGTCTGCCTTTGGCTCAGGTCACGATCCCAGGGTTCTGGGATCGAGCCCCACATCGGGCTCCCTGCTCAGCAGGAAGCCTGCTTCTCCCTCTCCCACTCCCCCTGCTTGTGTTCCTGCTCTCACTATGTCTCTCTCTGTCAAATAAATAAATAAAATCTTTAAAAAAAAAAAGTGACATCAGGCTAAAAGAAAATGCTTATTTTTAATCCAAGAACAGGGTAGAGGATATTTTTGTTTCATAAGAAGATCCTCACTTCATTGCCCTTGCTAGATCCTATTTTATTTAATTCCCTCCGACTTCAATATTATCAGGTGTACGTAGCCGGGCCTGAATGGGAACACGTGGTTCTCTTGTTCTGCATTCGTTTCATCAGTACTAAATGCTGATGCATTAGAATTGAATGTGATCTTGAAGTCCAGGGAGGAAAAGGGAGATTGGGGCAAAAGATAAGAATCATAAAGAATTACCGGTGAAAGGAGCATATTCCTCACTGGTGACTGTCCCCACTTGGCCTTTCCGTGGACATGGGTCACACTGCCTGTGTGTCAGGAGACAGAAGTATTGGGCCTGGGCAATTGAGGAATCACAGTGGCCCCAGAAGCCCATGAATTACACTGTCATTACCCAGCAAGAAAACACTGTCTATGCCACTCTTAGGGTGCTTTAAGCCCTCCAGTGCCACTCAACCTTCATGTCCCACATCTGAAAGGAAATTTAGATGAAATAAGGCCTGTTTTACCCACCAAGTACAGTGTACACAATCATAAATCATTGAGGAATAGCTGCCGAGACCTAGAACATATTTGGATATGATTCGAAATGAAAAGGGGGTATTTTATCATGTGCTCGGTTTGGGGGTTTTTTTGTTTGTTTTGTTTTGCTGTGTTTTTAGTTAGTATGAAGGCAGATGTCCAGCATTAGGGATGCCTTCATGAAGTGCTGACATATTTTCAATTCTCTTTCCCGCATTGGTTACATGTTTTGTAAATCTTCTTCACAATATAGATTTGTTACAGACCTGTTGCTTAAGTGATAAAAGCAATCCTATACCTAACAGAGCAGACTCCTTGCCCTGTATCTATTCCCCCTGCCCTAGCTCCCAGCACACCTTCCCCAAACAAGACATTCCACAAAAGAGATTCAGGGCTTTTGCAGGCAACATTCTCGGGGCCCTGAGTCTGAGTCCTGTGCAGGAGAAGTACTGGATAGGGACGGAGTGAATGATGAAAGAGCATTGGGTCACAATTGAATACTTCCTAAGTAAATGATGCAGCACTTTTGTTTATTACCTTTGCTTATCACCGTTACCCCAGAAGATGCAAAATAAAATCAGAGAAAGGAAAGTTTTAAGCAGACATTCACATAATAAGCTACAAAGACACTGAGATGTGTGTGGTAATCAGGCACAGTGTTCTAGCAGGCAGGCCTGGGAGTAAGAGGAGACAGGCATTATTTAAGCAAGGATTGGACAGTATTTAAAAAAAAAAAAAAAGACAAAAAAGGGTCTACCCAGGGAAAAGACAGGTTCTATTCACTACATACCCCAATATGCTTCCATATTTTATTTAATTTTCTAACTATAACATTCACCCTGTTTTCTGTACTCTGTTATTTTATTTAATTAAAATACATCTGCTTTATGATTCTTATCAACACACAACGAACCAGTGTCCAATCATTTTAGCAGATATAGAGTGAATTCAGGATGTCAGATTTCCAAGACTTGATTGTAACCCAGAAGACGGAAAAATCTCACTCAGGACTTGAGTTTTTAAAAATCCATATGTGATCACACAACTATCAAAGAAGAAGAAAGATCAAAAACACTAAAGTCATGTGTAAAGGGCAAGGAGAGAAAGCCTGTGTGCTTTCAGTCCAGGAAATGATGAATGTGTAACAGGGAGGCATGAACTAAAAGAGCTTTGACAAATGAATTTTCTTAGAAATCAATGACTAGGCAACCGGGGTAAGATTTATCCAGAGCATAAGAAATGTGACAAGTGGTTCAGCTTTTCCATTTTTAAAGATGAAGAGTTGATTTGACTCACATATTTAAATTCAGAATTTAAAAAATTGTATCAGTCTTCTTCTATGTTTTGTGCGTAGAGTACGTGATTAATCATTGGCATGATGTAATTAGACTTTCATACGCATTGTTTATGAACTGATGATGGCAATGATGACATGTGACACTTATATAAGAAAGCATAGTTCTCTTGCTGTATTTTTTCCAAGTTAAAAGGAGGTTACTTCCTTTTAAATAGCAAGACTTTCTTACTCCAGTTAACGCTTTCTATACCCTTCCTTTCAGTACAATAATACTTACTGGGAGGACTCTTTATATGTAAAGGAAATCTAATAAATATACATATAAGTTTAAATCCCTTTAAAGAGGGCTCCTGGGTGGCTCAGTTGGTTAAGCGACTGCCTTCGGCTCAGGTCATGATCCTGGAGTCCCGGGATTGAGTCCCATATCGGGCTCCTTGCTCGGCAGGGGGTCTGCTTCTCCCTCTGACCCTCCCCCCTCTCATGTGCTCTCTCTTTCTCATTCTCTCTCTCAAATAAATAAAATCTTTAAAAATAAATAAATAAATAAATCCCTTTAAAGATAATGAGCTCCTTTTTTTTTCCTTATTCCTGCCCCTTTATTTTTTAAATTAATTTGTTTTTTATTATGTTATGTTAGTCACCATACATTAGTGCCTGCCCCCTTTCTTTATAAGTTATAATGCAGGATTTACTAGATCTTTCTTACCAATTACCAATCATAAACAAGCCATTTGTGGGCCTTACTCCACTTTGATTCACATTTGCAGAAACAGTGCTGTGTCCCAGGCAGTGGCGCTAAGATATTACTTCCAAGGGTGCTGACTTTAGTAACATAGAGGATGCAGCCCAGTAAATGGAAGGGCAGAGAGAATGAAATTTTTTTTTTTTTAAGATTTTATTTATTTATTCTTCAGAGACAGAGAGAGAGAGAAAGAGAAGCAGAGGGAGAAGCAGGCTCCCAAGGAGCAGGGAGCCCGATGCAGGACTCGATCCCAGGACCCTGGGATCATGACCTGAGCCGAAGGCAGATGCTTAACCATCTGAGCCACCCAGGCGCCCGAGAATGAAATTTTTAATAGCTTTGCTCTCTTGGTGCTTTGTCTGAAAGAATCACTGTTACACTTGACATTTGTTGCCATTTTGCCTTTTCATTTTGAATCGTGGAGCCAGACCCGTCTGTGTGTCGAGGGGAGAAAGAGATATGACCTCAGAAATGTCAGGAGTATTACAAACGGCAGACTGTAAGTTTGGTTAGGTGGACGATAGTGTTTCATCAATCTGTTTAAATGCTGGCTGTGGAGTAGGCACCTGAAACAATAATAAGAAGCTCTCTAAATTTTGCAAGAAGCACAATAATGTGATATGAGAGATGTGGCTTCTTTCCTGGCATAGGTCAGTGGTGTGGTCGCAGCCGGTGCCACTAGGAATGAAGAGGAGCTCTGGGCAGACCTAAAGGTGATCTCACTTCCGCTGTTTCCTGCTTGTGACCTCAGTAGGGTACACAGCCCCTCCAAGCTTCACTTTCCATATCTGTAAAATGAAATAAAACTACCTACCTTATTAATGAGGTAGTTGATTAGAATGAGAAGATTAATGAGATGGTGCCTGCGAAGTGCCAGACTCTGTAAGTGCCATTTTGCCTTTCCTCCCTTGTTTCTACTTTATCATTGCAGATAACTTACCCTCACAGGTGATCAAGAACTTGGCCTACATCCTTTGTGAGAATCTGGCCCAGCCCACAGGGCTAAAAGAGCTAACAGAGGGAGTCCCTAACTCACTGTGGTGGGTTCACTCCTGCTTCTTCCTGCTAACCAGGTTCCTGGTCAGACCCTAGGGGTGTTTGAGCAAGCACTGGGGACAGTCAGTGGTGCTTGCCCTCATTTACTGGCCTGTGGATTTCAGGTCAAGAGTCTACTAGTCGACAACTCAGTACTGTCAGGTGAATTTCTCTGTCTGATGCAGAGCGGTCTGAGGCCAAATGCTGGACTTGAGGTTGCAGGTGGTAACTAGGAGTGGTTGGCTGTCCAAGGTGACTTGTGTTCTTGCATATGGCTCACAGCCAACAGGTAGACACCCTCAATCCATACACTCAAGACATGAATCTAGATATTTCCACCCAGATGATTTTTCCTCTATGGGGATGTTGGAGCTTTCCTGGAACTGGGCCACCAGTCTGGCCTCATTTTAGGACAGACAGTAAGCATTATACCAAATGCCTGCTCAAGACCTAATATAGGCAAGGCAAGTAGGTTTCATCTTGCATGGCAACTCATCTCATGGTAGTGAATGCCTAGATAGCTGTGTGTAGAATTCCAAGACCTCTTTTGGGCTCAGCATAGATGTGTGCCCTAGCTAGTGATGATGTCTGCTGTGGGCAATGGAGAGGGTAATTGGGGTATACACGACAGAGTAGGAAACCTCATTCCCTGGGTAGCATCAAAGTGCTGCTTTACTTCAACATGGACATAGACCATGATTCAATAGATGTCCATATTCACACACATAGAACACTGTGTAATCGTTGAGTAATTCCTTTGGCTGAGTGACAACACCACAAACCCAACATCCAAAGACAATCTCAGTCCTCTGGTCAGTGCTACAAGAGGTTCTGAGCCCACTAATAATTTTTAATGTCATCAAAGATATTCATTCCTGGATACTACCTGGTTTTTCATGACCTCATAATTCTAGGAGGGCAGGGGCTTGTCCAGACTCACTTGAAATCATTGAAAGCCAAGGCCAAGGCTAGCTTCTGCTGCTTTCATTATCGCTTCCAGCAGCGAGCATACATACTAGAGTATAAAATACCACAAAATGCGCCACTCCTAACACATAAATCCTAGAACTCTGAAATATTTAGGCTCTTTAAACCAAAACACTGTCTGCTTTCTAACCCTCTGCCTGAGCTATTGATCTTCTGCCAGGAACATATATTCATGATCAGTCAAAGATGGCATCCCATGGAGAATTTAATGAAAGAAATCTACAGTGGGGCCCCATCTGCCCATCAACAGTCTCTCCTCTTTGTCAAGAAGAGAAGCAAGGATGCACATCTATGCAATGAGTACCAGGAGTTAAGTAAAATCATTATCCAAAATCAATACCTTCCCACTGACTCCTGGCTTGGTGTATTAGCACACGGGAACCACAGTTTATACCAAACAGGGATTCCTGAGACATGTAAGTAGTCATAGTCATGAAAAAGAGACAAAATACCCTATTTTTTTTTTAAAGATTTTATTTATTTGACAGAGAGAGACAGCGAGAGCAGGAACACAAGCAGGGGGAGTGGGAGAGGGAGAGGGAGAAGCAGGCTTCCCGCTGAGCAGGGAGCCCGATGTGGGACTGGGTCCCAGGACCCTGGGATCATGACCGAGCTGAAGGCAGATGCTTAACGACTGAGCCACCCAGGCGCCCCAAAAGACCCTATTTTGAACTTATTATGACCATTGTGAATATACATGAAGGCCGTTCAGCCTCTTCTGATCATGATTACATTAGGCTATTGCATAACCTGTTTGGGACATTTTTATTTTTCTTCTCATGACTTTTCCAAACTATATAATACAAGCCCCACTATGAAAGCACCAATTAGATACCCATGTCAGGAAGTATGCATTTGCCTTTCTTCGGTAGAATCTTGTCACTCAGATCTCCTGTCCTTTAAGTGGTATGACTCTGTATTGGAAGTGTCCACAGTTCTCCACTTGGCCCACCTCTGTCTAACTCGGTAATTTTCAAATAAGTTTAACCTGAGAACTCTTTGTGCTTTTTTTTTTACAAATGAAATTTCACCAAGAATCCTGTATTAGTTTCCTAAGGCTGCTGTAACATAGTACCATAAGGTGGGTAGTTTATACAACCGAAATTTATCATCTCTCAGTTCTGGAGGCTAAAAGTTCAAAATCAAGGTATCAGCAGGGTTGTTTCCTGCTGAAGGCTGTGAGGGAGAATCTATTATATGCCTCTTTCCTGGCTTCTGGTATTAGCTGACTGTCTTTGGCATACCTTGGCCTTAGAAGTACCCATCTCTACCTTCATCTACAGATGGCATCCTCCCTGTGTGCATCTCTCTTGTATCCAAATTTCCCCTTTTTATGAAAGCACCAGTCAGGGGCACCTAGATGGCTCAGTCAGTTGAGCATCTGCCTTTAGCTCAGGTCATGATCTCAGGGTCCTGGGATCGAGCCCCGGGTCAGGCTCCCTGCTCAGTGGGGGAGCCTGCTTCTCCCTCTCACTCTCCCTCTGTGCTCTCTCTCTTTGAAAAAAAAAAAAAAAAAGCACCAGTCATATTGGATTAGGGATCATTCTAAAGATTAACTTTAATCATTTGCAAAGACCCTATTTCCAAATAAGATCACATTTACAGGCATTAAGAGTTAGGACTGTCACATCTTTTGGGGGAACACAATTCAACCAATAACAAATCTCAACTATAAAACAGAAAGGGTGAATCTGCTTACCTTGAATGGGGAGAGGGACCTTTATGCCTGACACCTTCCTCTCCCTTCCACTCCTCCCTCTTCTCTCTTGACATGCCTCCAAAACACCCTAAGCTGCCCAAAACACAGTTTGAGAAATCAATGTTCCAACACAATGGGTATGCAACAACCAGGTATTTCAGTAACTGTCAGAGGTCTAGCAAGAGATAAGCTTTGCAATCATCACATTGTATACCTTAAACTTACACAATATTACATGTTGATTATATCTCAATAAAGCTAGAAAAAATCAAAGATAAAAGATAAAAGAGTTAAGTTTTGCATATGCCAATTTAACATTAAGTCAGTCTTAACCCAGACGTGTGACTCGTTTTTGCTATAGAGAATAACTGCTGGGAGGGAGCATGGGAAGGCTATGAAGCCCACAGGGAAGATTGTAATGGAACTGTCTCCTGTCTGAATATCATTTCTGTGGAGTTTCACTGCATCACTTTGGAGAGCGAGGTGTTTTCCATCAAGCGCTCACTACCAATTCACAAAATGTTCGTGGCACTTTCTTATGGGAGCCAAACCTCCCATTAGCCATTAGCACAAACCAGCAGAACCTCAATGACACGCACAAGTCAGCCAAGAACAGATTTGTTTACTGGCCCTCTTCTTTCCTCTCACTGCCAGATCCAGGACCTTCCCAAATCACAGAGCCAGAAAGCCAATTCTAAACCCTCTGCATTTTAATTTCCAAAGGCCCCCAGCTATCCAATTTCCTGCTATGCATGCAGAATTTGCCCATCTTGCAACCCTGGCCAGACCATCTCTCGTTCACCTTGGAGCGGCAAAAAGTAGATAGGAGCATCAGCTAGCCCCTCAATGAGGGCCCCACACCCCAAATCATCACCCTCTATCTTGCGCCTGCATTGCTCTCGTCAGGCACATTGGTTTCTACCAAGTTAGGAAGATATTCTCATTCTGTGGCTACTGAGAAATCTAAATTTATGCCATCAAGAAGAATGATGGCCTGGAAGGAATCTTCTACCAGAATCCCAGGATGCAATCACAAATATCTTTTCCAAACCTTCATAATCCATCTCAATCATATTAGTGATAAACCCAATGTCCCATCAGTTCTGCTCTAAACAGACATATGTGTCCCTTAAAAGTCATGCAAGAAAAACCACAAGGCTTACAGAGAAAATGGGGTCAGGGAACAACTCAAAAAACTTGATCCATGTCATAAAAAATAGGAAGCTATTAAAAGGGGTAGCACAGTTTTGCACATAAGAAATGGTTAAGAAATGCACACATAATCTAGTAAGTATGCTATTTTCCCTCGAAAAGGATGTGCAGTGTACCTGCTGAAGTGGACAGAAAGGCTGCAGCTTCTGAGTTCTTGTGAATAGGTGGAAGAAAAGTTGTCTGAAATTTGGTGGGAAATTGTAACTCTATAAGGGGATGAGCTTGACTCATAATGCATGTGAGAAACCAAGGTAGCTGGTAGATTTTGAAGTGTGTTCATGTGTGCATTTTGTGTATTCCTGCACAACTCAGTTCCACAGTGTAAAGTGGTCTGCATTCACCTGTTATTTCTCATGGACAAAGTCATGCACAGACAAAAGCAAGATCTGCATCATGGTCAAATTTTTCCCTGATGTTATCAATCACATTGGGACTAATCCACATTTTCAAAGCAAGCATTATAGATTAGCAGAATGTACTATGCTTAGGGCCACACCTTCAATTTTTACCATCCGTTCAGAGAAAATCAGGCCAGCTTCTTCAAACACACCCATCTTCTGCCCCAGAATATCCCTAGACATATTAATCACCGATTTTATCTTCATTACTTTTCAGCACCAACCGCCCTCTGCCCCTAGTCCATTCTAAGGCAAGGGAGCAGACATGTCTGGATGATGCAATCCGACTAACAGTAAACTCCAGGAAAGTCCTTGAGATAGAAAACCAGATCCAGCTGTCCATTGCATACCTACATTGGACTACCTGGCTACAAAGCTGGTAGCAAGCCAACTTCACCAAACGTTTGTTGGGCGGGGGTGGGGGGGGGTTCCAAAAATTGTCCCAAGAATACAAAATTCAGCTCCCAGTAACATCATGATTCATCTCAATTTTCCCATTTATTCTTGTATAGCACTGAATTGCATATATATAGAGCTTCCCACTCAATATTTTAATCCACATAAACAGCCCAGAGAAAGCAGGTTATTTGGGGTTCCTGAGGAATAGCAGAAATTGTTATGCTATCCAGTGTGACACCCCACCCCCACTGTGGGAGGCCCAAATTTGGTCAGACACAACCTGGCCACACACATAGACACAGAGGTCTCCTGAGTGGATGATAGCATATTCCTGATATTGGGAAATAAGAGCAACTTTGACGGTAGGTTTGGTTGGGTCAATCTTTGGGCTGCCTGAAAAGAGGAGAAACTTGCTTCAGATCTTGTTCTGAGCTTCTTTCTCCCTGAAAGCTATCTGGAATGCTTACCTTGGGCTTCAGCCTTCTTGCAACTTGATCCCCCCCTTCCTCCTTCCTTGGACCAAAGGTAATGTCTCAACTTCTTCTTTGCTGGACCTTTGTACACTGCCATGACCCCTGACAGTGTAGATGGTCCCCTTCCCTCTTGCCTTGCCAGGAACCATGACGTGCACTCCCCACTCTTCTATTTCCTGTTGGCTGTCAGAGCTCCATTTTCATAATTAATCTGCTGGAATTGCAATTCCCCTCGCCTCCCTATGAACTCAAATCCCTTGTGCTTCTTCTTTTTTTTTTTTTTTTTTTTTGTAAGATTTATGTATTTATTTTAGAGAGAGAGTGTGAGTTAGAGGAGGGGCAGGGGAGAGGGAGAGAGAAAGTCTTCAAGCAGACTCCCCGCTGAATGCAGAGCCTGAGGCGGGGCTTGACCCCAGGACCCCGAGATCATAACCTGAGCTGAAATCAGGAGTTGGCCGCTTAACCCACTGAGGTACCCAGGTGCCACAAAATCCTTTGTCCTTCTAACTCTGTCTCAAACTGCATCTGCCTAATGAGCCAACAGTAAGGGACATTTTTCCCTTACTCCACAAGGAGTTAATGGGTGTCTATTAGACCAGTATGAGAACAGTCTCATACATGTTTTCAGTTTGCATCATTTTCAAAATATTGTGAGAACTCATTGTATTATTTAAGGGAGTTTATTTAGTGACTGCCTTGCAAAAGAAATGCCACATTCATTCTTTCCAAATAGTATAACTTTAATGCTATTTCATAATTTGTGATTATACTAGGATATTAGCATGTTTGTTACTAATAAACTATATTGCTATTTTGATTAGCAGTTTGGCAATTAATCAATGTTTGATATTGTGAATAATTTTAGGATGAATCCATGGACAGGTTTGAATCAGCAGCCTTATCTCCATATTCTAAAATAATTTTAAATGAATGAAAGAATTAGGAGGTAGTTTCATCTCAATGTGAAATGAAGATGCTGACATGGAAGCTTCCTTCAGTTATTCTCTGGTGTCACATGTGAAGCAAATGAACTCTCTTGATGCCCACACAATGCATTTAGGACCCCCATTGTTTCCTTGCATTATAAAGTTGTGCTTGTCCTAACTAAATTTCTACAGACCATATTGTATTTACTACAATCTGTTTGATCAGCAGTTCAGTTTGGTTATCAACACTGATAGCTAAAAAATGGATTTACTATCAGGAATCCAATTATAAAAACAATATTAATAAAACTAGACAGCTGCCCCTCTGTATTTTAAGGCAATTTAAAAAAATGATTTGGCTTCTTGTTTATATGACAAATCCAGTGCATCAGGTGAAACATACTCAAAGCGAAGAAAAAACTTTTCATGAAAGTAACAGAGTTTAGTGGCCCCTGGGTGGCTCCATCAGTTGAGGGTCCAGCTCTTGATTTTGGCTCAGGTCATGATCTCAGTGTTCTGGGATCAGGCCCCGCAATGGGTTCTGTGCTCAGCGTGCAGTCTGCTTGAGATTCTCTCTCTCCCTTTGCCCTTCCCCCCCACTCACGCATGCGTACTTTCTCTCTTCTCTCTCTCACTAAATAAATAAATAAATGAAATCTTAAGAGAAAAAGGAAGTAACAGAGTGTAAAGCAGTTTAGTTTTAAGAAGAAGATGGTAAATAATTTAAATATATATACATACACACACTATGAAACCAATGAATGAGATCATAACAAAGTCACATAAGAAAAACAATCCTTTGTAGGTAAGACAAAGTAAAAATTAAAATATTTTAAAATTGAAAATTAAAGAGATTAAAGAAACCTGACTTATTGAAAAGACAATCAAATATTTAAAACCTGACATATAGGGTGCAATTAAGAAATAATTTAAGGTGTTTTCAGAGAAAAAAGAAAGGAAATATTTAGCATTTATTATAATATCTGAGTTTCCCTTTCTTCAGGCAAAAGGGTGCCAAAATTATGAAAAATTCTTAATTGTAAATAAAATACACTCAAGAGTTTTTAAAGGTCATTGAAAATCATTTTGGAATTGGAATATATTGAGTGACATATGGTTTTTAGGAGAGATAGGATACAAGTCAATGACTTGAAGAAATGGAAAGAATAAAGACACAAGAAATAACACAGACACTGAAAAGAATAAGAATATTTCACAGAGAAGGTAGATAATACAAGCGGGGTGTTGGGGTCTCAGATTAGGAAGAACAGTAGTAGGACTTACTCTTTTCATAAACTAAAAAGAGCTTAAAAGTGGTTTACTATTTCATCCCACGATGCAGGCATGGTAAGTCCTAGATTTAAGTGTCTATGCTTGCACGTATGTATGTGTGTGCATGTGTTTTGTGTCTTGCGTGCTTCTAGGTGTATCCACACGTGTGCATGCCAGTATGTGCGTGTGTATGTGTGTGAAGACACTGGAGAATCTAGACACTTCAGTCCTCCATCCCACACATCCCTAACAAACTATATTGCTATTTGGATTAGTAGTTTGGCATTTAATCAATGTTTAATATTGTGAATCATTTTAGGATGAATGCATGGACAGGTTTGAATCAGCAGCCTTATCTCCATATTCTAAAATCACTTTAAATGAATGAAAGAATAAGAAGGTGGACTCATCTCAATGTGAAATGAAGGAAGGCATAAAGCAAAGGAAGAGTAATTACAGGGCTTTTTTTTTTTTTAATTGGAGAAGGAGGCAGAATAGTCTAATGTTTAAAACCATGGTTTTTAGTTATACATCTCTGAGTTCAAATTCTGATATGCCACCTCTACACCATGTTCCATCAACCAATTTAATTAGTTCCCCCATGGTTCAGTTTCTTATTTACAAAGTGAGTATGGCAGTAAAGTTTCTTTATAAGATGATTTTAAGAACTGAGGGAGATAATGTGTAAAGACCTCAACATAGTGCCTGGCACAAAGTGTATAATCAATACATGATAGTTGTTGTATTCATTATTTACTGATAAACACACCAACTCCTTAACCAAAATAAGACACACACACCAGAAAGTCCAGCAAGTAAGCAGGAGATAGGAGAGAAGTGAGAACGGGCTCGCTGGAGCCTATCATAGCTCAAAGCCTTGCTCACAGGGGAACCTGCAGCCTCAGCTAAGATAGAGCCCACATCCCTGACTGCTCTCCTCTGGGTAGCCTGTGACCACACAGTCAACCTAGGAAGGAAACCCTTACAGACCAGGAATAAATTTCCGCAATAAATTTCATACTAAAGTACTCTGCCTCATAGTAAGAAATATTAGTTAATGATGACAAATCCAATAGGCTGTTGTTTAATTTAGATATTTAATTTTAATTTTTAATAACTATCCTTCACTAGCAGTCTAAGAACGTAGAATGAAAAGCTTTTCTGCGAGCCATTTCTCAGAAAGCAATAGATCATCTGGTTGTATATGTATAAGTATATTTACGCTGAAAATATGTACATACATTCACAAACACATACACAGAGAAATGTAGTACATCCAGCTGTGTAAGTAGGAAATGGCTTTAAGACTTATCAGCAAATCAGCAACTGAATCATTAAACTGACAGGAAACCTTGTACGCTATTCTCGTATCATTCTGCAAAGAATATACTGGATCTGACTAGAATGCATTAAGAGACCAGTTTGAAAAACTGGAGTTTGAAAAACATCTTTAAAGGAAAAAATAGGAAGGTGTGGCTGGTAGAAAAGGAAACAGATGCTCTCACTAGAATAAAAAGCCAAATTACAAATACTTGAGCTTTACACCAGTTTTAAATAACCCTGTACAGTGCAGCGTAAGAACTTTCAGCTTTAATGAACGCCAAGTCATTTTATCATCCCAGTGTTAGAGCATTTTTTTTTTCTTTTCATGTTTCCTTTTCATTCATTCTTGGTTCATTTCATTTTTTTCCTCATGACCTGGCACTTGCTTCCATTACAAGCTAGGACTATACTAGCAAAGGGAAATGGACCAAAGAGACATTTATCTCAATAATTCAGGCAGAAATAACTTAGACCTGAAGCAGCAAGATGTGTTAGACAAAAGAGAATTTTTGCTTGGATTAACCCTAGACCTGGTTTGGTTTCAGACATAAACTAATGTATTCATGATCCCACAGCGCCAGGACTCTTCTCCCCCGAGTGCACTGCCTCCTACCCGAGCTTTGGGGCCCTTTTGTGATAATGGCATTGTTATTATGTATGTGAATATTTACTTCTGAACACCACTACTCAACTCTCATATTCTGAAAAAACATAGTAAGGGAAAGCTGCATGCAGCCAGTATTTATAAAGCCCAATAGGCTCAGCTTCTAAATACTTGAGTAAGTGTTGAGTAGGAGGGCTGTCATTGGGTGCCCTGCCTTATGATGGCATCACACGTAGCATTTCCAGAACCTGCCAATAGACGTCAAGGGATGAAGCTACGGCTGGACAAAGACATCTCCTGAATCAGTATTCAGACCATTCCCACCACTGCTCACAGTGGAGGCTGTGGAGAATGGTACAAAGATTGAAGCACAGAGTAAAAAGATCTAAAAGGTTAGCTCTTTTCTCCTTGCCTCTGAAGCTTTCTGGCCACTGGCTCAGTTGATGGGGATGGAGGACAAGGGAAATATAAGCCCCATCATGGAAATGATAGGCTGGGAAAGTGGTCTGCATGTCCTTTGAAGTGGCCTTGGCCAAGAACGTTTGGAAAAGAGACTCCTGTTCTAAAGAGAAGATATTTTTAACGTTTCCTAAAAATATTTTTAAGAAAGGAAAAGAAAGTTACTGTGTGTTGGTGGTGTTTTTCCAATGGGCAAATTAATTTAGGAGAAAAATGAATGATACCTAACCCGAGGAATAAACTAAATTGTAAGTGGCAATACATCCAGGAAACTGAAATCAAGCAGAATTCGTCAATTTTTAAAAAGGATAAAGGGAAGAATAGAGACTTATTTTAAGAAAACAAGTTAAAAAAATGATCAGAATTTAAATAGGATTTTTAAAAGGAACAGACATTCATTTGAGATTAGAAAGAATGGAAATCACTAAACAAAACTGTCTACTATTTCCGTTTAGCTTTGGAAAAGTGATTGCGGGGAGAGGTTTCTTTTTCTTTTTTTTTTTTTTTATTCTTATGTTAATCCCCATACATTACAACATTAGTTTTAAATGAAGTGTTCCATGATTCATTGTTTGTGCATAACACCCAGTGCTCCATGCAGAACGTGCCCTCCTCAATACCCACCACCAGGCTAACCCGTCCTCCCACCCCCCTCCCCTCTAGAACCCTGCCTGCCCTTCAGAGTCCATCATCTCTCATGGTTCGTCTACCCCTCCGATTTCCCCCGCTTCATTCTTCCCCTCCCGCTACCTTCTTCTTCTTCTTCTTTTTTTTTTTCTTAACATATATTGCATTATTTGTTTCAGAGGTACAGATCTGAGATTCAACAGTCTTGCACAATTCACAGCGCTTATCAGAGCACATACCCTCCCCAGTGTCTATCGCCCAGTCCCCCCATCCCTCCACCCCACCCCCCACTCCAACAACACTCAGTTTGTTTCCTGCGATTAAGAATTCCTCATATCAGTGAGATCATATGATACATGTCTTTCTCTTTTTGACTTATTTCACTCAACATAATACCCTCCAGTTCCATCCACATCGTTGCAAATGGCAAGATCTCATTCCTTTTGATGGCTGCATAATATTCCATTGTATATATATACCACATCTTCTTTATCCATTCATCTGTCGATGGACATCTTCGCTCTTTCCACAGTTTGGCTATTGTGGACATTGCTGCTATAAACATCGGGGTGCACGTACCCCTTCGGATCCCTACTTTTGTATCTTTGGAGTAAATACCCAGTAGTGCAATTGCTAGATCATATGGTAGCTCTATTTTCAACTTTTTGAGGAACCTCCATACAGTTTTCCAGAATGGCTGCACCAGTTTGCATTCCCACCAACAGTGTAGGAGGGTTCCCCTTTCTCCGCATCCCCGCCAACATCTGTCGTTTCCTGTCTTGTTAATTTTAGCCATTCTGACTGGTGTGAGGTGGTATCTCATTGAGGTTTTGATTTGGATTTCCCTGATGCCGAGCGATATTGAGCACTTTTTCATGCGTCTGTTGGCCATTTGGATGTCTTCTTTGGAAAAATGTCTGTTCATGTCTTCTGCCCATTTCTTGATTGGATTCTTTGTTCTTTGGGTGTTGAGTTTGATGAGTTCTTTATAGATTTTGGATACTAGCCCTTTATCTGATATGTCATTTGCAAATATCTTCTCCCATTCTGTCGGTTGTCTTTTGGTTTTGTTAACTGTTTCCTTTGCTTTGCAAAAGCTTTTTATCTTGATGAAGTCCCAATAGTTCATTTTTGCCCTTGCTTCCCTTGCCTTTGGCGATGTTTCTAGGAAGAAGTTGCTTCGGCTGAGGTCAAAGAGGTTGCTGCCTGTGTTCTCCTTTAGGATTTTGATAGACTCCTGTCTCACATTGAGGTCTTTCAACCATTTGGAGTCTATTTTTGTGTGTGGTGTAAGGAAATGGTCCAGTTTCATTCTTCTGCATGTGGCTATCCAATTTTCCCAACACCATTTGTTGAAGAGACTGTCTTTGTTCCATTGGACATTCTTTCCTGCTTTGTCGAAGATTAGTTGACCATAGAGTTGAGGGTCCATTTCTGGGCTCTCTATTCTGTTCCATTGATCTATGTGTCTGTTTTTGTGCCAGTACCATGCTGTCTTAATGATGACAGCTTTGTAATAGAGCTTGAAGTCCGGAATTGTGATGCCATCGGCTTTGCTTTTCTTTTTCAATATTCCTCTGGCTATGCGGGGTCTTTTCTGGTTCCATACAAATTTTAGGATGATTTGTTCCATTTCTTTGAAAAAAGTGGATGGTATTTTGATGGGGATTGCACTGAATGTGTAGATTGCTCTAGGTAGCATTGACATCTTCACAATATTTGTTCTTCCAATCCATGAGCATGGAACGTTTTTCCATTTCTTTGTGTCTTCCTCCATTTCTTTCATGAGTATTTTATAGTTTTCTGAGTACAGATCCTTTGTCTCTTTGGTTAGATTTATTCCTAGGTATCTTATGGTTTTGGGTGCAATTGTAAATGGGATCGACTCCTTAATTTCTCTTTCTTCTGTCTTGTTGTTGGTGTATAGGAATGCCACTGACTTCTCTGCATTGATTTTATATCCTGCCACTTGACTGAATTCCTGTATGAGTTCTAGGAGTTTTGGGGTGGAGTCTTTTGCGTTTTCCACATAAAGTATCATATCATCTGCAAAGAGTGAGAGTTTGACTTCTTCTTTGCCAATTTGGATGCCTTTGATTTCTTTTTGTTGTCTGATTGCTGTGGCTAGGACTTCCAATACTATGTTGAATAGCAGTGGTGATAGTGGACATCCCTGCCGCGTTCCTGACCTTAGGGGGAAAGCTCTCAGTTTTTCCCCATTGAGAATAATATTTGCTGTAGGTTTTTCATAGATGGCTTTTATGATATTGAGGTATGTACCCTCTATCCCTATGCTCTGAAGAGTTTTGATCAAGAAAGGATGCTGTACTTTGTCAAAAGCTTTTTCTGCATCTATTGAGAGGATCATATGATTCTTGTTCTTTCTTTTGTTAATGTACTGTATCACATTGATTGATTTGCAGATGTTGAACCAACCTTGCAGCCCAGGGATAAATCCCACTTGGTCATGGTGAATAATCCTTTTAATGTACTGTTGGATCCTATTGGCTAGGATTTTGGTGAGAATTTTTGCATCCATGTTCATCAAGGATATTGGTCTGTAATTCTCCTTTTTGATGGGGTCTTTGTCTGGTTTTGGGATCAAGGTAATGCTGGCCTCATAAAATGAGTTTGGAAGTTTTCCTTCCGTTTCTATTTTTTGGAACAGTTTCAGAAGAATAGGTATTAATTCTTCTTTAAATGTTTGGTAGAATTCTCCTGGGAAGCCATCTGGCCCTGGGCTTTTGTTTTTTGGGAGATTTTTGATGACTGCTTCAATTTCCTTAATGGTTATAGGTCTGTTCAGGTTTTCTATTTCATCCTGGTTCAGTTTTGGTAGTTGATACATCTCTAGGAATGCATCCATCTCTTCCAGGTTATCTAATTTGCTGGCATAGAGTTGCTCATAATATGTTCTTATAATTGTTTGTATTTCTTTGGTGTTGGTTGTGATCTCTCCTCTTTCATTCATGATTTTGTTGATTTGGGTCATTTCTCTTCTCTTTTTGATAAGTCTGGCCAGGGGTTTATCAATCTTGTTAATTCTTTCAAAGAACCAGCTCCTAGTTTCATTGATCTGTTCTACTGTTCTTTTAGTTTCTATTTCATTGATTTCTGCTCTGATCTTTATTATTTCTCTTCTCCTGCTGGGTTTAGGCTTTACTTGCTGTTCTTTCTCCAGCTCCTTTAGGTGTAGGGTTAGGTTGTGTACTTGAGACCTTTCTTGTTTCTTGAGAAAGGCTTGTATTGCTATATACTTTCCTCTTAGGACTGCCTTTGCTGCATGCCAAAGATTTTGAAGAGTTGTGTTTTCATTTTCATTGGTTTCCATGTATTTTTTTAATTCTTCTTTAATTTCCTGGTTGACCCATTCATTCTTCAGTAGGATGCTCTTTAGCCTCCATGTATTTGAGTTCTTTCCGACTTTCCTCTTGTGATTGAGTTCTAGTTTCAAAGCATTGTGGTCTGAAAATAGGCAGGGAATGATCCCAATCTTTTGGTACCGGTTGAGACCTGATTTATGACCTAGGATGTGATCTATTCTGGAGAATGTTCCATGGGCACTAGAGAAGAATGTGTATTCCGTTGCTTTGGGGTGGAATGTTCTGAATATGTCTGTGAAGTCCATTTGGTCCAGTGTGTCATTTAAAGTCTTTATTTCCTTGTTGATCTTTTGCTTAGACGATCTGTCCATTTCAGTGAGGGGGATGTTAAAGTCCCCCACTATTATTGTATTGTTGTCGATGTGTTTCTTTGCTTTTGTTATTAATTGCCTTATATAATTGGCTGCTCCCATGTTAGGGGCATAGATATTTACAATTGTTAGATCTTCTTGTTGGATAGATCCTTTAAGTACGATATAGTGTCCTTCCTCATCTCTTATTACAGCCTTTGGCTTAAAATCTAATTTGTCTGATATAAGGATTGCCACCCCAGCTTTCTTTTGGTGTCCATTAGCATGGTAAATGGTTTTCCACCCCCTCACTTTCAACCTGGGGCTGTCTTTGGGTCTAAAATGAGTCTCTTGCAGACAGCATATCGATGGATCTTGTTTTTTAATCCAGTCTGTTAGCCTGTGTCTTTTGATTGGGGCATTTAGCCCATTTACATTCAAGGTAACTATTGAAAGATAGGAATTTAGTGCCATTGTATTGCCTGTAAGGTGACTGTTACTGTATATTGTCTGTGTTCCTTTCTGGTCTATGTTGCTTTTAGGGTCTCTCTTTGCTTAGAGGACCCCTTTCAAGATTTCCTGTAGGGCTGGTTTTGTGTTTGCAAATTCCTTTAGTTTTTGTTTGTCCTGGAAGCTTTTTATCTCTCCTTCAATTTTCAATGACAGCCTAGCTGGATAGAGTATTCTTGGCTGCATATTTTTCTCATTTAGTACTCTGAATATATCCTGCCAGTCCTTTCTGGCCTGCCAGGTCTCTGTGGATAGGTCTGTTGCCAATCTAATGTTTCTACCATTGTAGGTTACATATCTCTTCTCCCGAGCTGCTTTCAGGATTTTCTCTTTGTCTCTGAGACTCGTAAGTTTTACTATTAGATGTCGGGGTGTTGACCTGTTTTTATTGATTTTGAGAGGGGTTCTCTGTGCTTCCTGGATTTTCATGCCTGTTTCTTTCCCCAAATTAGGGAAGTTCTCTGCTATAATTTGCTCCATTATACCTTCTGGCCCTCTCTCTCTTTCTTCTTCTTCTGGGATCCCAATTATTCTAATGTTGTTTCGTCTTATGGTATCGCTTATCTCTCGAATTCTGCCCTCATGATCCAGTAGTTGTTTATCTCTCTTTTTCTCAGCTTCTTTATTTTCCATCATTTCATCTTCTATATTACTGATTCTCTCTTCTGCCTCATTTATTCTAGCAGTTAGCGCCCCCATTTTTGATTGCACCTCATTAATAGCCTTTTTGATTTCTACTTGGTTGGATTTTAGCTCTTTTACTTCTCCAGAAAGAGTTTCTCTAATAACTTCCATATTTTTTTCAAGCCCAGCTAGTATCTTTAAAGTGATGATTCTGAACTCTAGATCTGACATCGTACTAATGTCCGTATTGAGTAGGTCCCTGGCAGTCGGTACTACCTCTTGTTCTTTTTGTTGAGGTGATTTTTTCCGTCTTGTCATCTTGTGCAGAGGAGAATAGATTAATGAGAGAACAAAATGCTAGCAGAGTAACCACGTCCCCAGAAAATATACTCTAAACAAATCAGAAAAGACCTGAAGCAGTGGGATAAGAAGGGGAAAGAGAGAAAAAAGAAAAAGAAAAAAAAAGAAAAAGATAAAGATAAAAACAAAAACAAACAAAACAAAACAACAACAACAAAAGAAAAACCAGAATGTGATCAAATATGATCTATATGGTATATAGATCAGTGCCACACACTAGATTTGGGGTGTATTTTGGTCTTTTAGAAGAAAGTGTCTCCCAAAATTTTAAAGAAAGAAAAACTTATATATGTACAAAAATAAGGGTTGATATGATGAAGGGATGGAAAATGACTGTAAAAATGGAAATTATAAAAAATTTTATAAAAGGAATTGATAAGAAGTTGTTTGAAAAAAGAAAGAAGAGGATTTAAAAAAAAAGAAAAAGAAAAAAAAAGGGAGAGGATGTGATCAGGCAGGGGAATAGAAAACACCATATACTAGAGATTTAGGGTATATTTTAATCTGTTAGAAGAAACTATCTCAAAATTTTAAAGAGAGAACAACTTATATATATAAGCCAAAAATACGGGTAACTACTATGAAGGGATAGAATATGACTCTAAAAATGAAAAATAAAAATGTTTTTTTTTTTTTAAAAAGGGATTGATAAGATGTTGTTTGAAAAAGGGAAAAAGAAAAATTCAAAAAGAAATAAAAAGACAAAAAAACAGTTAAAAAAATTAACTTTAAAAGACTAAGGAATCACGGTAAAAAAGCCGTGAATTCTATGTGCAGTAGTCCCCTAGCGCTGGCGTTCTGCCATTCTCATTGATCGGTAAACTTGGTCTTGGCTGGCTGTTCTCGCTGATCTTCTGGGGAGGGGCCTGTTGCCGTGGTTTCCAAATGTCTCTGCCGGAGGCGGAATTGCCCCGCCCTTGCCCCCTCCCGGCTAAGTAATCTGCTCAGGTTTGCTCTCCGGGGCTTTTGTTGCCTGCGAGCTTTCCGTACAGCTTTGGAGGCGGAGAGTGAAAATGGCGGCCTCCCAATCTCCGCTCCGGAGGAGCCGAGAACTCGGGGCCCCGCTCCTCAGTGAGCCCCCAGAGAAAAGCTGTCAGTCACTCCCGTCTCCCTGCTCTCCGGCCCGCACTCTGTGCTCACCCGGCCTGCGACCGCGCGCCTCTATCTCTGGCACCCGACCCCGGGTGGAGTCTCCAAACCCAGCAGATCCCTGCGGTGCACTCCCGCGCGGCTCCTCCCAGGGGAGGAAGGTGAGTCTCCCCGGATCTGCCGCTTGTGGGGTCCCTGCTGGAGGCGCAGGGGCCCCACGGTGCCGCCGATCACGGTTTATGGCCACCCCGAGCTGAGAGCCCGCGCCTGGGCTCCGCCTCTGCAGCCGGCTTCCCTGCTCCGTTACCTGGGAGCTCTGCCACACTCAGGCACCCCCGGTCTTTCTGTGACCCCGAGGGTCCTGAGACCCCACTGTCCGGGAGGGTTCCACCCCCCGCTTAGCCACCAGAGTGACGTCCCTCGGCGGAGCAGACTTTTAAAAGTTCCGATTTTGTGCTCCGTGGTTCTATCACTTGCCAGAAGCGGCCGATGGAGGCCCCTCCCCCACCGTCTATCCTCCCGAATATCGCCTCGGATTCACTTCTCTGCACGTCCTACCTTCCAGAAAGTGGTCGCTTTTCTGATGAGAGAGTTATTGCTCTTCTTTTCTTCGATCTCCTGTTGGGTTTGTAGGTGTTCAGAATGGTTTGATCCCTATCCAGCTGAATTCCTGAGAGGAGACGAAATCCAGGTCTCCTACTCCTCCGCCATCTTGCTCCGCCCCCCGAGAGGTTTCTTTTTCAATTGGTCTTCTTTAGCCTGACAAAAATTGATATTGGGAAAACTGGAATCAAAGACTGGCTTTTGTATTTAACACATTTCCTCAGAGAGCATTTTTCTGGTATAGCTCTGCTATGGAATGATTCTAGATGTTAAAGGCAACAGAAGACTCACTTTACCCTAATATTAATATTAAATATTAATATTTACTTTTTTTCTTTTGTCTTTCAAGCAGTGGCCAGATAGAGCTCAGCAAATAAGCATAAGAGATGAAGACAATGTTATTCCCCAGACTCCACAGTGGAAGGAAAGCCTGGCTCTGGGGTGGGTTGCTCCACATCAGTAGTTGGAGGCAGGGTCTGGGCTGTCCTTCCCAGGGCCAAGCCCCAGGGAGGATCCCCAGGGAGGACAAGAGCATGGGCTGGGTGGGGGGGGGGGGGGGCCTTGGAAGGGGGTGGGGTATAGGAACAGCGGGAGATGGTGGAAGGCTCAGATTGGGATTCTACCCAGTAACCCTTCATGTCCTTCGTAAAATTACCATTTTCACCAGTTTTCTGGTGGAAAGTCATGAGGAATCGAGGATCTGGACCCCACCTAGAGTACCTCAGCTGTGCTTTCTCCAGGAGGCAAATTGATTGAGAAGGGAAATTAATAATATCCAAGCTTAGAAACATAGAACCAGATCCACTTAGGAGCTGACATAGAGCAAACCTGGTGCCTGCAAACTCACAACAGAGAATTCTGGCAGTGAGATGGAACAAAAGGCATCAGCTGAGGTCGCGGGAGGACTGAGGGCTCGCCTCAGCTTGGAGCCGGGCATCCTCCATGTCTGAGAGGCCCGGAGACCCCGGTGTCATCTACGGTATAGGGGGTTCGTGCACAGCACATGGGTCCCCTCTCCTGCATGGGCAGCAAGGCTGCAAATGCAAACCCGGGAACGTCCATGTTGACATTAGTGTCCAGGTCCCCTTCCCCCCAAGCATGAAGGAGCAGAACTGACTCCTATGTTCGGACATTGTGGTACCACTGCGTGCATTTGTTTTTTAAATGAGTAAGAAAGGGATATCCCTGCCAAATGGCATGGTGGACAGAAGGAGTATTTCTCAGAGGGGGAGGAGTGAAAACTACGAGGCCACATGTACTTCCAGTCAAGAGACTTGAACTGGGCTGAGATCCAGTTAAGTGGTCACTTAACTAGCAACAGTCAAGCCTTCATTCACTTACTGTGATAGTCTAAGCTAGAGGCCAGAAAGCGGGAACTCCCCCAGGGTTCCATTTTTCCCCACGGAATGGGACCAGTGTAAAGGTCAGTTGTATTTGGTGTAGATGGGATGGGAGGAATTATCCCACTGCCAAGTGAACCCCAAAGTAAAGACCCCTGCCATTTTATAGACCTTGGGTCCTGGCGGAGGAAACAGGAGGGAGTAGGAGTGAAAAGTACTGAATATTGAATCAGAGGAGAGAAAAATATCTTCAAGCCCCTTTCCCCTCATAACGTGGTCTCAACAAAAGCAGCTGAGAAAAGTCTCCACTGGGAGCTGCCTAATCATAAGGCCTCCAAAGGGGAAGGCACCTAGGGTAGGAACACAGATATGCAAGAGACCGTGGCCTCTGGGTGTGTGTGTGTGTTTGTGTGTGTGTGATCTCAAGCTTGAGCCCTTGACTGCAACTCCCTTCAGAGACAGGCATGCACCGGCGTGCACAAAGTCTAGTGTGGGAGGGTGGCTTTCCCATGAGACCTGCCAAGTAGGACTCTGCCATTGCCTGTGGTCAGGCCTGAAGTGGCACACGTTGGATTTGGACCTAGAACCAGAATCCTCACTCTCTAGTTAAAATTTCTAATACTAAAATGATAAGTTATTTGGTCCTACCAAAATCTGATACTTTTATATGCGCAACACAATATCCTTCATTTTCTCAATAAGTAATTGGAAGGAGGCTTCTTTTTCTGTTAAATGGCGGTATCAACATATAGAGAAATACAAGGAAATCTAATAGAACACGTTGCATTTCAACCAACGATCAGATATGTGTAACAGCTTGCTTTTTATCAAGCTGCCCATTTTTTCCCTGATTTTTCCCATGTTCTAGAACGTCGGGAGGATTTTTTAAGTAAGGCAATAAACAGACCAGACGTTTGAAGAGAAGAATACGTTGCTTTGTTAGTTTTACATTTCCTTCTCTGAAAGAATTCATCCTACAAAATTCCAACTGAGATAACTCCTTGATTCATCAAATAATCCTTTTCTTATCAGTTAATATATCCACTCAGAAAAAACAAAACCCCAATGTGTAATTTGGCTGCTCTGGCACGAGAGTCTTGCCGGTGGTCGCTGGCAGATGCATTAACCACTGAAGCAACTCAAGTTACCAGATCCTCAGTTAATACTTCTCTGTAAGAGAACTTTCTCTCTGCCGTTGTGGTTGTCCTTGAACAGGAGGCATCAAGGAAAGGAGCCATCTACAGAGGACTCAGATAAGGGATTTCGGTGCTTGGCACGCCCCTATGAATAGTCCCACCCTGCTTGCTTAGGCTATGGTCTCACCTAAGAGAGAGAACAGTTTCCTGTGGAGGTCAAATCCAGCCCCCAGAGATTTTTATCCGCAAGTAGAGGTCACAGAAGTTCCTTCAACTCTGGAGACTTCTCACAGGCCTGGACCCCCAGTTCCTTCCCTTAGCACACATACGTAATGCTTACCATCTGCCCGACACTACCTAATCACTTTGCTAACAAAAATCCATTTAATCCAAACAGAAATTCCATTCATGGGCTAGATATTATTCCTCTCATTTTGTAGAGGAGGATCCAGATACAGAGAGAGGGAGACACTGGCCAAAGATCACACATCTGTTAAGTGCTAAAGCTGGGATAGGACTCCCAGTGGTCTGGACATTTTGCCACCATGTTAATCCTCTCTATGTGAAACAAATGGACCAAATTCACATGGTTCCTTGAGATCTTACAGTGCCTCCAACCAGATTGTGTATGACATCAGTGGGTGGAGATCCTTTCTCAAAAGCCCCACAATCAACTCCACAACAAAAAGAGTATTCATTTAAAATCCAGTGTCCCATCCTCCTGCCAGATCTGAGCCCAGAATTTAGAGTGGAGTGAAGGGACTAGTTATTTTATACCAGAGTTTTGGGGTGAAAGGAGGTAAAGGAACACAATTAAAGATGACGAGAGTCCTTCAGTAAGCACACTTAGATTTAAATACACTGATCTAGTTTCCTTCAACTCAGGAATTTTTAAAGATTTACTTATGGTTTTATGCACCCACTCCCAATTCCAGAGATTCCTGTTTTATGATGAAAACAGAGCAGGATGTAGCTGGTACGGGGATCCTCCCCGTAAGGCCTTCTGATTGGAGACCCTGTTCCCAGCTGCCTTGTCCCACGTGTCACCTGACAGAGCCCTAAGTCTACTGAATACCGGAAGGAAGGGGGCATGGTTAAGGGCACAGGTGCTGGGACTGGACTGTTAATTTCAAATTCAATACAAGCTTCACATTGAACATCATTGCTGTATTTGGTTTAATCTGTATGTTTATTTTATGTAACATATTGGCCTTTTTAAAGATAGACTTTATTTTTTTCTTTCGGTTTTATTGAGATATAATTGACACACAGTGCTGTATAGTGTTAACGTGTATGACATAATAACCTGATTTATAAATATTGTGAAATGATTGCCACAATACATCATCTCATAGAAATAAAAACAATTGTTTCTTTCCTTGTGATGAGAACTTTTAGGATCTACTGTCTTAGATCCTATACTTTCAAATACTTTCAAATATATCGTACAGCAGTGTTAACTCCAGTCACCATGCTGCACGTTACACCCCCAGTACGTACTTACCTTATAAATGAAAGTTTGTACCTTTTGACCACCTTCCTCTAATATCCCCCCCACCCCCACCCCCGTGGCTTCTGGTAACCACAAATCTGATCTCTTTTTCTATGAGGTTGTTTGGGTTTTTTTTTTTAATAGACCTTATTTTTTTAGAGCTTGTTTAGGTTCACAACAAAATTGAATGGAAGGTACAAATATTTCCCATATACTCCCCCACCCCTCATATGCAGAACCTCCCTGACTATCAAAATCCCGCACTGGCGGTATATGAGAACTCTCTATCCTGTCTTCTCAATGTTGCTGTGAACCTAAAAATGCTCTAAAACTTAATTTATTAATTAAAAAAAGAAAACTCACACCAAAGTGGTACATTTGTATCAATCAATGAGCTTATGTCTGCATATCATGATCATACAAAGTTCATAGTGTACAAATTAAGTTCACTCTTGGTGGTGTACATTCTGTGAATTTTAACAAATGTATAAATGACATGTATCCATCATTACAGTATCATGCAGAATAGTTTCACTATTCACAAAACACCTCTGTGTTCCATCTATTCATCCTTCCCTCCCCCACTAATCCCCAGCAACTACTGATCCTTTTATGTTTCAAAATGTTTTGCATTTTCCAGAATGTCATATTGTTGGAATTATATGGTACATAGCCTTTTAGATTGGTTTCTTTCATCCAATAATACACATTTAAGTTTCCTTCATATCTTTTTGTGGCTTTCATAACTTATGTACTTTTAGCACTGAATAATATTCCATTGTCTGGATATACCACAGTTTATTTATCCTTTCACCTACTGAAGGATATCTTGGTTGCTTCCGGGTTTTGACAATTATTGATAAAGCTGCTATAAACATGCATGGACAGGTTTTTATGTGGACATATGTATCAGCTCCTTTGAGTAAATACCATTGAGTGTGACTGAGGAATCAAATAGTGAGAGTACTTTTAGGTTTGTAAAAAATTGCCAAACTGTTTCCCAAGTGTATCATTCTGTATTCTCCTTGTCAGTGAATGAGAATTCCTGTTCTGTATCCTTGCCAGGATTTGGTGTTGTCAGTGTTCTGGCCTTTGGCCATTCCAGTAGATGTGTAGTGCTATCTCGTTGTTACTATAACTTGAAATTCCCTTATGACATATACTGTTGACCTTCTTTGCATATGCTTATTTGCCATCTGAATATCTTCTCTTGTGAGATGTCTCTTCAGGCCTTTGGCCCAGTTGTTCATTTTCTTATTGCTAAGTTTTAAGAATTTTTTTGTATACTTTGGATAACAGTCCTTTATCAGACGTGTCTTCTGCAAATATTTTCTTCACTAGTCTGAGGATATCTGAAGAAATATTTTCTTCACGAGTCAGTGGCTTGTTTACTCATTCTCTTTACAGTGTTTTTTGCAGAGCAGAAGTTTTTAATTTTAATGAATCCCATCTTATCAATTATTTCTCTAGTGGACTGTGCCTTTGGTGTTGTATCTAAAAAGACATCACCATATCCAAGGTCACCTAGATTTTCTCCTCTGTTTTCTTCTGGGAATTTTATAGCTTTATGTTTTACACTTAGGTCTCTGATCTTTTTTGAGTTAATTTTGGGGAATGGTTTTTCAATGCTTTTGCATGTGGATGTCAAGTTGTTCCAGCACCATTGTTAAAAATGCTGTCTTTATTCCATTGTATTATCCAAGGTCAGTTAACCATACTTATGTGGGTCTATTTCTGGGCTCTCTATTCTGCTCCACGGATGTGTTTGTCTATTCCTTCCCCAACAAGCATGTTTTGAATGAGCCCTTTTTACTTTTATTGCCCTTATTGGAGAGGTTCCAAAAACTATGTTCAATATTTTAGCATGAGTTTATTAGACAAACACTGCATGCCAGCAGTGGACTAGTCTCAAAGAACGATAAGATAAAGGGACTGCATGATAAAAATTTTAAATTCTGTTGAATACCAGAAAAGGGCCTTCAAAACACCACCAATAATGCACTATATGATGGTGACAACTAGAGATGCCAATAGTAAATCCTGTGGTTCTATCTAGGAGAGAGCCATCACTTCCTACTGGTAAAATCTAACATTGTGGAGTTCTGATACTCGCTTTTGTATAATTATCATTTTTATTAAACCATAATTGATATACAGTGTTATGTTAGTTTCACATGTACAGCATATTGATTCAACAATTCTATATATTACTCAGCGCTCACCACAATGTTAGTCACCATGTCACTATACGACATTATTACAATATTATTGACCATATTCCCTATGCTGTACTTTTCATCTCTGCAACTTATTTATTTTATTACTGGAATTTGGTACCTCTTAACCCCATTTATCTATTTCACCCATCTTCTCACCCACCTCCCCTCTGACAACCATCACTTTGTTCTCTGTATAAATATCTTTTTTAACAATTAAAAATACCCGAGGAGAAGGCGAATTTGTTCTGGTTCTTGGAAAGCAAGAAAAATAAGTACAGTAGTAGATCATTTAGAGAGTGTGATACTGTGATTTATAATAAGAAAAATAGATTAAGTATATTTAGTCTTTATCCTCTTTCTGGCACAGAGCTTCTGAAAACCCTTGGAATTTCCTAGGTGAGAAGAGAAGTAAGTGTGTTTTATTGTATTAATAAGGTGACTTTAGGACCACACTAATGGTAGGGGCTGGTTGCCAGGACAACCAACCATGTGATTAGAGGGTGGGAACTTCCAGTCCCATTTCCCTGGCCTCTGGGGTGGAGAGAGGGGCTGGAGGTCGAAGCAATGTCAATGATCAACGATTTTGTCAATAATGCCTATGTAGTAAAGCCTCCACAAAACCCCAAAAAGGATAAAGTTCACAAAACGTCCAGGTTTTTGAACCCATGGAGCTGTGGCCCTCACTCAAGAGAGGGCCTGGAAGCTCCACAGCCCCTCCCCACCTACCTTGCCCTAACATCTCTTCCATCTGGCTGTTCCTGAGTTATACCTTTTATAATAAATCAATAATCAAGTACGTAAAATGTTTCTCTGAGTTCTGTGAACCACTCTAGCAAATTAATCAAACCTTCCCAATTAAAGCGTGGTGTATTGCAATGGCTGTAAGCACAATTTATTTTATTCATGCTCTTCAGTCAAATAGGTCTTCAGCTTCGCTGACAGTTCTGGCTGTTGGAATCCACAGTACCCTTCTTGAATCAGTTGATCTGAAGCAGCATTAAAATGTTTTAATAGGCCCCTTGAAAAGATAGCAGGCCAACGTTTACTAAGCTTTGAAAAGCACTGCCCTTCCAAGGGGATTATTGAAACATTTTTATGCTCTGAGAGCAAATAAGGATACCGACCACCAAATAGATCTTTGGCAAATGAGCACTGATAGTTCTGTCTTTGTTTCTGATTTTCCTTTTGTTTGGTCATTGGAACAATGATGAAAGGATATGTCATACAGGTAATTTCCTCATTCAAGCCCACCTCCTACACGCAGGATGCAGGTGAACCCTTGAGCTATTCAGGCCAGTTTTTCCTTTTAACCGATTTATGTTCCGTGAGCTGTTTTCTAATTTACTGGAAGGTAATTTGTCTGCCCCCAATTAAAGAGCTTAATTTCCCTCGTGTCCTTTAGGCTGTAGTGTAGCAGAAACAACCAACTATGACATGTATTCAAACATAAAGAATCGTCATTCCAAACTCGTGAGTTGAGTTTCCCTCTGCAGCTGTCACCGGAGCACCCCCCGGGTGTCTGTGCTCTCGGCACGTGCAAGCTTGCACGCTCTCCTGCGGCCCCTCAGCAGCAAGTGAGACCAGATTTCAGGGGCCCTGCCAGCAGGGCTGGCCTCCTCACCCAGAAGGGAAGTGGGTGCCACCTTCTCTGGGTGTGACGTCTGCCACTCTGCCAAGCCACCTCTCTCATCCCTAGAGAAAGCCTTTTCCCACCCACTGGCTAATGTGCCATTTCACAGCTTTTGTCCCTTTAAGATGGTTCGATGGAGTCATCCCTTTAATATTTTGTCCTTTGAAGACTACAAGATGGCTGTGATTTTACTCTGTCAGGTCAATGAGGCATCTGAGAATATGTGAAAGGGAGCAAGCTGGAAGAAGGGTGACACGGGACTCCTCTGGGGGCCAGAGAGCAGGGGAAAGGGTGGAATTCGGAGGTAAATAGAGCCAGTTGGACTCCGCTATTAATTATTGAAATACTATTCTTACTTAGCCTTTGGAGCAGAGGCAACATGCTTTCCTTAATTTAGCAATTTACATGAAGACTTCACTATTTCCAAAATGTAAATAAATTCTTTGTAAGAATGAAGACTGGGACTTCCCTCTCTCCTTCCCTCTCTCTTTGTCTGCATCCCATTCTTGCTCCTCGTCATCCTTCTCCTTATTCTTCCTCTTCCTTCTCTCTCCATTCCCCCTTCCGCCTTCACACAATAAATATTCTTAGTTGGATGAAATGAGCAGGGAAGGGATGGCCGAGAAACCCCTGCAGAAAATTATTTGGAAATCCCTCAGTAAGTGGAATAAGGCTTAAATTCCTTCTATTCATAGGATTAAAACTGCTAGTAAAAGCAAAAATAGCAAGAGTGGGACTGATGAATATGTGTGAGGTAGAGGGTACAATAGATTCCATGGGTTGCTTTTGTCCTTTTTAGCAAGGATTAAATATATTTTAATAGTTCTTTGTTGCATAATTGTTTAATTACTTTTCTGCGCACAGACATCTCTAGGTATCGTGTAAAGCAAAATCTTTCAGAATTTAAAAACAAAACAAAACAAAAACAAAGGAACGGATGTAGCATAGTATTCAAAATAACATTATTTTCTAGTCAGAGCCTAACATAGAAAGGTTAGCATTTCACAGGACATCTGCAAAATCTCTTTCTAAATCTGCTCTCATGCTAGTCTTAGATTAACTTCACTTCACATTAGTACCATGGGGGTAAGAAGGCAGACATTTTAAAAACTATCGTCATATTAACTGATGTGAGATAATGTTCCTTGATCTAATGAAGTGTGAATAAGATTTATCTTTACACTTTCCAGATTGTAGTTATTAACCCCCTAGTGAAATGCTCAAATTATATACTTGAAAATAAAGATACAAATACTGCCAAAGGAAAGAAAGAAACGAAGCTAGGTTTGTCACTCTATTTCAAGTGAAATAAAATGTAAAGAAAAGAAAATTTCAAATATGAAGATTAAGAAGAAGAGGTGCTCTTGTGTCAAAACTGCCATGGTTTGATTTGGTAAAATATTATTTATATATGTGCGTGTGTGTGTGTGTGTGTATTCTTCTGTTTACTTCCAGAAATAAATAAGATGATAATCTTTCCTCCAGGAGCCTGTCATTAATTTAGAAAAATCAGACATAGAGGCAAAAAATACTAAAGAAATGGTAATGAGATGTGTCAGGTGGTGATAACTAGCTCTTTAGGCCAGTTTCCTGACCTACGAAATAAAGTTGGGGAGAACCCTAATACTCAGTAGACTCCATTCCATCTTAAAAGTGTACATTAGTGGGGCTCCTGGGTGGCTCAGTCGGTTAAACTTCTGACTCTTGATTTTGGCTCAAGTCATGATCTCAGGGTCCTGGGATTGAGCACTGCGTCGGGCTCCAGGCTCAGCAGGGAGTCTGCTTGAGATTCTCTCCCTCTCCCTCTGCTCCTCCCCTCACTCACACACTCTCTCTCACTCTCTCTCAAATAAACAAATAAATCTGTTTTTAAAAAGTGTACATTAATGTAAATAGTTGGCTTAAGGACAATAAATTGTGTGATCATTTCACACAATTGTAGACAATCAGTGCAGGACCCTGCATACAAGCAGTTCATAGTTCTCAACATGCTTGAGGAAATGGACTCTTTCTGACAAGTGCAAATACTCGCAAATGTTTGCATAGAATTTTGTGTTCATGTCAATTTCCTCACCTCACCTCCCCACTCATGCTTCCATGCCCCATATTATGTATGTGCCCATACAATAAGAGGAAAGACTCAAATGGCCAAGAGGCCAGGAAATAGAGTATGAAGACCCCAGAAACTTTGAGACTTCTCTGTTTTAAAGAGCAGCAGCTGTTCAGTTTGAGCAGACTATTGATATGCAGGACTTCACATCCAGGGTTTTTTTTTTTTTTTTTTCAGTTTTTTAAGGGAAACTAGATATTTGACATTTTTTGTGACATCTTCTAATGTGATCTTCCAAAATCATGTTTTATTTTTAGCAACCATCTTAACATTTTAAGGAAATGATATATGAACCAAATGAAGTATATCTGTGGGCTGGGTGTTGACAAAGGACACCAGTTCGTGATGTTTATTCTAGTGACTTAGTGTCAATTGGAGAAGCCTGTGGCATTTAGTGGCATGGTCTGAATTACTCCCTTAATGTGGGTGTATGCATCCATGTGTACACATGAAGATACATACAACCGGGAAAGGTAAAAAGGAAGGGGGCCATCCAGACACTGGAAAGATCCATGATCAAAGGGTAGGAATGATGAGAAATTATGGAATGTTTGGGTGAAAGAAGAAAAATTTTTCCTAGCTAAAAGAGAAAGAAGATTAACTACATAGTAAAACAAAGTCTTGGAAAGGAAATGGAGATGTTTGTGTGAGCAGAAGATTCTTGAATGATCTTGATTAAATGGATTCTGATCACACAGAAAGATTTGTGTCTCCTGTGATATTTGTCATAAAATGACAGTACCAATTAAATAGATTAACTCAATTACATAAAGACCCAGCAAAGACACAAATTTCTAAAACACATTTCTTCCTCAGCCATTGATTCGCTTATTATCAATCATAAATATGAATTTGAAATCTTGGAGATCTCATTTCAGCAGTAAAAATGCTGGAGCTTTAATGATTTGCATAGTGATCCTGATGTAAAATTCTGCAGAAAGCAAAAAAGAAAATCTGAGTTGAGTTGGATGTCAACTTTGCATGCTAATTTCCATTCATGTACAAATATCTGATTAAATTCATATAATACAGCTGGGTTCACTTTCATCTTTAATGAAAAGAAAATTTCACTCAAAGGATGTGAAAACAGGCATTGGAAATTCAAAGTGTGTTTTTCTTGAACACTCACAAGAACTCAAGGTTCTCATATTACTCATGTTTCACTTGTTTGCTTTTTTGTTTGTTGCTTTTTTGTATGTGTTTTGTTGTTGTTATTTATTGTTTGTGTATTGTTACTTGTGACTGTTATGGCTATGTTCTTGGAATGAAAACTCCAAAAAAGGGACAGAAGGGGATGCTATAAAATTTATATTTCCCTCCCAGCCCCTCGCCCAGCATATTATCAATTTTACAATAGCTGATATCAGTCCTCAGATAACCTTCTGAGAAACATTATGTGCACACAGTACCAGTTAGTAATTGAATTTAGCTACATATTTTTAAAAAGTCCAAATAACAGTTATTTAGAAGTAGATATTTGTTTTTCTCTCATCCAAAAGGAATCTGGAGGCAGGCACAGCAGGCCTATAATGGTGGCTCCATGGTCATCAGAGACTCAGGCTCTTTATCTTTCTTCCTCATTATTCTTGGGACACAGTTTTCATCCAAAAAGACAGCTCATGATCACAACATGGTGGCTAGAGTGAAATCAATCACATCAACATTCCAGCCAAAAAAAGGAAGAACAAAAGGGCATGCCTCCCAGCAGCCAGCTCCTTTTAAAGAGATTTAAAAGTCCCATACCACATCTAATTGACTAGCCCTCTGAGGGGATAGATTTTAAGCTGGGCACTTTGCCACTCCCAAACATTGGGGTTCTGTTGGTAAAGAATGAAGAAAGAATAAACATGGAATAGGCAACTAGCAATCTACTACAACATGTAAGCTGATAGGCATATGTATTCTCTTCTCCCACATTTTTTAAACAAATGGTGGCGTATTATAAATATCCACATTGCTTTTGATTCTATCCATTGCATTTATTAGGTTTTAGTAGGACCAAAGCCAAAGGACCAAATCTGGAGCTGATTCCTCTGAAAGACAGGTTCTTCCTGACCCAGCTTCTCATAATAACAGTTGCTTCCTTCACTTCTTGCTGCTCAAGAGCAGTCTGCAAACCACCAGGATGCAGAATCTGAGGCTCCACCTTAAATCTACTAGATTCAGAATTTGCAGTTTAACAAGATCCCAGAAAATATGTATGTGCATTTGAGTTTGAGAAACAGTGCGTATCTTCCACCCTTCTAAAATCCCAGCTTAGAGATAGCCAAGCTTGGCAGTATGTTAGGAGCCCTCTCCCAACTAGTTGTTAGGGTCTGGAAGCAATTCCATGTCCTAAGATGGATATCTGATAAGAACCTTGTTTAGGGGCGCCTGGGTGGCTCAGTCGTTAAGCGTCTGCCTTCGGCTCCGGTCATGATCCCAGGGTCCTGGGATCGAGCCCCGCATCGGGCTCCCTGCTCCGCGGGAAGCCTGCTTCTCCCCTCCCACTCCCCCTGCTTGTGTTCCCTCTCTCACTGTGTCTTTCTCTGTCAAACAAATAAATAAAATCTTTAAAAAAAAAAAAAGAACCTTGTTTAAATGACGGCCAATGTGAGTGTCAACTGTATACTAATCTATTCCTAATTATGCCATCAGTCACCAGTTCTGGTTCCTTCCTCCAATCCCTACCCCTTCTCTGCTAAACTGGAAGGAAGATGGCTTTCAATTCCAGTTGCCTCTCTCCCTAGTTTCTAGACCCCCTTTTCTCATGGAGCTGTTCTTGCTTCCAGGTTCCTTAACTCTTCTTAAATGGGTCTCACTGGTTTTTAATCCTTTAAGCCAAGAGCTCTGAGATGGTATCACCACCCTGAAGCCTGGATCCTGGCCTTCTTTGCTTTCTTGAGTCAGGACAACCTTGGCTCATGACAATAGTCAGGATCAGAGATGACTTCGGTCCTCTCCAGAAGTTAGTTTTGGTCCTTCCTCCCCCGATCCCAGGCAGATTTTTCTCATCCTAAGTTTGTGCCAAGCCTGGACTGTCCCTGCTTGTTCTCTTTTACCCAAGGAGATATCAGCATAACACCAACAAGGACCATCCTGCTAGTACCAAAGAGTGACTTGTCGCCGAGTCCCACCATTGACATAGAGTCCTTTGGTACTCTACTGCCAAAGTAAGAATTGCTTGTGGATGCCATGGAGGTTGAAAAACAGTGGTGGATTAAATGGGGCCAGCAGGGATGGAGATGCGGGAGCCTGGCAGAACCTAACACTTACAGTCAAGTTGGAGCATAGTGCCAATACTATGTGAATTTGGATGGATAAAAAGGCCATTAGATTTGACAAAATGTAAGCTGTTAACCTTTAAAAGAGCAATCTCAGCAGAAAAGTAGGGCCAGAAGCCAAATTGCAGTGAATTAAGGAAGGAATGCAAAGCAGAGCAAAGGAGGCAGCTGATAAAAACATTCATTTCAGAAATTTGTGGGTGGAAGGAAGAAGTTGTAAGACATAATGGAATCAAGTGACATTTTTGTAAGATAAGGGGGAACTAAACGTTTTTGAAGGCACAAGGGAGAGTCTGTGAAAAGAAGATATCGCAAACTCCAAAGAGCAAAAGAAAGATCTTTGAAAATCAAGATAAGAAAACAACATTAGTGAAGGGGGGGGGTTATCATAAAGAGGAAAGATTCCTTATCCTCAGACACATCAAGACGTTATGATGGAAAAATGTAGAAAGAAAATGCAATGAGTTGTGTCTGTGGATAGATTAATTGGTTTACTTTAACAGTCTTACATTCAACAAATAGGCAGTATTAAGGAATATGTTGAGTTAAATGTGGAACTTTCATAAAATCAAAGATTTTTATTGTAGGAAAAGCTTATGGAACAATCTATTAATGTACTCTCTTCATCTGAAGAGATGGGAACCCGTGAATGAATAAGATAAACCTATTTGCCAAGATGGGTTTAAAGGAGTGTAGTGGCTGTCAGAATTTGACGCCATCTAGAAGAATCCCTGAAAATCGTGAGCTAGAGATGAAGACAGAATTTGCCAAGTAAATGAAGCCAAAGCTAAGGCTGAGGCCAAGAGTAAACTTGAGAATGGAGATGAAAGCCAAAGTTACAGCTGAAGCAGGTCAATGTAATTTATTTGTAGGGCCTGAGCATTGTAGTTCTACTTTACTTTGTGACCCGAGAGCAGGGGCAAAAAAATGAGAAGCAAAAGTGATACTGGGTTGGGGCTTAGTGCGGTCTGTCACTGAACAAGAAGGAAGGGGGGCCTATAGCTATAGAAGCACAGTATGAATGACTTGCCTCAGTCGGTAGGGAACCTCTAATATAACCAGCATCTTCATCTTCTCAGATCTTGCCCAGTGAGTGCAGATCTTGCTCAGTTTGAACTGTGCCAAAAGCATAGGACTTTGTAGACTAAAGATATGTGGTTGATTCCTGATTCTACTACTAACTAGCTATGTAATCAGAAACAAGTTATTCAGACGCTTGGGTTCCTCATTCACAAAGGAGAGATAATAATATTCACCTCACAAATATGTGGTGACAATTAAGTTGCCAAGAATATAGCACTAAGTACCTAGCCCCCAGTAAATACTCAAAATGTGGCTACAAATTGTTCCGTAGGTCTCTTCTTCTAATGAGATGTAAACATGCATCATGATATGTAGGGGGATAAAATCTGTCTTGAAGTATCAGATTATTACTATAAAAACAGTGGTAATAATATATGCCCATCCAGATATTCTCTAGAATTCTCTATAATGAATGAGATCATTATCTCAGCTTACGTCACACCATGTAGAAAAGTAAAAAGCTATCAAACTTGGTAGGGAACGTATACTTTCTGTAATAATTCTGAAGGAGATAGCCTGGGGGGGACCTTGAATGCCATCTTGAGATGCTATATTTTTAAAGCTCATTGAACACCATTCTCTCCCATTGAGTTTACATGGCACCAGAGCTTCTTCCCACACAGTTCCTGCCTTTCAGGGCAGAGTACGGAGGGCAGCTCTAACTACCACTGAACCAATGCCTTCCTCCTGGGTTGTCCATACAGCAGAACAGTTTCAGTCTGATTACTGGTAAAGCAGAACTAAAACAGGAAATCAATAGTCAGACATAATGTCAACTATTCTCATCCTTAAACACCTGAAAAGGAAGCAGAAGTGCCATTTCGTTTCACTCACAACTATATAAATAGTATAATCTACTTTTTAAGATTAAGTATAGTTGGTCTACAGAGATTTTTTAATTAAAGTGTAAATCAGATCTTTAAAGCATCTAGAAACTTTACTGGGTCCTAAAGTAAAATATTTTAAACCAAAAAAAAAAGTTGAAAAAATAGTTTTTTTAAACTACTTTCTTTCAGTCTGACCCTCCTTACCTAGCCCAAATATCTTTTCTTAGTAACACTCCAACCCCCAAATTCCTTCTGGAGTCCCTTTCTGGAATTTGGCTAGGTGGGAACATTCTTTATTAAAGGTTGGCTGTTACACCTGAGATGTCTACGTTGAAAGGACCAAGTTGGAACAGTGAAGGTTGCTGAGAGTCGGCTCTGGCAGTAAGGGAAACCCAGCTGCTCCCATGAGAACCCACAACCAGTTTGCAGTGCCCCAACTGGCAGCTCATGGCTCTATTTGAAATATTTAGGTTGTAACACCTTGGGTGTGGCTTGTATAACCCAGAGCTATCCCCATCTTCCAGAAATCACACAACCGGTTTTCATCAATGGTAGAGAACCAAGATTGTTACCAGGTGTTTCTTTATGTTTTTCTTCTTTGACTCAGGCAACTGTCCCACTTTAGCAAAATATGAATGCCACAAATTATGGGGCAGAAAACTTAATACCATTCCTCCACCACCGCAAAATGGAATAGATTATTAAAAACGTAATAAAGATGATAGAACCCTTGGAGGTCAACATAGACCTTCTAAGAATAAGTCAGAATGAATTAACCTTGCTTCCTTTCTGGTCATGATTTCTAGGCTGTGCCTGGCCTCAAATACATGATGCACCTGAATTTCAACAAAGCATTTAGTAATCAACTAAAATGCAGTAATAATGAATTTGCCTGGACCCATACAGGCACTAGTATTTGAAAGAAAATATCACTGCCATATAGTTCTGGGATCATTCCAAAGCCATATTAGAAAAGGAACTCTCAGTTTGAGCAATAAGAAAATGGGTGTCATTAGTGAAAAATTCCTCCTTTCTATTGAGTTTTGATATATGCTTTTGAAAGTTGAAACCATCATTTAGAAAGTACACAGTGTGTGGTGAGTAATGTGTTAAGTAGATAGGTAGATAGCACTTAATTCTTTGTAAGAATTACTATGAAAAATGATACTTTCTTCTTGAGAATCACGCTTATAAAGAGTTTTTAACTGTTTTGCTAAATAAATGCAGCTTTGAGCTGTAGAAGAACTACATACAGAACAGAGGTAAGGAGAGGGTAACATCATAGGCTAAAGAGCCAGAGTGTTACTTCCTACCTAAGTGATTTGGGGCCAAGTTAATTTACCTCTATGCCTCAATTTTCTCATATACAGAGTGGAGTTAATAAAGAACTTAGCTCCTAGAGATGTAAGGATTTAATGAATTAATGAACATATAGTGCCCAGAAGAGTGTCCAGTTAAGCCCTGTACTAAGCGGTGGATATCCATCATCTTAGTAATCTTCACATGTGATAACCAATGAAGTAATATGATCATTAGCCCCATTTTACACATGAGAAAACTGAGGCTCAGAGAGGTTAAATACTGTGCCCAAGGTCACTCAGGTAGCAATGCCAAAGCCAAAATTTGAACTGAGATCTCTCCAACCAGAAGCTAGACTCCTGACACCATAACCATCCACTGTAAGGTAACCATTGGCTCCCAGGAACAAGACTGAAACCCATCCTAGGACCTGGGTGCATCAGAGCAGGGCTACCAACAAGAGTGGCCTCATTGATTCCCCAAGTGTTAGATGGAACTCCTTGAATCCCTGCTGCTAAGAGCATCATTAATCCCAGGACAAAGATGAAGTTGTTCCAGCAGTCAGGAGAGAAGAGATACAGAGGCTCAGAACCAAGGAGTGTGCAGGAACACCACACAGGCAAAGTAGTCTTCAGCATTCATTTAACAGGGACAAGCAGTGGAGGTCACAGGGTCCATGACATGGGATACTCTCCCACCCTTGACCCCAAATGGAGGGGCAGTGAGCTGCGGCAGCAGTGACAAAGCATGGGCAGGTCCTAGGCTATGCATCTGCCTTTACTCAAATGTCCATTAGTTACAAAGACTGATATTCCTTGGTGCTGTGGCCAGTTTCTCAAACAGAACTCCCTGGAACCATCTCAGATCTGGGCTACGGCATCCTCAGTCTCATTCTGATGATGTTCAAGGAGGTAGAATTAATTCAGCCAAGTAGATCTGCAACATTTCACTAAGTGGGGCTGTCAGTCCCCAAACAAAACCCTGTTTAATTACAGAGAAGCAGGTTTCCATACTGCAGAATTTCTCCCCTCAAATTCCACAGTCACATATGAGCAGAAAAATGACTGTCCTAAGATCTATAAACTCCGTATACCCACATATAACTCCATTTGCAACAGCGGGTTAAGCAGTCTGTTGAGGTTACATAAGTGCTACTGGATGGCAGGAGCAGTGTCCACAATAGACAGGGATCCAGACATTGCCATCTGTAAATGTCCCCTCAATAGCTTCATTGCTGACTGGGCCAAAGCCTCAATGAGAAGCAGACAGGCAGTGGCTAGACATACAGACCTGTATGCCTATTGGGCAGTGCCTGACAGAGCACCATTGCTCTACCATCTACTGCCTTCCAGTGAGTGCTCTGGGGGCGGGGGGGTGGGGGGGGTTGTCCCAATTTTCAACACATGTCTATTTGGAGGCAGACATCCCACTGTTGGGCTATGTGGTCCAGTGGCAAGCTGGATCTGAGGGTGCATTTGTAGAAATGTCTCTCCTGAGACACTCAGGGTACCCCAACATGAAAGGGGTGCAAAAAGACTCAATATGCTCTAGTAAGCCAGATGGAAGATTCAAAACCAGTCCTAAGAACAAGAGGTTTGAGTTGTCAGAGAGTGAAGTCAGCAGCTCAAATGAGAAAAGGGGACAGAAGGTCAAACAAACAAGTCTGAGGCCAGTCTGAGTGGACATAGGAGGGGGGAGGGCTCCTGCCCAAGCCCAGCTTTTACTCCAGTGTCCTGAGCCTGACTCCACTTAAAAGATCAGGTGTGGAGGAGGCAGAACTCCATGAGCCCTGGCTTCTTTATAAGTCCTCATAGCCACGAAGACAGGTATGCTCACCCAAGACTTCGCCCATCACATTCTGACCCTGTCACAAAAACAACTCTTTATCACCAAACTCCATTTAGGAGAATCTTTACATATTTAAAAATTCTGAGTTAGTGTACATTCAGGATTGTAAAATCACTAAAAGCCAGATGAAATTTTCCCTAATAGAAACATTTTTCTTCAAATTACCTCGTAACACTCAGGTACTATAACCGTACCCAACTATTTACATGATACCATTGAAGAATTACTGAATTTGGCAGTGGACACTTGGGAAAGTCCTAGATAAAATGATCTCCTTGGATAGGGACATTTGTTTGTTTGTTTGTTTGTTTGTTTGTTTGTTTAAACAACGCTTTTATTCCTCAACAACTCGCCACCAGAAATGCACTATCTGACAACAATGCTCTTTGCAAATCAGAGTAACATTTGTGTCCCCTACGATATTGCTGAGCTGGCTTGTGCAGAGTGTCTGCATCACAAAAGCATCTCATTAAAAGGCTTATCTTCCTTGGTAGAAGCCAGCAACCCATTTGTTTTCCATTTTGACTGTCTACACAAGTGCTTCTCATACACGTAAGGGCAATAAATCCCCAAAGCCCGAATAAATGCAATGCTCTTGCTGTTGTGCATTTTTATGGTCATCGTGGAGAAAACAACTTATTTCCATATTCATTGATTCATTTGGAGCCCAGCGTGCCAGTGGGACTTATTGGAGATTGAACCAAATGTCTTCAAATAATTTCAGACTTCAATTGGCATAGGACACTTCCATAAACAGACATAACTCTAATACTGGATTCCTAAAGGAAAAGTAGGAGCAGCGTGACTAAAAACAAATAGGTTAGGACTCACTAGGATTCACAGTCTTCACAGAGTGATCCACATAAATAAAAAGCCAGTCCCTCCTATGACTTCTTCTCCTGAGGATCCCAAGATCCTAGACTTCTGTGTTGCTGGGCACGTAAGAGAAAACAGATGGGCGTGGGTGACAGTTGCATAAAAAGGCCCTCCTGGGAGTCATAGAGAAAGAAATGTGTCCATACAGCACTGTGAGATGAGACTGTCCACCAGCTGCCTGTTCTTCAGTCTCGGGGTTTTTTGATCATTCCCTAGGAAGGAAGGATATGCCTGCTGCCAGTCCAAAATTGAGGGTGAACCATGGCACAAAGTTGAACCTCCACCCCTTCTAGAAGAGAGAGTCAGAAGATTCTCAGACTAGTAACCAACCATGTGTTATGTGTCTGGACATTCTGTTGTCTGTCACTCTGACATGACACCAGGGCATGCTGAAGTCAGGCTTGCTGTGAGAATTGAAGTATTACCATCCTTCATGAAAACCACTGTATCACTTCATTCAAGTGGCTGAAAAATTCTTACTCCGTCCTATTATTTCTCCTTTCCCCAGTGAAGGAAGCAGCATGTATTCAGGAACACATTAGCTACTTTCAATATACTTGAACTGTTTGGTTTCATGTAAACTCAACCAAGAGTTAACTCATCAGTGAAAAGAGTTTAATATCCCTTTTCTTTCTACATGTTTATGTTCCATCCATCTGCTCAAGACGGTACAATCATTGGCTTGTTCTCGTGTTTATTACATGACCCAGACATTATCACAGCAAAGCAGAAAAATCTATGGAACCTATCAAATCAAGATAACAGGTGCGGATGCACACAAGCAGAGCTGGTTTTACTTTGGCTGAGTAACAGGGGGACCCGTGTGGGAATTTCAGGATTGCTAATGTGCTGGAATTCTGCAATTCACCTACTTCATTCCAGCCATACTGGTTTCCCTCCCACACTTTGCTTTGACATACATGCTTCTCATCATTGACTTGTTCAAAAACATTTAATAAGTACCTTCTTTGTACGAGGCAAAATACTAAGTTTCAGAAACGCAAAGCAAGTTGAGAAAAAGTTCTCACCTTGAAAGAGCCTGGCAGTTGAGACGACATGCAAATCAATAAAAATGGACCTTCATCAAAGAACCCGAGGCTGTGCCAAAGTAGTGGAAGGAGTAGATCTTCTCCCTGAAGTAACCAGGACAGGACTCTGAGGATGTAGACTTGGCATCAGCTCTCTCAGAGGGGTCCTGCCTTCAATGACCTACTGGGAAGAGAACAAATGGATACATAGCTCTGACACAAAGCAGTACTGGGAACTGCCATTAGAGATATAAGAACAAAGTACTGAGACGGTTCAGACTAGAGGTGTATCCACTGGGGAGATCAAAGAAAGTGACATTTGCAACAGGGATTAAAAGATGAGAGGGTCTGTGCAAGCAGGGATGTGAGACCAGGTTAGGGGGATGTGAGCAAGCAAAGAATGGGATGTGCCCAGGGAGTTGGAGCACAGCTCATGGCAGAGAATAGTGGGGGATAAGCCTTGAAAGCCAAGTTGAGAGCTTGGAAGCAGATAAAAGTGATGTGTGCTTGGACAGGCAAATAATCTTTGTTCTCCATTACCCCAAATTGTGAATCGTGATTTAAGGAAAAGCTTATTCCTCTTGGAATACAAATGTGCTGTATTAATGTCCACCTTAAAAAAATAAATAAAAAAATAAAACTAAAACAAACAAAAAAAACTGCATTGACCTCACATCTTTTTCCAGCTACTGTTCCTTTCTCTATTCTCCTTTTCCAAGACTCCTTGTTGATATCCTATTTTCTCCTGAACCCACTCTGGTCACATTTTTGCCCCATCTTCCACCAGAACAACTCTTATCAAGGTTACCCATGTGCTCCACACTACCCAATCCAGTGGTCAAGGCTCAGTGTTCATTGTCCTTGACCTACCAGAGACCTTTGGCATGGTTGATTGCCCTTGGTTTCTTTGGGGGGTAAGGGGGGGAGAGGGAGAGGGAAAAAGAGAGAATCTTAAGGAGGATCCACACCCAGTGTAGAGCCCGATGCAGGGCTCGATCTCCTGAGCTGAGCCGAAATCAAGAGTTGGACACTTAACTGAGTCACCCAGGTGCCCCACCCTTGCTTTCTTATGTCACTGTACTGACTGAATTCTTAAGTCACTGAAAAGGCTTGGCTTCTTTATGGCTTCTTGACTTCTCCCCAAACTCTAAATCTCAAAATGTTCCAGAACTTCATCCTTTAACTCCCTTCTCTAACTTCACTCATTTCCTTAGTGTTCTAATCCAGCTTTAAATACCATCTATAGATATGCTGATAACCCCCAAGTTAGTAATCACTCTTTATTTACCTGATCAATTTCTCAGGATTGTGTTTTCAGCAAACAACCTTTAGGAATGAGGTAACTGCTCCCCCATCCCACCCAACAAAGAGTAGGCTTCCTTCCCCTTGCTGTAAAAGTAGCTCAATGCTCCTCACCTGTAATGGAACCCATTATATATGCAGGGGTCCATCATGGCCCAAGGGGAATGCATCAGAGATATGAAGCTCATGCTGGCTGCTGAGCACTTTGTCTCTGACCGAGCATCCATGAAACAGTAACAGGCTAACTTGTTAGCTTATAGAATAAAATCCCAAACCCTGCACAGTTCTTGATATTAGGTAGCTATGCTTTCTTTTTTAAGCAACTTAACACCTTAACCCAAATAAATTATATATAGAAGGTTTCTGCTTGCAAACACTCGACTTAATGACTTTCATAAGGATAACGCTCTACACAGAATGAAGTGTGTCAGGTTCTCCCTGCCTCCTATTGATGGCTTTGGCCAAGACCTTTATAGAATCATTTTGGATTTGAGGAAAAATAGACTAACAAAGAACATTTTAGAGCCTGGTACTATGCAGAGAAACTTCTGGCATTCCTTAAGGAATCTCTTAAACTTTAATGCTTAAATCTTGATGTGAATCATGGGAAATTTAGGAAGGTAGTTGGGGAGTTATTTTTGATCAAGGATCCTTTTAGCTTCCCTCAAGGCCACTGATTCTTTCACCCTAAGTCAGGGTCTGTACAAGCTCTTCTGAGTTCCTTAGATGAGGTTTTTCATCCATCCGTTGCACCTGTAAGTGATCCCTTAAGATGCTCATGCTTTTAGAGACAACTCATATCTCTGATTCATTCTTACTAAGATCCACAACTAGCAGGACACACAGCCAGTGGCTGTCGTCCTAATTTCTACGTGTGTGAAACCAAATCCTGCCAATCCTTATACAGGGCCTGCAGGCCAAAACCAATCAATCGCCTAGACAAATCCTACTTACAAAAACTACTCAATCTCTTACACAAGACTAGTTGGAATCTAGTCTTATGTCATTTGCATTCATTTACTATATCAAAAAAGATGGAATTTATGTGGTCAGAATTTACAGTACACAGGAGAAAATCATTTAAATGTCCTATATAGAGATGGATGGGTTTAATGGAAGAGAAGTGTCTTGAAAATTACTGACTCCTTCAAAACTTTATTAAAAGCAGACACAATTGGACTATCCTGGTATTATTTACTTTGCATGTTATTCCATCTCTTGGAGATAAGCAGAAAGCCACAGGGACTATTTTAACTCATATTATGGGAAACCAAGAACTACATAACACTCAGCCATCAACAAATTGGTGATTAACATGATGTCTAGACAGGTTCCCATGAGAATAACATTATTAATTAAGCAGCAGTTTGGTTAATCACGATAGCAAAAGTAATTTTTGGAATAAATATTTTATTAGTGTGCCCATCAATAAAGCAAAAGTAAAAGGATATATGTTAATTAATTCATTTGTGATAATATTGAGATTAAGGCTGGCAATTTCTGTTTGAGGGCCTAGAGAATGAGCTAATATTTCTAGTATGGCATGTCTTTATCTTACTGTTTCCAGCTAATGGTACCGTATATTTCAATTACCTAGCCAAAATTCCTTTCTTGTCATCTATCAAAATATTATTAAGCTCAATTAGTGAATAATTGAATTTGACAATTTTTCTGTTGCTATACATTCATCTGTTCTTTTAAAACTGGGTATCTCCATTTCATCAGTAACAAAAATTTCACTGAATGAGGAAAGATAGTGAGCTGTAACTATAATTAAGACCCCGATCTTACTTTCCATCAGTCAAAAGACTCATTTGGAAAAGAAGTAAATATATTGGCCAGTTCTCTTCAGTACATAGACAGTAAATCTCTCCAGAAAACACAGTTAACCCAATATTTTTAGCATAATCCATAGCCCTAAAACTATAAGGAAGAAATATAAGATAATAAAACTTAAGTAAAAAAAATATATTTCGGAAAAAATTATTCAGGTGAGCTTGCTCTTTTATCTCTATAAAAGAACATCTGTGGAAACTTCCAGGTTGGCAAACACTTAGGGATTTGGGAAAAGTGGTGCACTCGAGAGGCCAAGGAAGCTTTGCACTTTTTCCCCACAACTTGCCCTATGCGTCACTTCCACCTGGCTATTCCTGAATTATATCCTTTTATATATAAACCAGTAATCTAGCAGAAGGCCACAAGTTATATAAGGACACGAAGAACACCTTTAGTGCAGTGAAAGTGATGCATGAAAGCTCAAAGCAAATGTCAGAAAGCCTACAGGAGATCTACAGCAGTGAGTGGGACCGTCAAGAGAATCCCATGACCACTGTAGGGAATAATGACCTCCTTCGGGAATACTACAAAGAGAAATGAGCTGACCAGGCTTTGAGGACCATGGAAAACTATGTAGCCCCATTCAGCGATATGAAGGAAAGAATCGCTAAATGGGTTGGAAACTCATGAACAGTGACAGCACCCCCTGGAGGTGATGCCATATGCCAAGAAGAAAGATGAGGGCAGTATGGCCAAGGCTGAGGAAGAGTTCATCAAAGCCCAGACTGTGTTTAAAGATCTGAACCAGGAACCGCTAAAGGAACTGCCTATTCTTTATAATAGTCTTATTGGCTGTGACCATCTTCCAAAACATCTCCAAGTTGAGGGACATCTTCTACAAGGAAATGAACACACTTAACCACAATTCCTACGAGGTGATGAGCAAACTGGAAAAACAACATTCCAATAGTCTTGTTGGTCCAGGGACCATCAAGCAGCAACAGATACTCTTTGGTTATCTCTTCCTTGGTTTGAACACCTATGGTTTCTAGCCCTCTTAGCTCACCAGTCCCTCTGCATTTTCCTGAAAGAGTGAGAGGAAATTGGTCTCAGCAAGTGAAGAAGAGCTAGCACCTGAACCTGCCCAGTTTAAACAGTCTGGAAGTGAATTCCAAATTCAGGTTCTTAATCTGCAGGCTAGTCACAAACCCTAGATAGATTGTTGTCTGCACTGGGAACTTCAGTCTTTGACACTAGGACTATTGGAAAAGTTTCCTTTCCAAATGTTATTTTATAAGGGGAAGGAGGGGAGAGACTTTAACAACAGAGAGAAAAGTAAGAACACAGACTGTATAATCACTATTTAGGTATCTATTTTTCATCAAAGTACTCAGGGTAATTTTAGACTAGATGAGATGCATTGACAATTTGGTCCTCCAGGAATTGCGGTGTCTCCGGCTCCATAAAATAAGAATTGCCTTCTCAGTATAATAAGTACAGAAAACAATATGAAACGCTAGAAAGACTACACTCTGGCACCTGTATTTATTTAACCACTAGTATCCAAAGTATAAATGATCTCTTCAATGTCATGATATGATTAATGACTTCAAAGTTAATGCATTTTCTTATGATATAATTAACAAAACAATTTCGTATTTAAATAGAATATATTTTCTCAGAACATTTCAAATAATTAAGTAGATGATTGGTATGTAATTTACAATTAACATATTTTGATTCCTTTTATAGCTATTAAATATTAAAATAGTTGTAGTAATAATAAGTGTTGCTATAAATTTCTCTCTGAATAGTCCAAACTTAAAAATATATGTTCTGAATAACCTGAGGTGACTTTAAAGCATAAGAACTGTAAATCCCAAGTCAAAATCTAAGTCAAATATCTAGAAAATGTTTCCCATTCCTGTGTACTCTTTTAGAAAGCTATTGCAGCTAAGTAGTAATAGAGAGGCTTACTTTAAAATCACAGCTATTATTTTTAAAAAAAAGATTTTTTTTCCTATTAAGATTCATAGACTTCATTACTATGTATTCTTTATCTCTATTTATTGGATTATATAGGCTTTTCAATTCTGGACATTTGACATCAATTCTTAAAGTATTTTTTTTCTCCTTTGCAGTTGGTTGGTTTTGTGTATGCCTGTTATGTGATCAGTATTTTCATGGAAGAAGAAGACACCTGTAAGTACTATTATAGCTACCTGTGGGTTTATTTCGGATGAGATATAGCTTCCAAAGCTAATCATTACAGGGCTATGAAAGCTTTCATAGTTGGAATTTAAAATGACTGAATGCAACATGGTAAAGTTACAATCAAACGTTTGCAAACGGAACTGCATACAAAGAAGATGGCATTAAGGATTGAAACTCTCAGTCCCGGCTGTATGTGTGGATGCCCAGAGATGTGGAAGTCTACAGATTGCTGTCATACCATGTCTTAGTAACTTCTCTTCAGAGACCTAAACATAATGTTGAATAGATAATCAGGGATTGTTTTATCCATGATCAATCTTACGTATGCTAGTGCAGAATTTCGAAATCTAATAGCAATGACATCAATACAGTACATCATAGCAAGAATTATATGAATGTAAATTACATAAATGCTCCACAAAACTAAAAATGACAACCTTCCAGGTGAGATGTAAAAAATAAAATTTTTTTTAATGCTGTAAAATAACTAATGAGATGCTAAAAAGCTAAGTAGTGTTTGAGCAGAATACTACCAAAGAAATAAAAGACAGATAGGACCTGAAGTTATGTGGGCAGAGATTTAGCAACCTATGCCAAAGCCTGGCATTTATTGAGTGCCTGCTGATGTATAAGGCACATCTTGGTGCAACTGTTATGAGCTCATGTGATACCAAAGAAAATTTTAGTTTATTTTTAAAAAATAAATCATTATTAGATAAACAAATCACACCCAGCCATCTCAAAGGTTCAGTTATACCATTGCAATTACTGTCTGGGTTATAACGTTGACCCTTTAAAAAAATGAGGATGAGTGTCCAGCTAGCCATGATAACTTCTTTCTAGAACACAACTCAAAAGGGATTTGATGAATGCTTCCCACCAAATAGATGCAGTCACAGTACATGAGCTGGAGTCCAGTTGACAATGAGGATTTATTTAACCAGCTGGAAGAAATATGGGACCCTGAGATTAAACTCTTAGGTAGTGAAAATGTGTGAACATACTGCATTCTATCTTTTATGCTGGCTTAGGGATATTTTATTTTTTAAATACTAGATGAACCAGAAAGTTTCTGACATTTCAAAAGTGCCGTTGCATTGACAGCATTTCCCAGTATGAGGTTAACGTCAGAACGTATATTTCAGGCATTCCATTAGTAGCTCCCCAATCTGACAAAATTAATGCCCAGAAAATCAGCAGCATGCTTCCAACTCACAGCTGACATAGGTTGCACCTCCAAAAACATGAGACCTAAAGGAAATTATTAGAATAAATACTTCCAAAAAAAATACACTGCCTGATAAATCCCAGCTGAATCCCTTATAAAGTAAGTTTGAGGAGGTACCAAATGTGCCTGTTTCTTGTCCTCCTCACTAAACTTGGAGGCTCTCAGATGATGCTCATGCTCCATCCTCCCTTATTGTGTGAGAAAAGGCAGATTAATCAATAGTGTTTTCTCTATTAGAATAAATATATAAAGGACTTTTCCTTGAGGCTTGTAATTTTAAGCAAAACTTGGAAATACAAAATGACACACAAAAGAAAATGCTCATCTTCATTGGGTAAACGATTTTGACTTCTATCAGCCTTCTTTTAAAGTAATAATGTTGGTGGATATGGATTATATTGCTACTGGCAGATATTGTAGTTCCATCAACTTTGGTGTCTTTAATTAGCTTAAGTTTCTCTATAGAAATCTCTGAATCAGCTATTTGAATGCTCATCAAACTGGCATTCAAGCAACTGCTAGAAGCTTATGCTATTAATGGTTTAATTCTAGTGTTTGTGATGAGGGCCATACATTAAGTTACCAAGAGACATCCGGATATAGTAGTTGTGTTACCATCAATTCAAACAAACCTTAGAGTGAGAAAAAGTCTCGGGTGGGTGCCCAAAGCAAAATAAATATGCCCTAGACTGACTTGACACGATTATCTACTGGAAGAAAGACGACAGGGAAAAGCAATCACAAACCTTTTAGTCTGATAGTTCTCAAGTGCATGTAATTTTACATTTTTTATTGAAAGAAGTAGAAATCAAAAGTGCAGTTATAGGGCGCCTGGGTGGCTCAGTTGGTTGGGCGACTGCCTTCGGCTCAGGTCATGATCCTGGAGTCCCGGGATCGAGTCCCGCATCGGGCTCCCTGCTCAGCGGGGAATCTGCTTCTCCCGCTGACCCTCCCCCCTCTCATGCTCTCTCTATCTCATTCTCTCTCAAATAAATGAATAAAATCTTTAAAAAAAAAAGTGCAGTTATAATTAAATTGTCCCAGAGTCTTCAGAAGACAGATGCGAGCAAAGGGAAATGTCTGGAAACCAATTGCAGTGATCTCATAGACTAGTACAATTTGTGCCAACACTTAGCTTTCAGGTGCAATAATGAACTGCCCTTTGGATATGACATTACCCACCTGCAGTCAAAAAAGAGGTGTCTTTTGATTGGTTTTTCCAAAATGTAAACCTACAGTAAGAAAGCAATACTGGTAGCTTTTCAATTTGTCTAATTATACTTCTGGAAAGCTGATTTCTGAAAGGTAACTGCAAATATATAATGTAATGTCACAGTATTTTGGCAGACAATGTATCATTTATCATTTCAATTCCTATTCTAACTAATGAAAATCTCTGCATTATTCAGAATGCAAAGTTAAGCCTTGTTCTTGGACTGAAAGCTGTCTGCCTGCCTTAAAAAATTAATAACAGCTACCGGCTGTCTCTTCTGCACTGCCTAAGTGGTTCTATAGGACTAACATTTCCGCTGATGGACATCTCTGAAGGGTAAAAAATGCTTGAGGAAACATTTATTTCCAGCCACCCATCTTCTTAGTTAGCTTTTGGCCTCTTCTGCTAACTATATTCCTTATAAAGCCTCTGATTGCAGGTCAAAGACAATGAAATAAAAAGCTCAAACAGGGAAGAATGCTGTTTGATGGGGTCAGACCTTCCCATCACTCATTCCAATGAAGAAGCTTATTTATATCTCTCGTTTCATTTTTATTTCTTTTTTTAATATCTATCAATCTCTACAAACACTTTTGTGAGATCAGGATATTTGGAATCTGTAATCGTAAAAACCTGTTGACATCTTGTTTGTGAATTATCTGCTGCTGAAAATGAACTTGTAGGCTTGTTACTATCTTGTCACACTTACAAAAAAGAATGTTTTTAATTCAGGGAACTATGTAGGCAAGGCAAAAGATGCTGAAAAATAATATTAACTTATATAAATATTACCAGGCTTCTTGCGAGGATCTGTTGCTAGCATGACTGCTTCTGATATTAGTTTGCAAATTACACCTGGGACATCTGTTTGGTCTCACAAAGGCCAGTCTGGTTTGCACATGTTGAATAGTCAGGGAAAAATATATTGACAACCCTTAGAGTTAGTTTTTGAAAAAGAAATGAATCTCCCCCAGATGCAGGTTCAATAAATTACATTGAAAACTCGAAATGACTCTTTACGCAACCATTTGACCCTTGCTAGTATACTTTTGGGGAACTTCTCATTGGAAGGAAGCGTGACTCTTGGAAAAACATTCCATACTCTACTGTTCTCGAGGCTTCCTGCAGGCTGGTGTGTATGTATTTGTCTGTCTGCCCATAAATTCCTTTTAATAGCATAAGGTGATATTACCATAGCAATGATGTGAATTGGAAATAAATAACCCTGTCAACCTTAAAAATAAAATAGTCAGTTATCAGCAAAATTCATTTCTTCGGGAATAGCAGAGGAATTGCAGTTTGGGGCAAGCAAATGATGGGGAACCACAGGCAAGTCCAAAGAGACAAAGGGAAAGTCAGCTGGTAATAGGTTGTAGGAGGAAATTAGGGAGGGTTGTTTTAAACAAAAGTTCACTGGAGAACAAAAAAGCATACAAAGTTGCAGCATTTCTCATTAGCTGTTCAGTGTGGTTAGTGCATTGCTGGAGCAGGGAGGGATCTTCCTTCTTTTTCTTAAACGTGGAAGATGAGGGGTGCCTGGGTGGCTCAGTTGGTTGGGCGACTGCCTTCGGTTCAGGTCATGATCCTGGAGTCCCGGGATCGAGTCCCACATCGGGCTCCCTGCTCGGCAGGGAGTCTGCTTCTCCCTCTGACCCTCCCCCCCCTCATGCTTTCTCTCTCTCATTCTCTCTCTCAAATAAATAAACAAAATCTTTAAAAAAAAAGTGGAAGATGAAATTCTTATGTGAAAAATGTCTTTCCTTGTCAAGATAATTCTTATCTTCCTTCTTCCTGCTGATTACACAGCCTGGTACATGCATGAGAACTCCCCCTATCAGTGCTTTCCTGTTCCATTTTAAAGATTTATTGATTTATTTATTTTGAGAGAGGGGTGGGTGGGGTGGTGTCAGAGGGAGAGAGAGTCTCAAGGAGAGTCCCCGCTGAGCACAGAGCCCTCGGGCTTCATCTCATGACCGAGATCAGGACCTGCGCCAAAACCAAGAGTCAGAGGCTTAACCAGCTGTACCACCCAGACACCCCTCTTTTTTTTTTAAGATTTATTTATTTGTTTAGTTTAGAAAGTGGGGGAGGGGCAGAGGGAGAGAGTGAGAGTCTCAAGCAGAATGCCTGCTCAGCACAGAGCTCAGTTCCATTTTAACTGAGGTTTCCTTTATTTATTTTCACAACCCCTATCTCCTCCTAAGAATTTTTCTGAAGAAGCTAATGGGAGGGCAATTGGGTAGTTTGGATGTTAACTTCCCAGCATCCCTTCCTGGCTCTGTAATGTGTTCAGAAACCTAGAGGAGAGTGACCCAAAGGTCGGGCACCAGGGGAAGGAGAGGAAGCAGGAGAGGATGGATGATCCTCAGAATAGAAAACTGTCCATTGTCTTGTGAGCCTTGCAACACATGGACATTTGAAGTAGAGGGACAGGAGAATTGGCTGAGTCAGAAACAGAAATGCAGGTATGATGCTTTAGTCATAGCTAACATTTCAAAGGAGTCAGAGCATCTGTCCAATAAGCCATTAAGAATCTACTGATTCTCAAGATAAATTTCTTTGGGTCACTATACAGTGGGTTGCATCTAACTAACCTTACCACGGTGTAGATTTAGAGCCTGAAGCATCTCCCCTAATTTGATGGGGAGACTTTATCAAATAGCTACAGAATTACTAGCTAATCTTCCTATTAGAATAGATGATCTGTGAGGTCAGGATCTTTATTTTGTTCCCTGATTTAATCCTAGAGCCTAGAAAATGCCTTGCACAAGCATCCCATAAAGAAATGGTTGCTGAATTTATATTGCTAAATTCTCTTGGCCTAGCAACTCATTTTTAAAAATGGATTTCAAAACCCCACGATTCTCAAATTTGATGAAATGATACTGCCTTACATTTAGAATTGAGTGAGATACCTGATGCATTTACAAATATTTATGTTTGGCAAATGGCGATCCTGCATCTCTTTAACAAAATTGAATGATTTTTAGTAATTTTGAAGGTCAAGATACAGGGAAATGGATTAAGCCTCCACTAAACCACATCAGAGCAAGAGCTTGAGTTTGTCAATTCCTGGACAAGATATCACAGAGGGAACAGGGACTTGGAACGTAGATGCACTTACAGAATGAATTCAACTACAAAATCTGGCCAAGGGAACAGACTCACTATCAAAAAGTTAGAACCAACAGGGTGGTGACCTCAGACAGCACCGCACATGGAAAGGTCAGGGAGCACAGAATAGGATCCTAGCTACAGTGCTATGGATCGGAGACAGAATTCCAGTCCTTGGGTGGGTTATTAAGACAGTCTCCTTAATGGATTCATTAATTAACTCAACAGTGAGAATCCTTTCCCAATGTATGTATATATCAAATCACCATGTATTAAACTTTAAATATATCACAGTTTTATTAATCAATTATACCTCAATAAAGCTAAAAAAAAGAAAGACAGTATCCTCTCAAGAAGAATATCATAAACGCCCAAATACCCAAACCAGTAAATCAAGTAGGAACTCTCCACAGGGAGAAGATAGAGAAGCCCTTTTACTAGAACCAGCTCCAAAGTCAATACTAAATTCACCATGAAGTAGAGCCTAGACTGTTGCTTATTTCACTAAATCAGGACTTTTATAATTCAGCCTAACTGGGGACTATCCACAGCCATCTTTTCTAATCTCCTCATCTCCAGCCGCATCTGTTTTCCTAAATCCACCAAACTCTCAGAGAGGTCTCCTCCCTCTGTTGACTCACTAACCTACATACATCCTGCAGATCTTAGCTTAACTATCTCTTCCAAAATTTGGCCATTTTTCTCTCACTCTCTCCAGGCCAAATGAGGGCACCTGTGATATATTGTTAGATGCTTGCATTGCACACTGTACCTTTTCCTTGGAAATATTTAACATAACTGGAATTCTTCGATCATGATATCCCCAGGACCTAGCCCATTTCCTGACATAATGGACACTTTATACATTAGATAATGAGTGAGGGTTGAATGAGTAAGTACGAATAAATGGACTCAGAGAATGTTTGGGATTTCCATTGGCAGAGATGAGGGAGAAAGTGTTTCCTTCTTTAATCTCTGTCTCCATGTATATGAATGACACCACTCCTGACACAAGCTAGAAACTTGGGCCAACTCCTTCATGCTTCACTCACTTCCCACATGCAATCAGTCACCAAATGAGACATTGTCACCTCCCTTCAAGTAACCAACAGCCCTCACATGTTTGTTTGTTTGTTTGTTTTTAAAGATTTATTTGAGAGAGAGAGTAGGGGGGAGGGGCAGAGGGAGAAAGAAACTCAAGCAGACTGCGCACTTAGCTCGGAGCCCAACGTGGGGCTCAATCTCACAACCTGAGCAGAGATCACGACCTGAGCTGAAACCAAGAGTCAGATGCTCAACCGACTGCACCACCCAGGTGCCCCCCCCAACATACACACACATGTTTTTTAACATTCTTCCCAGGGACACCTTCTTCCCCATACCTCAGTGGACCCTAAGCACATCTCTGAATCTGTGCTCAAGTTATGGTTTAATTAACTGCGTTCCCCGCTTATAGCTGGGGATTATGGCTTACTTACCCTGGGATCCCAAGACCTGGTTCAATATCTGGAACATCATAGGAAAACAATGTGTATTTGTCATGCATACATTTGTTATACACACCCCGACATCTTTATGTTATCTTTCATATCTCTTTCCTCAGACCTTACAAGAATTTAAATTACCCATTCCCCGCACGAGAGAAAAAAATCTCATTAATTCACAATAAAGTATAAATGGTTTGTGCACTTATATTCCCTAGAAATTTTCACTGGCTATTTGTCAGGAAGTTGATACCAGCAAGCAAAGAACACCTACTACCCCAGAGCAGGTTTTAATGTGCCATGTTTCCACTTGAAACGGGATGTTAGAAATTAAATGAAGGCGGTCCTAACTCTGCCAATATCTAGCTCCGTTCACATCAACAACTCGAATCACCTGAGGGGATCCCAAAGGCACTCTGGGCTCTAGCACTGCAGCTCTATGGAAGATGTCCGTGCTGGGTGATTATCTCAAGGTGCAATCAAATGCATCACATTTTTTACATTCATTTACAAACGGTAAATACCAGCAGCTGTTAGAACCATCCTGATCTCTCTGCATCAGATTAATAGTCGATGGAGCGTGAAGCATAAGCCTCACCCCTTAAAGCAAGCCTTCTACACAAATGCCAGTCGAGCTCTGGAAGGCACAATCACATCTCTTTACAGGCCTGTTTCAGGCTGGAGCTGAGGTTGGAGCTTCCGTGTTCTCACTGTTACCCAGCAGCCTACTGTGCGTGGCATGCCCTTAAGTTGAGAAGGAAGAATGTGGGCTCTGCCATCCAGATGATAGAAAATGGAAGATGAGGGATTTGGGAGTCAGATGTGATTATGGAGGAGCAGAGTCAGAAGTAAAAAAAAAATCCACACCCTCCTGGCACCCTAAGTGCACAGTGAGAGGAAAAAAAAAATGGGCTGTAAGAATTGTATGTGGATCCTGTGCAATGGTTTTGTTCTGGATTATTAGTTGGAAAACTTAGGAGCCCAGGGGAAAGAGCAACTGACAGTATTCTGATGGGGCTTCCTGTCTCCATTTTAATTCTAAATTCAGTATCCTTACCCCAATGCTTCTCAGTGAGTACCTTGATCCCTCCTTTCTCTCCATCTGTTCCTAAGCTGTCCTGACGCTATAGAGAACTACATGGCCGCATCCACTGGCCCCGATGCATCTTCACAATGTCACCTGTGAGCACGCTTCTCACTCATTCCGAGTCAGCACCTTCTCCAGGTCCCTTAAAAATGCAGTCTTCGAGCTCCCTACCCTCACTTCAGGGATGAGGAAATGAAGTCCAGAGAGGTGATGTGATTCCCAGCACCCTTGTCCTCCTCTGCCCAACACTCTCAGCACGAAGACTCTACCACTAAGACTGTCACAAAGGAAATGAAAGCCAAATAGGCAGGAGTCCCTAGAAATTCCTGGAGTCTCTCTCCCATCAGGACTGTCTATATTTACCCATGATTATTTTCTTTCTGACAGAAAAAGAGGGCTTCATTCCCTCCCACATAGTCAGGCACTCTTTCCATTAATTATTCCTTCTCACTCTCTCTCTTACTCTCTCATTCTCCCCAGCCCCCTCATCTATAACTCTTTCTTTTTCTCCCCTCTTCCTGCCCAGTTTCTTCCTCTTGCTGGATCTTTTTCCTTAGCTTATGAATAAAGTCACAAAATTAAAAAAACAGAAATTACCCAGACCTTACCCCCACACCTGGACAGCTAGCTTTCCCATCTCTCGTGCTTCTTTCCTCCATGTTCAGACTTTTCTACAAAGTAGTTCAGACTTACAGTGCTCACTTTCTCACCTCCTATTCACTGTCAGGCCTTCTGTCCTACATTATTACCGAAAACACTCACTCAGAGGCTGGCAATGACCTCTTAATTGTCAAATTCACTTGGATCTCATCAAGCTTCATTATAATTGATGGCTTTGGTTACTGTTGACTCCTCCCTCCTTGAAAATTTTCTCTTCTGGCTCTCCCATCTCTTGAGTTTTGCCACACAATTCCATCTCTTGGACAGCACTTATTTTACCAATTAAAAGTTACTTCTAATGTCCTTATGCAAATTAAGCAGATTTCTGATGCAGACACAGGTAACAAATTTTGAGTTAGTACTTACCCTGGCTAGTTTTGGAGAGATGACTTATCATTTAGTCCTTAAAATGTTAACTTGCCATCCCTAGTAAATAGCTTATACTCCCACTGTTACACTGAAGCATTTTAACTAAGATCAGACAATAAAACAGAAACATTTTAAAGGCCAACCAATAAAACAGATGTTTATCCCTTTTAGATAACAAAATGGCACATAATATTCTCAAGAGCTACATTCTTGGACCAAATATTTAAAGGAAACCTGATTTTATAATTCCTTTAAAGAAATGTCATAAAAGTAACCAACAATAAAAGGTGCATAAGGAATACTCATCTTCATGTGCTTTTACTAAGTACTTTAGTGAGTAAGAAAAAAGTAATTTAGTGTTCCTTCTGGGAGCAACATTTGGGACTGGAAACTAAGTGAGGTATTTGGGAGTATTCCTATAACTTGGATGCCAGCATGAAAAGAAAGTAGGAGAGCAGTAAGAGAATGTATTTCTTCTTCTGAGTTGTATGAGGTGCAAAGTAAATTAATTCTAAATTATACCTAACCAGCCTTTTAATTTTGTCCACACTTTTTTCTCATAGAAGGAAACAAGAGCGTGTTCTCTCTCTCTCTTTCTCAATCTCTCTCTCTCCCTCTCTGTCTCTCTCTCATTTGCTCTTGCTCTTGCTCTCTCTCTCTAATTTTAAGAAGAGTTAAAAGTGTATCCAGAGAACCACTTTCTTTGCCACATATAGTTCAATCAACTGCAAAGCTGTTAACATTTCCCAGCCCTTATTCGTGGAAGACCACCTTCACAAATTTTGTTATAGCTATGTACAAGCTTGTGCCAGAGACTAGCCAGCTACTCACTAGACCCATTTGTTTGTTCTTCTCTTGGCACATAACTGGACTGCATTCTCCCCCTTCCTGCAGTCGGGTGTCCCTTGACATTGAATTCGAGATCGTGGAAGGTGAGCAAAAGGGATATGCCCACTTCTAGACCTGGCCCCTAAACAACTTCTATATGTGGTTCTTCATGCTCTTCCCCTTTCTACCTGTAAGATACAGACAAACATAGACGCTTTGGAAGCCATGTGTTTAAAATGGTGCAGCTACATTGTTGAAGGGACTAGGGTCACCGAGTCATTTCTTGGAGGAGGGGAGTTGACCATGCAAATTGAGGAGAGGATGATGAGTGCCTTTGAGGCACGAAGCGCTGAGAAGCAGCCCAGAGGGTGTGGTCGGGGAAGGGGTTCCCAGGGGTGGAGACCCTGAAGTAGAAACGGGCAGGAGTTCCACCACCAAAGGGGGAGTGGAACGTTGCAGGTATTCCACAAAATGCCAGTGCCTCCACTGGGCCCACAAAGGTCTCGTGGAGGAGATAGCCCCGAAGCTGAGACCGAAAGGATAAAAAGGAAGCTGTACATTCCTGGCAGAAGGAGGAGCAAGTGCAGAGGGAGTCACTTCTGGGAAGAGGCTTCCAACCAAAGCAAAGGCTTTGACTTCAGCACTGGTTTCACACTGGATGCTCTCAAAGATCAAAAGGCAATCTGGACTCCCCTGGCCGGCTGACTCTGAAAAGACTAGTGAATTAAAAGGTAGATTGTATCAGGGACTTCATTTTAAACCCTGTGTTGAGCAGGAAGGCTATGGGGAAAATGATGAAGAGCACACCATTTTTTTACAGTGGGAGAAAAAACAACACACAGCCTGGACTTCAGTTTTGTTTTCTTTTCCTTTGTTCTATATTTGCCCCATTTTCTATTTATTCACCTACATGTTTATTTGGAAAAGTAAGTTAAATCTGTTTTTTTTTTCTTACTTAAGGAAAACAAAGTCTTTTAGTTACTAGTCCTAAAGTTAAAGCCAACGTGTCATACTGACTGTACTTTCCTTCTGAGACAACAAAGATGCAAGAAAACAGGTGAAGGCCAAAGTTTCTTTAGGACTTCGTCATTGTGCATTTTCGGATGTCCATGAGGGAAGTTTTCTGTACAGGAGATTCTCTCTATATCGATTCAGGGTTTAAAATCACTGTGCAATTTATTAAAGTGACAACACTTTTGGGACGCCTGGGTGGCTCAGTCAGTTAAGCGTCTGCCTTTGGCTCAGGTCATGATCCCAAGGTCCTGGGATCGAGTCACACATCAGGATCCTTGCTCAGCAGGGGGCCTGCTTCTCCCTCTACCTGTCGCTCCCCCTGCTTGTTCTCTCTCTCTCTCTCTGACAAATAAATAAATAAAATATTTAAAGTGACATTTTTAAAACCTGGTTTTTCCTAACCTCTAAAGGCTACATAGAACTTTCACTATTCCATTTATAAATCTAGTACATTTAATAATGACTTTTTGGGGAATTATTTTTATTTCTTTCTATAGTGGTAGAATATACATAATATAAAATTAACCATTTGAACATATTTACGTGTACAATTAAGTGGCAATAAATACATTCACAATGTTGTGTAACCATCCCCAATATCCATTTCCAGAACTTTTTCATCATATCAAGAGGAGCTCTGTCCCCATAAATAATGACTCCTCATCTCCCTCTCCCCGCAGCCTCTGGTAACCTCTATTCTGTCTCTCTGTGTTTACCTATTTACTTTCTGTCTCTGTGTATTTACCTATTCTAGGTACCTCATATAGATGGAATCTTACAGTATTTGTCTTTTTGTGTCTGACTTATTTCATTTACCATAATGTTTTCAAGGTTTATCCATATTGTAGCATGTATCAGAATTTCACTCGTGTGTAAGGTTAAATAATCTTCCATTGGACTTTCAGTTACTATTTGATCTACTCAAATTCAGTAGTCTAAATTCCTTTAAATAATCTGCTCCCACTTACAGTTTAAACTAAAGCCCTTTAAACATTTAACCTACACTCGTGAATTCATTATAATTACCATTCCTTTGAAGCCCTTCAAATATTCACCCTGATAAACAAAACACTCACTAGTTTTTAAACTATTCCAACAAATCTAATAAATCTAATAAAATAAGCCTATGTATCTATTGAATCTCAAATTTTCTTAACTATTACACAAATATAATAAAGTCTCCCCACGTCTTTCAACCTAAAATCACAGTGTAAAATTAATTATCCAATTCAAAATTTGAATTGGTTTTACAGGGTGAATCTGCCAGACCTAATAGAATCTGTCTGATTATATTAAGAATCACAAAGATGGTACATACCAAGTAAACACAGATTATCCCAATGATTACAAAATCCTAATCTGTACTTCATAAAAGAGTTTTAAAACTGTGGAATTGACTTCCTTTGCTCTCTCTATAGTCAATTCCTAGTGTTAGCAATGCATTTCTCCAATAAATAAGCATCTCAAACAATTTGAGTTTGCTAACTGCTGAGGGATTTTCAGCTGGCAAGCAGGACCTAAATTCCACTAATGGATTTATGGGGCTTTTTTCTAATAGTTGGTAGAATAAGAAGAGATCTCATTCCATACCTTTCAAATGTGACTAGTTTAGCACCCCCAACACCAGGACTCAGATGACATTAGATTTCAGTATACAGAAGACTTTGTTCCTATTAAAAGTCTTTTTGGTTGGTTTTATATACGCTAATTCTTTAAAACATTTTAATGTCTTTCCATGTGACTCAACAGACATCCACGTACTTCTTCCAACCATATCACCTGATAGAATTCTGTGTTCATTCTATATTCTAGGTAGGTTACCAATTCTTGTAGACATTTAAATAACTTTAATTGGATTCTTCAATTCTCTCATATCTCCTCTTGTTCCAAGGTCACTGACCTGTCAAGATCCAAAAGTATTTATAGTCCAGACTCAGCACATTATTGTTTAATTTTAAAGCTTAATGAAGGTTAAATAGCTAATTCTTTATTGATTCATCCATTCAAGAAACAGTTATTGAAAGAATTCCGTGTGTTAGGCCACAGGGATACATAGATGAATAAGACTTGGTCCCTTTCCTGAGAGATTTTGTGTTCTAATAAGTGAGCCAAACATGTAAATAATTACAGAACAGTCAAGTGCAGATAATGATCTCTTTAAAGTAAATCACATGCACAAAAAAAATAAGCAGAGCTAATTGTCTCTCAGAACACCAAGCATGGCTACTCAGAGCATGTGAACATGGTCTTAAATGAAGAATATTACATCACCAGGAAGGAAACAAAGAAAATACATCTTAAATATTGGGGGAAATATGTCAAAAAAGCTTGGGAAAACCAAAGAATATTCAAGAAGGCCTAAGGAAAACCTGAATTACACAAGAAGTGGTGAGTAATTGGGTATGTTCAGTTCACCAAGTGAATTGTCGGGTCAGCTTTGAGGGACCTTGAATTCTGTCTTACACCAGTGATTCAGAACCTGTTTCATATTTTAGCACTCACAGAGAAAGCTAACATTTATAGGGCACTCTGTGGTAAATAAATCACTTTTCTCCCAGCAAGAAATGACTGGCCCAGAGGGCTAGCTACCCCGAGCTATACACACACACACACACACACACACACACATGCATGCACACCAGGAAATGAAGGAATCGATATCTTGTCACATCTGTACCTACTCAGGTCACACCAGTTGGGATGCTCTGCTAGATGATGTGGAGTCAATAAATGGGTTTAATCTTGGGAAGAATATGATCAGATTCAATTTTCTTTGAACAGTAATTCAAAGAAAGAAGAAAGGATTTATAAAAAAGATCTCAAAAGAAATGGCATTTTTTTGGATAGAGATTGTCCTAGGACAAGGAGAACCAAAAGTAATAATAGAAGCTATTAAAAATAATAATATTCAAGTGGAAATGTCCAGAATTGTAGGAACATACAATAAAAAGGAATTACAGAGAGTCTTCAAAGTCAACAGGTATTTGTGACTTGATTGGCTAGATTTAAATGAAAATGATAAAAATTTATTGGGTAAAAAACTGGATAACTAAGAAAAAATTAATTAGGTAGGGAAAAAATGATAACTGTTTAGACAAATTCTTAGAACTGTTTTCAGTCCTTACCTTTTTGAGCATTACTTTTCCTCTCAGCCATTCCAGGCTACTTTATTGACCCCAGAGAGATTTTAGAAACGCATTATTCCATTATTTAAAAATTATCTTAAAGTGGGAAGCAACTGTCAGCACTCATTATGGGAACACCTGATTCCTGAGATCTAGACCCAGGAGAGCAACAGAAGCTAGTAAGGCAGCCAAATACAAATGAAAAGGGAGATGTTTTCAGGATTTTCTTTTTTATCTTGTTTTCTCTAGAGTAAAACGGTCCTCCAGATGAGCCCGGCAGTAATGACATGGAGGCCTTCAGCCATCTGAAGTCAGTGAAGTTCAGTGATTCTGAACAGACAGTGATTGAAAAATCACAAAACTTTGAAAAGGCCTTCAGTAAAGCCAAACAGTAGTTAAGAACAGGGAGCAGTCATTCCATCCGACTAAGATTAACTGAAGGGCTAGGAGTGGATCTACTCAGGACGCCTGGGTGACTGAGTCGGTTAGGCATCTGCCTTCGGCTCAGGTCCTGATTCCAGGGTCCTGGGATCGCCCCACATCAGGCTCCCAGCTCAGCGGGAAGCCTGCTTCTCCCTCTCCCACTCCCCCTACTTGGGTTCCCTCTCTCGCTGTGTCTCTCTCTGTCAAATAAATACATAAAATCTTAAAAAAAAAAAAAAAAAAAAGAATAGATCTACTCTAGCAAAACAGAGGGCAAAGGAAGAAAGGGAAAAAAATTATTTACTGTCTTTCAAAATAGGAGGAAAACAAAACTAAAACGTGTGTGCGTGTGTCGAGGGGCTAGGCTAGCAGAAGCAGATGCGTCACAGGCATCTTTATAAAGATGGCACAACTCTTGCAGCTAAGAGCCAGGCGAGAAACCGCAGTAATAGATGATTATTATCAGAGCACCTTGAAGGGACACTGCAGCTAAGTTCCCCTGCAGAAGAATCAAAAACAAAATACTAAAGACGGGCCTTGGGATCCTTACATAATGACTAGAATAAGCATATCACTGCATCCAAAGGAGTAACGCCGAACACGTTATGAAGAAGTCGCTTTTAGCACTTTGCACCAAGGGGATATATTATCTACAAAGAACCCCACAGAGTGTCATGAAATACCGAGAAAAAAGAGAGATCTCCCCTCAGGGTTTGTGCTACTGCAGGGAAGTGGCGGGGTGGGGTAGAGAGTAGGGAATAAAAGCAATGCCAGTCAAAGCTAAACAAGTGGTGATGGAGATGGTCACGTGTGCACTAGGCGGGGCCTGTGCCCTGGATCCACACTCCAGGACTACTTAGCACGAGCCTTGGCGAGAGGGAGAGCGATGCTCCCAAAGGACACTCAACTCCACAAATTCTACTTCCACTGAGCCTTATTTCCTTCCTTGCACCAGGCTTTTATACAGGGAAGCGTACCTTTCCAGAATTTAAAAAAAAAAAAAAAAAAAAATGTTCAGAGAAGATGAAACCTCAGGCTACAAAGTGTGGCAGGCTAGCCGCTCTTTCCAAATAGGAGAAAATCAAACTAGACACAAATTCAGTGTTAAGTTCCTAAAGGACAGACACTCTTCGGGAGAACAGGGGGAAGAGAACGTTGGAATTCTCACGAATCATGCTTATCCTAAGCTAACCGAAACTTCTGGAATTTCAGAAATCAATACTTGATGGGACTGTGTCATCAGAATAAGATAAATGTGCAAATAAGATCAGTAACAGCCTGTCATTTGCTGTATGCTTTCTGAGTGCAGCCCTCCATGGCCACGGTCTCATCTAGGACAACCGCACCGTGACGCAGTCACTGTTCTTATTTTATAGATGAGTACACTGAGGTTTTCCCCAACTCACATAACCTGTAAGATGTGGAACTAATACCTGACCTAGATATTTCAAGTACCAAAGTCCATATGCTTTCCAACATGCAATTATGCTTTTCTTTCCAACAGGATAACAACCAAATTCTTCATAAATAGGTAAAGAAAGAGATATTGGTCACTCACTAGATTAAAACCAGAGCATTCATGTTTAAATATTGAGTGAGAATATAAATTTCTTGCACACTGTGGAGAAAAATAATGGGCTAGCCTATTAAAATTTAAGTGGAGACAGGGAGACACATATAATGTAATACATCCAATGATCTTGCTCCAAATCAGTTGTCTTGTTTTATTTAGCACAGAACACTAAATAGGCAAAACTTACATTAGCATAACAATCTGAAGATCCAATTCAAATACTACAAAACTGTGAAAACAAACTTCTTCCCTAGGCTCTCCCCCCCAAAAGATGTGCCAAAAATGTGACTTTCCTTATTTTCACAAAACCAGACTTCACATTTCTTCCCCATGGTAGTCACATTCAAGAAGACTCAGCCATTTTAGTAATTTCTCAGCCACCTCAGAGAGGAGCTGTCCTCCCAGCCCTGATTCTGAGGTTAAGGTTGATGTGGTGGCATCATCTGTGAGGGGCAGGGCTGAGCATCCACTGAACTGAGCAGTGGTCCCACTGTGGCCTCAACTGTCAACCAGGTCTCACTCTTGGCTGTCAGCACTTTGTGTATAACCCATAGTCAGCCTGGGACCCTAGATCAACTTCCTGAGCACAACTGCTCTTTCCCTTATGTCTTCCATATCTCACACAAAGGTCTCTTGTAGCCAACCCTAACTCAGAAACAGAGAGAGAGGGGAATTCAGGAAATTCCATCTTAGATAAATTGACACATTACAAATCACAATATTTAATGATAAAACTGAGGTATTACTCTTTTGAGTGTATCCTATGGAATCTAAATGACATAGCAATTTAATATCATAATCATCCATTTAAAAAGTACCTGGGGTGCCTGGGTGGCACAGTCAGTTAAGCATCTGACTCTGAATTTTTGCCCAGGTCATGATCTCAGGGTGGTGAGATCGAGCCCCACATTGGGCGTGGAGCCTACTTAAGATTCTCTCTCCCTCTCCCCTCCCTCTCTAAAAACAATTTTAAAAATTAAAAAAATTAAATTAAATTAAAAGTACCTCAATAAGCTTTAATTAAGTTCAAATTTTAAATTGTTCCAGTTCCTTTTGGAACTTGTCCCTCCATTCCACTTGACCCATAGAATTCTGTCCTAATGTAGTATGTCTATCCTTAAAATTTTTTCTTAGCCTATCATACATATGAAAAATTGTTTATAGATTGAAATTTTATTTTCAATAAATGTTATTTTTTGATGAATAAAAGTTCTTAATTTGTATAGCCCCGTTATCAGTCTTAAGTCTTAAATTAGGAAATTTCATGGTTTATTCTTATTTCAGATTGTCTTAACTAATCTTGAGTTGAGTCTTTGCTTTTTCATATACATTTTAGGATCAGCATTTGGGTTAAACTGCTGAAAGTTTTACTGGGATTGCTTTGAATCCATCGATTAACTGAGCCACAGATCAAATTATATCTTTATAGCATTGAGTTGCACAATCCATGAATGTTTTCTATTCTTCTATTTGTTTAAGACACCTTTCATTTCTTTCAATATGTTTTGTTGTATTCAGTGTAAAGGAATTTTTGCAGATTTTTTAGATTTATTCCTATAAATAAAAATTTAATGTTTTTCCTGTGACGAGATTTTAAGTGTTAAAGTTTGTTTTTGGATGGGGTCATACTTACAGTTATTGCCTACCAACATGATTGAGCAAACATAAAAGTATTCATCAATATGTGTAATACGTTTCCATTTGCTCAGTCATGTTGATAGCCAATAATTGCAATTATAACCCAGCCAAAGAAAAACTTAAATGAAAAATGCAACATTTAGTGGAAGATACCTCTTAATGAAATGGAGTGTTTTTTTTTTTCAACTGGTCCATGTATTCATGGATGAGTATTAGTTATTGCTAGGATGACATAGTGTACCTCACATACTTTCAATATGTGGTGCTAGTGTTGGTTGTATTTAGAGAAACCTTGTACACAGAAAAAATATGAGAATGGAAGGACTTTGGTTACAGCAAAGTCATTCAATTATTTTAATTCCTTGCTTCCGCAGATAGTTTTGAGGGCCTACCTTGTACCAGGCACTGTTTTAGGTACTGAGGATATAGTGGTGAACAAAATCAGACAAGATCAGACAAAAATTCTTATCTCATAAAGCTTAAATTGTGGTAAGGGAGTCAGACAACAAATAAGATTTTTTTAAGTAAAATATATAATATAGCATGACAAATAGTGATAAGCACAAAAGAGAAAATAAACCAGGGGAGAAGGAAAGACAAGTGGGGAGGAGTGAAATTATCAGTAGAAAGGCTGAAGATACATGTGAAAAAGTACACAGTGATCTAGTATCAAAACATGTTTTTAAAGTACTAAAATGTATTACAAAATTTTTTTGATAGCAAAAAAATGGAGCCATCTACCTTGTCATTTGTAGCTATTATTTTATCATCACGTGATTATAAAACGGCTATTTTGTTTAGTGCCCTGGAGGATGATACATACCCTCCAGATAAGATTCCGGATGGCTGAGATAAATACCTTTCATGGTAAAGTGGAAAGAAGACAATTGTGGAGGAGGATGAGGGAACCAAGAACCAGAACAGCCTCGGGTACTTTCTCAGGACACACAACATTTTGGAATTAAGGCTCTTAGAATGAGCACCTGAAACTGCACACCGTTTGCAAAGTCTGTACATCTGGGCTTGCATTTCCCAGCTGAAGACTCCTGGTCTTTTAATGCTTCCCCTCCCCGTCCCAAGCACAAGGAGAGGCTGGATGTCCTGGACAGACCTGGGGTTGCTTCCGGACTTTCCAGAATCTCCCAGGGACAGCTCCCAGTGTTTTCCAGACTAAACTGCCAACAGTGACAATGACAGTGATACCAGTTCTCCGTGTCACTACCTGAGACTGAGGGCGACAAGACAGAAATGAGAAGAGCCCATTTCGCGTGGCTGTCACCAGGCAGGAAGAGATAAAAGTGTTGAAACACTCAGCCCAACCTCTAGGACTGAGGACTCTGCTCTCCCGGCCCAGAGCTGACTTATCCTTGAGCATCTCAATGGGCCCAGGTGCTTCCCTTTTTGAGTTACATGTGCTTTCTGAAAGGTGGGTGACACTTTAAACTTCCTGCACCATGAAGAGAACAAGGAATAGCCATCAAGCTCACATTTGGGTGTCATGTGTCTGCTTGAAGGGCTATTCAAGTCATAAAGCCATTTGGGGCAAGCAGTGCCCAGCACACACCCATCACGACGCAGTGCGCAGTCCGACCGTGAGCTGCAATTTGGCACAGCACAGCATGCCCTCTGAAAGCTCAGGTTCTGCAGACAGGAAATGACAGCAGATCAGTGATGCTGCAAAGTAGCTCATTCCCTAGCAGCATAGGCAGAGTTTAGTTGCCAGCTACCTCTGAAATCACTGTTCTTTCCTAAAAGCCCTCATTATCCGCGGGGTGCTGCAAAATCCTATCTGCGTGAACTCCGTTGGTGTCAAGCCTCTACCCTGGCTTTTCTCTTATGAATTCATATCACAGAACAAGTAAACCACAACGCAACAGTCCCAATATTTGAGTTCTTGAAGGCCTGAGCAATGCTTCCTTAAGACATTATTCCCGGCAACTTGTGCAATCAATGTTTATTAGAACAGTCTCCTACCTAAATAGCAGGAACAATGGTAGACCAGGAAGCAAGTTCAGAATAAATACATTAATTGGTTCTCATCTTCCTGAGTCTTTTCATTGCTCTGCAGCTAAAGGCACTGTTCCAGGGCCTCGGTGTTTCTTAATTCAGTGACAAGGTAGCAAGCAGCTTAACTGGATCAGAAACAAAACACCTATATTCAGGTAATTATTTGGTGAATATAGTTAAACCTGGGGCAAAGATGATAGCTTGCACTCGCACTGGAAATGGCATTGCTTTAGGCCTGTATTTATACAAATGTGCTTGCTGCTTTAGGTGTATAAAGTCAATCGGGTTTGCAATGTCTGAGTGAGGAACCAAGTCAGTAGCACTGAGTTACCAATTGGAAACTTCATTTATGACAAAAAGTTTCCTGTAGTCAAATCGAAAAGTTGCAATTGGTTGTGTATCTTTTACAAATGGAAAAAAACTCCAGATCTGTACAGTGAGATGTTGCTTTAAATCTAGAGTAGATTTGTAATTCCTTCAGGTCAGGGAAAATCCCCATCAGGCATATGGAATGGCTAAAGTAACCATAAAGATATTTGGTTACAAGGAACATGATTTCTTCCAAGAAGTCGCTTGGTTGTGCTGTGAAAATGTTCGGGGCGCCTGGGTGGCTCAGTCGTTAGGCATCTGCCTTCGGCTCAGGTCATGGTCCCAGAGTCCTGGGATAGAGCCCTGCATCAGGCTCCCTGCTCAGCAGGAAGCCTGCTTCTCTCTTTCCCACTCCCCCTGCTTGTGTTCCCTCTCTCGCTGTGTCTCTCTCTGTCAAATAAAATCTAAAAAAAAAAAAAGACAATACAGAATATACGGAGTATACAGAATTCAACTTCATTGTCCTTCAAGTCACACAGCAAACTGTTTCCCCCACACCCACCCCCTTGCCTCCCCACGCTTCCTTCTGTCTTTCCCACATCTTCCATGGCCCGTCACCCTTCTGCCAAAGATCCCCGGTTGGAGTGCTCGCTGTAACAACTACAATTACAGATTTCGTGGAAGTTTCCTTTCTAATCTTCTTGTTCCAATAGCTCTGAAAACCTGTCTATGCCTTTATTGTTCCTTCTCATGTTTTGTTGAAATTCAGTTTTTTTCTACTAGAAAAATTCCTTAATTCAGCATCTTCTTACATCTTTCTCATGAAAATGAATTTTAGAATGCATAGTTGCTTTACTTTTTAATCATATAATATGACTCCCTTATGGAAAACTTAAAAGCCGAAGGTCTTTCCTACTGAGTTGTTTTCAAGTTTTTTATTTAGTCATCTTTAAAAAAAAATTCTTCGTGTTTTAAAAGCACTTGACATCATTAGAAAAAAAAGAGAGCTTTCAGAATCTGTACACGCACCCTCCATTTATGCTCCAATTTACTCCTTTACTTGAACTATTTTTCCATTCTGGCAAATGGCAAGTATTTGCATATATATAAAAAACATTTTTATATAGGAACATCATTATCTCATGGACTTGTAGGCTTCTGTTGTCAGAAAGCCACATTGCATTCCATCCATAAAGGATTCTTGATGTTTTCAGTTTCTTAAGTACATACCTTTTTTTTTAATTACCTACTTTTCAATGATTCTTCCTTAATAGTTATATTTTTTGGAGGACTTGTCTAGTTCCGGAAACTTGATAATTTAAGTTTTACCAATATGTAATATTTAATACTAGAGATTTGAAAATTTTACCTCACACTAGAATTCTGATATGCAGAGAAAGTGTAGCTCATTTATTGTGCCATCCACTGGGATGACCATGTGTCTTCGTTGGGTTGAAATGGTCTCTGTTTGACACAGGTTGTCCTGGCATCCTGTCTAGTTTAGGCTTTGTCCTAGATTTTTTGGTTTTCAAATGAAATATTATCATTAATAATTGTTCTAGTTTGGGTAAACTGATAGTTCACCAAGCTTCTGCCATAGTCTCCTCAAGATGTGTGAGAAACAAGCGCAATGAGTACAAGCCTCCTTTTAACACATGGTTAAATGTGTAAGAAAACCACCGCCCCCCTGCCGTCTTCTCCCCACATCTTTAAGGATATAGTGCAACTAGGACCTTTCTTTCAAGGACAGTGTGTAGATCAATCCATGATTAAAAAGGTAGGTGCTTGGACAGGAGTAGCAGAGATAGCTAGCTCCTTTCAGTGCCAAGTGGAGGTGCACCAGCCCAAAGGAGCTAGGTGGGGTTAGTAGGGGGCACGCAGAAGTGTAATGACTTCCCAATGAAGCTGCAGTGTTTTACCAACAAAAATAGAAACTCTAGTTTTCAAAATGTATATGTATGTATACATGTATATATAATACATAATACATATAACATATATAGTATATATTTAATATGATAACATATATTACATATATTATAAATATTTACATACACAGAGTAGGGTAAATAAACTAGAATTTTTTTTCACCATTCGGATTTTATGAATAATGCTGTTATAAACATCTATGTACAAATTTTGTGAGGACATATGTCTCCATTTCTCTTGGATCTGTTCCTAGGAGTGGAACTACTGGGTCATATGGTAACTCTTTTGAACCATTTTAGGAACTGACTAACTGTTTTCCAAAGTGGCTGCACCATTTTACATTCCCTCCCATCATGTATGAGGGTGCTAATTTCTCTACATCCTCACCAACATTTGTTATTATCTGATATGTTTATTCTAGCTATCTTAGTGGGTATAACGTAGTATCTCATTGTGGTTTTGATTTGCATTTACCTGAAAGCATTTTGGTAATGAGCTTGATGTTGAAAACAAAAAGAACTTCAGGATGGCAGATACATTTTCTGTCTTTGCTTCTCTTCATCCATCACAGTTAAGAACATTTCAGCCTTTAAAGAAATACTTTGTAAATCAATCTAATTTTCCTACAATAGTTGTGAGCGTTTTTATAAATGAGTCTTCTACATTTTAGTTGCATTGTATTCAAGGTTAGTTGAAAATTTTAAATTGAATCATTCAACAAATGAAGCAGCCCCAAAATCATCCTTTGAAGCTTTTAGTAAATGGCAGTAATTGAGAGCTTATGAAAAGGAGAACACTGAAATTTATGCTCACCAAAGGAAGAGAACCAGGCAAATTAAATAATGAGAACTCAAATGTTATGCAAGATTTAATTTTTCAATTTTATAATTTCCTCTTGAAATATCTCGACTTGAGAAAAGACTCTTTAGACAGAGCTCCTGTTTTTAATTGGATAAATTTATATTCTGCACCAAAATGAAAAGAAGCTGATTTGTGAGAAGGCCTAAAAATGTTATAGCATTTATATTTGATTTTAAAAAATCATAAATAGATACAATGTATATTTTGTTGTCTTATAAAAATTTTGGCAAAGATACACTAAATGAAGGTAAAATAACAGTAACAGGGAAAGTATTTGGGCTAAATAACATTACACATATCCACTCTTTAGCAAACTTGCTTAGAGATTACCAGTGCCTTATATAGAGTATATTTCCTTAGTTAAAAATATTATGATTTACAGAATTGATTAGATATCAACAATTTCAATTTTACTAACTATAAAAAATTTTTTGAATAAGATTATAAATAAATCTATGAAAATAATAAAACCATGTTTTATATATATATTCTGGTGATAGAGACAGACATGGCTAAGGAGCAGATTCACAGTAGTCCATGAATTTATACCAAAAATAATGATTCTGTTAATGTTACATTTTAATGTTCAAATGATCACTATAAAAAAGTTTTCTTTTTGTTTTGATTTAAAGCATACAGATATCAGGGGCGCCTGGGTAGCTCAGTCAGTTAAGCATCCGACTCTTGGTTTCTACTCAGGTCATGATCTCAGGGTCCTGGGATCAAGCCCTGCATTGGGCTCTGTGCTCAGCAAGGAGTCTGCTTGAGATTCTCTCCTTCTTCTTCCATCCCTCTCCCCCCATCCCGCTCACTCTCTCTCTCAAAAATAAATAAATAAATCTTTGAAAAAACTATAAAGCATACAGATACATGCTATCTTTATTTTTATAAAAAATTTTATTTTTAATATGATTTTTCAGTTGAATTATTTTATTCACAAGTGTATATATTTATAATTTTGTTTATTTTTAACACCCACTTTAACTTTGAAAAGTGCCTTGTAATCACATACTCATTCAACTTTTAATCAGTGTGATTTTCCTTCTAATTTCCCACCCATTGGTCAGCAAGATGAAGGAGTAGATGTTTGATTAGGTATCTAATCTGATAAAAATTTTGTCCAATCCGACCATTTAAATGGTCCCTAGGCACTGCTTATTCTCTCTGGGAAAATCTTTTCAGTGTCTCGGATTGACTCCTCTTTCACTGTTTCTCTCCCTAACATAGTGTCTGGGTAACTTATGTGACCTGGTAGGAAAAAGATGGGCTTCAGGTTCCTCTAATCTCCAAGGGGATTGCCTGGAAATGGTCCCTGCCACTTGGTTGTTGTGTACCCCACAGGACTCCAAAGCTCATGTCTACACAGTGATCTGGTGAAGCTTTGATTGACCCAGCCTTACCTCAGCTTCTTCAATCGAGGTAAAAGGATACAGCAGGTCAGGGATTGGCAGAGTGGCTAGACCTAGAGTAGGTCAAGTCTTCAATAGAACTTATATGCTAAGTCTAAACCACAGGTCACTGACATGCCTGTCTTGAGCTGTCTTGATATAATATTCGAGTATTATGTACCTAAACATATACTCCCTCACCGAGAATTCAGTGTCCCTCTATGCCTATGTACCTGTTAATGTTATAGTGCTATAATATAACCAAAGTTTGATGTAAAGTAATTAATACTTTTAATGGATTACGAAAAAAAGGAACAAGAGATGTGAACTAAGATTAATTAGCCTTGGACATTATGATTGGAAAAGAAAGACGGAAGCTGTGATCGAAACAGAAAGAAATTAGAATGAATGTCACCAGCATAGTGATTCTATACAGATTGTGAGACCGGTACCATGCGACCAGAGAAGAGATGAAACCTTCTTTGCAAAAAAAACAGATGCCTATTTATCAAGGATGGCTTGAAGACAAAAAGCATGGACATAGATTATGTGACTTCTCAAAGGTCTTTCTAACGATGCAATAAATATTCTTCAGGAAAAAATTGGATTCTGGCAACAAGACGAGAGGGTACACCTTCTGATATACAGGGGGAAAGGGCATATCCGTATGCCTAAGGACAAACATATTATTTAAAATCTAATGTTACTTAATGTTACTTCATTTTTCACTGAAGTCAGTAACAGCTTTGATTTTGTAGTCCATAAGATCCCAAGTTCTTTCTGTGTTTCTTAAAAGCTCCCTGTTTTTTGACCATTGATATTTTTAGCAGCCTTTTATATAAGTACACATTTTTCCATTTGTGGTAGATATTTTTTGTTGATATTCTTTTTATGTGTTCTATTTTAAACACCTAGTATTACGTGTGTTTTTATTTGCACATTTATTCACATCGGGCTATGTTATATTTTCAGTTGATTTCATAGGCGGACTTGATGCATACTCCTACTACCAGGATCATGTTGAGTTAAAGCCTGTTAACCTGTAAGTAAAGGTGTGATGAGGTGGAAAATATTAATCCTTCTAACTTGGTCAAAACTAACCAAACCTGAGATAATTTGGACCTGCTACTACTAATCATTGGTTTAATTTTCCACTCATATTTAAACCGCACCTTTTACATGTAACCCAACATCATCATTATTATTCATTCCAAAAATAATTTGAAATAGGTAACATGGTTTATGTTTCTAAAATGGAATTTTTATTGTATTTTTCTTATCAGAGGTTGATTGCCAAATTGGGAAAAAAAAAAAAAAGGATAATGTAGTCTGTAGAAGAGAAACTAGATATGTGACTTGGGGCTATATTACAGAGGGAAAAGAGGAGAAAGAATAGGTTAGAACCCAGGCTTTATGTGTGTGGTCTCAGGGCCCTTCCTTAATGCCCCTGAGACTTGGTTCTCCCACCTGTAATATGGTTTCACAGGCAGAGGAGGGAGGATGGATTCAATGGGGTAACCTTTGACTGTGCCTAGCTCTCAAATATTTGATTAACTGTTCCTAGAGGACATGCAAGCAAGTCAACAACTACAACACAAAAACACCTTAACCTGAACAGATTTCAGTTGAGTATAAGGAAGGAATCGGGGTCACCTGACTGATAAAATACTAGAAAGCAAGAAAATAGATACAGTGACTCCATTCCTAGAAAAACTCTAAGTAACAAATAAACAACTGTAGAAAATGATAGCTATCATGTGCTACGCACTTGGCATGGATTGTCTCTCTTAACCCTCATGGAAATACCGTAATGTACTAATTAATAGTCCCACTTCATAAAAAAGGAAACAGAGGTACATAGAGATTCAACAAATTTCCCAAAGTGCCATTAGTAGTAAGGGGTGGAGCTGGGATCTATTCTGATTGATAAGCTATCACCATGCCTGATGGTGTGGACGTGTTCAGATGACCTTCCTACTCTTTCAGCCCAATGTTCTACAATTCCGTGGTGATAAAGGAAATTATGTAGAACAGCCACTGGCGTAAGAAACACACATGGAAGCCTTCATCTGCTGCCTCTTCGCCATAGTGGTTCCTGCCCGCATCTGCAGCCCCCTCACCCCCAGCCTTAAGAAACCTGCACTGGGCTCCTCCAACCTCTCCAGGTTGGATTAATTTTATTCTGGCAGAATGATCTAAAGGAAACATAGCTCACAAGCTACACAAATCAGCACTGTGCCTGTCACATGACAGATGTTTAAATAAATGTTGGTTTCTTACAGCAAATCCAATTTGGGAAATCATTCACCTTATATAACACTCCGGGACTAAGCAGTCGCCACCTCATTACTCATGCTCATAAATGATGTGCTCATAAATGATGTGCTCATAAAAAGTTGGTATTTGTGGGTCTGAGAAACTTGGCAGAGATTACGACCATAATAAAGATGATGAGTGCATTGGAAGTGAGAAAAGAATGGAAACAATGCCTAGTAGTGTCTAGGAGAGTCTAACATGCATTCATTATGTAGCAAAGAAGGTGATGAGTGATTTCTTTCATCTCCACTGTGAAAGAAATAACTCAGCAGAGGAAATTGCAACATGAAAAACGTTGATCAGATGTAAGAGAGATCTCTCTATTAAGGAAGGTTATTAAAATTGCAGTTGATGAATGTTGATAATGGAATCTCCTTTTTTGAATGGCATGTGTCTCCATGTACCTCACAGTGTTCTCTGGCATGGCCCAGAGGCAAGTGACTGCCATCTGTGTTCCCTAATGTCTCTCCCATCCCTGTGAATCAAGAGTACATGAAACGTACCCGTGAGATTACCTGAAAGTCTTTGTTTGATCAACTCCACTGCTTCCTCAAAGGATTTTCTCAACTCCCCTGTTCACACCTTTGTAGCTGAATGTAGCATAAACTACAGGCCACAGAAAGTTCCTGCTTTGACAGATTATGCATATTACTGTCCAATGAATATGGAAAGCCTTTCAACCATGAAGGGAGCAGGAATCTGAAAGATCAAACTAAACCTGAATTAAAATCATTGTGCATGAAACAATTGAAGAGGTCAGTATGTGTGCTCTCCACTGGTATGCAAATATTACAGTTTATTCACTTGGCATAAGTCAGCTTGCTTGATTTCTTTTAATAAAGCCATTAGATTGGATTCTGTTGTGCCCAGCTCAGTGATGCCATATCACCACCCAGCAACAGCTTGGCAAAAAAAAAACCAATCTTCTGTATAACTTGTCAGACGAGGAAGGGAATGCTGGTTTTTTAACTTTCATTAAGTCCCTTTAGGCTCCATGGAGTACAGAACCAGGTTTTATGAGGAAGCCACTTTATTAAGGGAATCAGGAGAATCCTGATACACGTATGTGGAAGGGTGGCTTTCGACTCTCGAGGGGTAGTTACAAGCAGACATTCCATTGACAGGAAACACTGTCGATTTGTACAGGAAGCCCTCATTCTCATGTTTGATTGTGTCATTGCTCCTAATCATAAACCATACCTTTCATGTGCCCACAGTCAAGTTGTGTGTGAATGTGTGTGTTGAGGGTGATGTGATAGGAGAAGGCATTTTACATATGGAGTTGGTCTTCCATGTTCTGTCTCTTTTTAAATTAATGATACCAAGCTATCAAGAAGGCCTGATTAAGTAAATTAGTTTAGTTTTATTTACACCTCTTTCTCTGTTACTTATTATGTATGTCCTAGACCCTGTGCTGGGTGCCAGAGAGAGAAAGATGAGCAATACTTGAGCTTTGACCGCCAGCAGCCAATGATCTAGGAGAGGAGACCTACATAGAAATAAGTAGATGCAAAACAGTGCCCCCAAGGCAATTTTTTGCAGAAGGGAGAATGGTTACTTCTCACTTGTAGGGGCAGGAGATAGACTAAGGGATGATGCCTGAGCTGCCTTAGGAAAGATGATAAGGAGTTAATCGAAAGCAGAAGAGAATGGGTGTCCCCTGCATGGAGGCGAATTTGCTTGGCCATTCTACAGAGGGTGAAGTTGAAATTCATGACTATCCAATCTAGTGTTTGCCATAGTTGTCACATAACCTGAGCAAGCCTATGAGGAAACAGAGGTTTAAGTAGAGCAGGAATCTTGGTAGCTCTTGGTGGGGTTGCCCCCAGATCCTCAGCAGCCATGGTTCCGCCATCTAAACAACATGACTCTTCAGACCTAAAGCTGTGGAGATGCCAGCCATAAAAAAGAATGAGATCCTGCCATTTGCAACAACATGGATGGACCTAGAGGGCATAATGCTAAGTGAAATAAGTCAGACAGAGAAAGACAAATACCATATGATCTCATTTGTATGTGGAATTTAAGGAACAAACAAATGAACAAAGAAAAAAGAGATTAAAAAAAGAGAGAGAGCTACAAACGCAGAGAACAAACTGATGGTTACCAGCGGGGAGGTGGGTGGAAGGATGGGCGAAATAGATGAAGGGAGTACACTTATGATGAGCACTGAGAAATGTGTAGAATTGTTGAATCACTATATTGTACACCTGAAACTAATATAACACTGGATGTTAACTATACATGAATTTAAAAAAAAAAAGCTATAGAGGTGAACAAGATTCCCACTATCCCTACCTACTATCCAGCGAAACCACAGCCAAGGGACCAGGTTTGGCAGAATCAGTGAGGAAAAAAGATCCTGTTGAGTTTGACTCTAGCCTGGCATGGGGAAGAGACATGAGAGGTGTAGAATAAGTGGGAGGCCTTGGGTATCCCCCACCCCACCCCCCCACACACTGTGAGGGTGCAGGGCAGAGACTGTCAGCTTTGCACTGGTGAAATACCACTAAAAATAAATAAATAAAGGGGTGCCTAGGTGGCTCAGTCGGTTAAGTGTCTGCTTTCCACTCAGGTCATGATCCTGGGGTTCTGGGATCAAGCCCTAAGTCGGGCTCCCTGCTCAGTGGGAAGTCTGCTTATTCCTCTCCTTCTGCCTCTCCCCACCACCACTCATGCTCTCTCATGCTCAAATAAATAAGTAAAATCTAAAACAAATTAAAAATTTAAAGATGCTGTAGAGATGCTTTCAGTGGTTGTCATTTGGGTCTGGCTTTGGGATATGTAACAGAGGTCAGGGGTGGCCTGGGTTGGGGTCCATCATCTTGGCGTAGCCATCAGTGAGGGGGCTATAACTCTCAAATAAGTAGAGCCTGGGTCTCCCAGGACCTCTTCCATCACTGCCACCACACGCTGATACCACCTTTCATGAGGAGAAAGAGCATGGGTGGCTCTTGTCATTGGAGCAGAGAGCCACACGTGGTCAGTGGCGGCTTTCAACAGGACACCTACCAAGCGGCTGATCGTGGAGGCTGCAGTAACACCAAGGGGAGAGGGCTAATAAAAGCAGATTTGCTTCTCAGGAAGACAAATCGCATGGCAAAAAAACCCATGCAGCTATGAAAGAGACACGGAATTTCAGGGAACATCCTAGTGAGCAACTAAATTAAAGTTTGTCAAAATCAAAATGGTTAGCACCAGGGTAGTGGGAAAATTACGCTCTATGTGGCAGTAATTCTTCAGATAGAAATAATTAGACGAAGGTACTTTGTCAAAAAAAGACCACAGTGGAATTTCAGAACTGTGTTCTACAATAGAGCTAGAGAGATTTGATGACGTTAGAAATTCCCGCGAGGAAGATGCCCCACGACTGCCGTTTAGAAAGACTTGATGAAAAAGCTTCATCCCCCACGTTCAGCCAATCTTTTTTCTAAGATTTCCAAATGAGAACTTGACTTTTCTCTCGTACCTTGACTTGTCTGATTGCCTTGGCTGGAGACTAATTTTTCTTCAGAAAAATTGTCACCTGCTAGGTGGCCGCTGCTGATTGAGTGTCGGCTCTTGCAACGCAGTACTAGAAGACAGACGAGGCTAATTCCCATTTCAGGTGGGCTCGACAGTCAGCGCCCACCTGTACCTTCACTGCCTCTCATGTCCAAGCCCAGAGGAAATCGGCCTCTGATGACTGGCTGCTGGACAGAGCGGAGGTGGGCGCACCCACCTGCTCTTCTCTGAGAAAAGCTGCTTTGTATCCGTATCCCTGTAAGTTGGTGCCAGACCATTTTGCATTTACAGCACCTAGATTAAGAACCAGCTAGAACAAAACAGAGGTGTGTGGGTGGGTGGGTGTGTGGGAGGTGGGCAGGTCAGAATGATGTGCTTTCAATCCTTGATTTAAAAACCAGTAACCACCAAGCAAACGTGGGTGGCTCCGTTGGGATTAAGCCTCCAACTCTTGATTTCATCTGAGGTCATGATCTCAGAGTCCTGAGATCTAGCCCCAAGTGGAGCCCCATGGAGCCTTCTTAAGATTCTCTCTCTCTCCCTCTGCTCCTCCCCCACCACCCAACCCCTCCCTGCGAGCGAGCAATCTCTCTCTTTCTAAAACAAACAAACAAACAAACAAGCCAGTAACCACCAGCAATGTATTAGTAAACTTAAGCTGGAGGAACCTGGAGTCTACAACATGCATTTACTCCATCACTCCTCTCTTTCTCGACCAAGCACCTAAAGACTAATAAAATGATAACTCTCCGTCTTTCTCCTGTTTTCATTTGTCCTTGATTGTCTTTCATACTTTCATATTTCTCTATCTATGCTGTCTGTCCCCTGTGGCACACAGTGCAAGGTGTCCCTAATCTGCTCAAACTGAGGGCTGTTCACCCTTCCCATTACTAAGTGTGGAGTTCTGTTGCCTAAGGGCTTCCATTGGTCCCTGGAAATGGTGGGCGCTTACAACAGGCATTAACCTTCCCAGGCAGCCTCAAAAATGCAGATTGCAACAACCTGTAATGCACTCAGCCCCTTCTTAATTGTCCCAGAGGAGAGCCGGGCTTCCCTGCGTGGCTGCCTTACTTAGCACAAGGGGGCAGTGCTTTGGGCTTCTTGCTCTTCCTCTCTTCTGAGCACTTACCCTCTGTCACTGATATTAATACCGTTGTAATCCATCATGGGAAATGACTAATTCCTTTTAGGAACTATGGAAGAACATACCCTACTGTGTGGCCATCTGACCATGGAGCAGTGAAATGGCTGTGTTTATATGGTTCAGACCTGTCACTGGGCTAGTCAGTTCATGCACCACTATTGTTGCTGGGAAGGAATGATGCCACCAATCGTGTGGCCAGCAACACACAAAGAGGGGCTGCCATGACCATGACCGACAGTCAGTCATCTGCCCTGTGCTTCACTGGGATCACTGAGACCTTCTCATTTGACATGTGACCTCACTCACTGCCCCCAGAACCTTATGGAACCTGGTTCTCACACTGCCTTTTCCAAAAAGAGAAAACTCGCATCTGAATGGTACCCTCCAGGGAAACTGTCAATTCCTGTCTTTCTGAGAACTCTCAGGAATCTTCTTAGTACTAGTCATAGATATTAACAGCAGGAAAATAGATTTACCCAGTGATATGGAGACATGGAGCACCCTCCTCCCCCAAATTAATCAACATGAGAGAAGTAACTTCATTTTGCCTGTCTCCAAAAGAGAATATCCTCTGACTTTAAAATTAAATGCAATGAACAGAAACCAAATTTTATGTTAAAAACATATTTTGTTTCTTTTATATCCACATCAAGAAATACTTATAATCCCACATTATGACAGGTTCTGGGAAGAAACAAGACATGGGAAAGAAAATAGAATACACAGATATCTTACACACACACACACACACACACTCACACCCAGAAATAATAACAGGGGGACTTAGAAAAGCAATAGAAAAAGATACAATGACAGGCCTTTCAGAAGACACACTTTGAAATAACATCACTATGCTATTACTTGATTTTATTCTGCCTTAGGAGTAGGTACCTTCAGGTAACTACTAACATACCTATGAACATCTGAAGAAACAAATAAAGATATGATCTTAAGTTTCCCAAAACTCTAACTGTTCTACCCAGACTCATTGGTCAATCGTAGCACCATTAAAAGAGTGACAACTAGACATTATGTGTCTCCAGATGTGACACAAGGAGAAGCACAGCACCATATATGAAGTATCTTGCCACAAGGTCAAGTTTGATCTTGGATTAAAAGTGTAGAAAATACAAGAATAACAGAATTAGTTCAATCTCACCACAGAAGATAAACGTGGTGGGTATACCTAGAAGTTCCCCCAAACTCCCATCAGTACTAGCACTAACAAACAAAAGTACCTTTCCCTACTGCCTTATCTTCATTCTAGCAGAGATTTACCTGTTGGATGGATGAATAAACTTTAGGACCTTGAATCTCCCTCCTAACTGAGACACTGTATAAAACTATAAAAATTCCACCATTATAATCTCATCTCTTTATTTTCAGTTTCAATCCCTGTTAAATTGCAATGGGGTAGGGGTGCCTGGGTGGCTCAGTTGTTAAGTGTCTGCCTTTGGCTTAGGTCACGGTCTCAGGGTCCTGGGATCGAGCCCCGAATCGGGCTCCTTGCTCAGCAGGGAGTCTACTTCTCCCTCTCCGTCTCCCTCTGCCATTCCCCTCCTTGTGGTCTCTGGCTCTCTCTATCTCTCTGTCAAATAAATAAATAAAATCTAAAAAAAAAAATACAGTGGGGTAAAAGGGGTAGGCATGTGGGCTATAAGTCTTTCAGAATGTAGGAAATAGAGGAGCAGAGAAAATGGGGAGAGAACTAAAGGACTCCAACTCTTGAGGCGTATAGGAGGGAACAGAACTTACACGGAGGAGAGTGGCTACCAGAAAGTAAAACTGGAAAGTTGAGGTTTTTTTCAGCTATTTCAAATGATAACCCAAAAAGTCTATTCTAGGCCATAGAAAGAGTCATTGAACTGAGTTAATGGAAGAGAATTGCTAGATAGGGCTATAAAATAAATGGGAAACACAGCCTCTACTGGCAGGATCCTTATAATTTAGTTGTAGGGAGGAAACTCACACACCTGAGTGAAACAATCAGAACCAAATTAATTGTGAAGTTGAATGCCATTAGCTCCACAGGGGGTATAGCAGACAGTGGAAGAGTTGCTATCAGTGGGGTGAGAAAGCAGTATGGCTGACATGGGAGTACAAGTCTTCTCAGGGGAGAAGAAATGTCAACTGAATCCTGAGGATGAATGGGATTTGGATCAGCTAAGACTTTTTTCATGAGAGCAAAAGCATTCAACAAATATTTATTAAGTGCCAACTATGTGGCAGACAGTGTATTGGGGTTGATATTGTGGGAAGATGCATAAGCCTAAACTACCACTTTCCAAAGGCTTACTGCCTAGTATAGACTCAGAATCAGGAGACAGGAGTAACTAGAGATGGAAGTGTGTGTTCCAGAGAAACAGAATTAGTGTACGTGTGTGTACTCGCATGTGCGTTGTGTGCAGAGAGAGAGAGATTTTAAGAAATTGGCTCATGGGGCCAGGCAAATCCAACAAGGGCAGGCAGAGTTTGCAGACCAGAGAGCCAGGGAACAGTTGATGTTATAGTCTTGAGTCCAAAGGCAGTCCAGAGGCAGAATTCCTTCTTCTTAAAGGCCTTTTAAGGGACTGAATAAGACCTCCCCACAACAGGGAGGATAATCTGCTTTACTTAAAGTCTATTGATTTAATTGTGAATCTCATCTAAAAAAATACCTTCACAGCCACACTTAGGTTGGTGTTTGACCAAATATCTGGGTGTCATGGCCTACCCAAGTTGACACATAAAATTAGCCATCACAGGATGGGATGTATGTAAGGATGTAGATCAGCGGTATGAAAGCCAGATGAGGATAATTCTTTTTTTTTTTTTTTAAGATTTTATTTATTTATTTGAGAGAGAGAGACTGAGAGAGAGAGAGCATGAGAGGGGGGAGGGTCGGGAGGGTCAGAGGGAGAAGCAGACTCCCCGCCGAGCAGAGAGCCCGATGCGGGACTCGATCCAGGGACTCCAGGATCATGACCTGAGCCGAAGGCAGTCGCTTAACCAACTGAGCCACCCAGGCGCCCAGATGAGGATAATTCTTGAGCTGTCAACCAACAGGATGCTGTAGGCTAGGGATGTACCTAGCAGTTTGGAGACATACTACTACCCTGTCATCTTTACCCCAAGACAACCAAAGACCAGACCTTAACATCAGTCCTCCATTGCAATGGGGTTGGCACTTCTCTCCCAGGAAGGCAATACTATATTACAATTTTTATACCTGATTGCACACCCTAATCTGAAGAGCGGGGTTTTCGGCTTTCTTATTGCTTTGGTCATATACACAGACCGCATGAGGAACACCCAGAAACTATTTTGCATTTTGAAAAGCCTGAGTGAATAGAAAGGAAATTCAGTTTTCAGTTTTGAAGTTCTTTAAAGCAATTCATATTTTCTGTTTTAGGTCGAAATAAGTAATGACGCTGACTCTGAAACATGGCTGCTGAACTTGACTTAGGAAGCCAAGCACCACTGAGAGCACCTCTTCGCATTGACACGTCTCACCTCCTCCCAGAGGATGGACTACGCCTCCCTACTTCCCCACAAATCACTGAGTTCTTTTCTCACAGCCTATGTATTATTAGCATTGTGCGCTAGATGAGTTGTAGGTGAATGGGTGGGTATTTTTTAAGTCATTTTCTTCTTATATGAATACTTGTAAGTTATTTTAAAAACTGGTTTTTCATCTTTTTAACAATACTGTGGGGCATGCAAAAAGAAAAAATTTAATGAAAACCTTCTACAGTCTATTCTAAAAGAAATACTGGTTTTTGTATCGAGGTGTTCAATGTTGCTGATGACTGCAGTTATCCTATGCCCAATGGAGTTTGCATTAACAGACATTACAGAGGGCTACTCAACATGAAGTTAGATGCTGTGACAGCTGATAAATGGGTACGAACAGTGGATCTGGCTTTCAGACTGACCATGGGTCATTTTTTCAATACCACAAGACAAAACATGATGTCCTCCTTTGTTCTCAACTTTCCAGAATGCAGAATAACATTATGTCAGTCTAAAATTTTCAGATTCATGCATGTTATCTTGTTCTTCCTGTGTTCTGGAAATTACATGGTATGGAAGGGTAACATGATTAGTAGAACACCTTTCCTCCTTTGGAGGGTATATGGGTATCTCTGATGTTCATATTTTCTATTCTTTATCCCAGTTCTGACATTGGTGTCAGACCAAAACATTGAGCGTGTGGGCTTGGGAGACAGAAATCACAACCATAAATCTGCAATCAGGAACGTTGCTCTCAAGATGTTCAAAAGGAGCTTTAAAAGTGGTATGGAATTCTCTACAAAGGCTTCTTCAAAAGATATTTATATTTGTTCTACATCAATTTTTCTTTCTCCTACCCCATCCCAATAACCAAGAAAGTAATATGGGAAACATAATTTTCTATAGAAAAAAGGACTGTTTTGAAGGCACATCACAGTTTTTTTCCTTTTGTATCTTTCAATTACTATCTCCCATATCAAAGTAAGTTTTGCTCACTTTGTATAACAACCAACATGAGGCCACCCATAAGCCACAAAACTGTGTACATGTGTACTATTCAATCCAAAAGTTGTTACCTTAGCCCATACATCTCGAAGTCGATCTATAAACCATCTAAAATCACATGCAAATTTTTGTATGTGTAGAGAAGTTCTTTTTTTCTTGTCTTGTTGGAGTCCATATATTTTATGAGACTCTGTTAAGAATCGGAACTAATACAACAAAGTCTACCCTGGTTCCTCCCAGTTCATGACAACCACTGGGGCATTCTAGAGGCCCATTTTAGTCACTAGCCTTTGGATTGTGCCCCTTCAGTCAGGCAAGGCACACTGAATCCCATCATTTTTTCATTCTACTGAATAAACCCAAATTCAAAATGAAGAGGAGTTCACAGGGACCTCGGAGATGATCAAATCCAAGCTGCCATTGCACAGTGGAGGGATCTGAAGTCTAGGGGATTTGGTGGCCTTGTCCAGAGTCCTGCGTGTATATAGACGGGCAAGAGCTATGGCCAAAGGAAGGGGAATTGGAAAGCAAAAGGTAGGGCTTGGGTCCCAGGCCCACCACTGTGGCCTTGGACAGTGCTGGACGTCTTGGCCTTGGAATTTTCCTCATCTGCAAGGTAGAACTATAATCCCTACCTCTTAAGGGTGAGGTGAGAATTGGATGAAATGTAAAAAGTATCCTGCAAACTGTGAAGCACTCCCCATTTGAAAGAGGCAGTTATTATTGTAATAGCAGAACAAGTTGGACTCCATCTGGAGCTCTTGCTGTACAGCCACGTGCTATGAAAAGCCCATGAAAACACCGAACTCTTTGAAGTTTTCTAAAAAGTAGTTTGAAAATATTGCCATGTCTAAACAATTAGAAATCCTGAAGACGAAAAATTGCATTTCCTAATTAAAAAATAACTTTTGTATTTCAAGATTAATACATACGATTATTATGGATAAAGCTACTAGAATATCAGAAACACAGAAAGTAAGACAGGAGAATAAAATTAACACATGAGTATTTTAAACTGTCATTTCATTGCCCCCCCCCCCAAACACAACACAGTTAACATTTCACAAAAAAGCACCATACTTTTATTGCTGTTCTAGCTTCATGTGTGTACATACTGGTAAGATGCCCTGGAGAGTCCTACACCTTGTGTCACTGCAGGTGACAGATTTGAGGAGGAAATCCTTACACTAGTGATTTTTCTATGGATGTTCAATATAGGTAACTACTTAATATGGTATCCCAGCAATCTGTAATGACAATGCTGAAGTTCCAGAGAATTTACCTCTCATCAGAGACAAGTTAGATCGATCTCCTCTCCTCCCCACTTTGCTTCTTCCTACCTCTCCTCTCCTGGCTGCTCCTTAGAGGTTCTGCTTCCCTACAACAAAGGGATGAAAAGAAGTGCTGAGCTTTGCAGTAACACTCAGCAGTCGTCCTTGATCTGGGTCTTTCCATGCAGGGCTGTCATAATCGCTGCTCCTTGGGAGTGACTGCCTCCAGTTCTTAACAATTCTTGCCTCCTGTTTTAGGAAATCTATCCAGCACTGCACATTATGCAGTGGGGCTTTCAACAAACGTGTTCACTATGTCTCCATTTGGGCCAAATCTTGGCTTCTCCATATGCAATGTGTGTCTGAGCAGAGTAAGGGAAAATGAATGTTCTCTGAGCCTGCACTCATTTGCCAGAATCTCGGCATCCTGAGAGAGGGTGCAGCCCCAGGTTCAAGAGTCCTCCTCAGAAGTGGTCCTGGTAAAACTGAAGATAGGATGCCCACTGCCCAAGAGCCCCTGGTGCTGACTGGAATGCAGAAGGGGAAAGTTAAAACCAACGTTTTTTTCCTCTTTGAACCACTTTGGCATTGTGTCTTATAAAACCTTGGTGAACCCTTCCTCATCTTCTATCTTGTGTGGACAACAACTTATCCTCTCTTAAGTGTCTTCTGCTGGCTTTGTGTGGAGTCACAGACAGCTGGGATGCTTTCCAGCCTACCTTCTTTCTGTCTTTCCTCTTCCAGTCATATTTCATGACTGCAAAGGTTGAGCAAGCGAGTTACAGAGTTACAGAGGCTGTTCCAGAATTCCCAGGAGACAATATATCTTTGGGTATAGAACAGTCTACATCAGAGAAATCTCAAACATCTTTTAGGAAGAGCTCTAAACCAATACATCCCCAGGTATCTTAAGACTTTCACCTGCCATATAACGTGAGGGTATGTATCCCTGAAGCAAAAACATGTTCATACCACTCAAAAACTGAGAGGTTTTTGACTTACTTGTTTTGAAGATAACTTGACATCTTGCCCTAGAACAATATTGACTTCTTTCTTTTTTTCCTTCAGAAAAATAAGCCCTGCTATTTCCTATAGACCTAACTAAGGAAGATAGCCAGCTTCAAGAGGCTGGGATCTAACAAAATATAACAAGGCTGTCATTTGTCTCGCTTAATGAACGGGACACTCATGATTGAGAGAAATTTGTGTTCGCTAGAACCAACTAAAATGTGTGTTGCAAAGCTGAGGAAAACCATCATGACGCTGCTAAATTGAGAAGCAAATAAAAACCAAAATTGCTTTTTTCAATCCTTGCAAATTAGAAAGGAATCTTGCCAAAAATAAGCATCTTCATTTTAGACCTAATTGAAAAATTTATACTATCTCAAAAATACTATCCCCCAAAACAAACATCTTCATTTTAGACCTAATTTAAAAATTTATACTATCCCAAAATTTATACTATCCCATAGTGGACTCACTATGGAGTGAATATTCTGGCTTATTATTTCCGAGTTACTTGAATATGTAACTAGAATTTCTGCAGTTGATTAGAATTCAAATGTTCTAACTTGACATTTTAGCTCAAGGTAATAGCTGCTTTCAGGGGATAACTGAATTAAGGAGGAAAAAATAAAAATAATTGATCTTTTTAAACTTAGAAACCTTGAATGTCCGTTTTTTTTGTTTCCTTTCCATTTAAGAGTCATCTATAACCTTTGCCGGATAGGTTTGTGAAAGTGTCTGTGAACCCTGTTCAAATATTCATGATAAAGAGGCCCACAACCTAAGGACGTTATGTCCAAAAGTAGAACTGAAAAAAGAAATCATTGCTCATATAACTGCATAGTGTGCAATGCAGAAAGGGAGCAGATATATTTTAATGATTAGAAGATGTATTTATTAATAAAGAATTCTCAAAAAAACAAAATTCTCAAGAATTTCAAAATTTGTGGGTAGCTTCTCTCTTTTCATCCTAAAGAAGCTTAATTTCTTCACTGAGGGAAAAGGGGGAAAAAGCCATTTCTAGAAGGTGGATAAACTTTCTTAAATATAATATTTCTAGAAAAATTTGGTGTCAGATGAAAAAAATGAATCATCTTCCTCAGACCTGCAAGCATATTAAAAGGCAAGAATCATGTTAAATGCTAAACATTTCAAAAATATGAAATATTCAAAGAATCTAGGCTTTGGTTTAAACTTGAGAGCTAAATTAAGAAGAAAAAGAAATGAGGTAGGAAAGAGAAAAGGGAGGGAGTAAAGGGGAAAAGAAAGAGAAAGAAAAGGGAGGGAGAAAGGAAAAGAGGAAGAATCCGAAATTAAAAGTCTACCTAATGTGGATTGGTACATGTCAGTCTTTCACTCAGAGTTGTGTTTGTTTCTTTGAGTGATTAAAAACATTGAACTATTTTCCATTGAGGGCATGCTTTTCCTTTCCTCTCCAGAGTTAGGTTTAAAAAAAAAACAGTTTGAAGAAACTAATGATCTATTTAGTTACTCTCATAGAACTTGCTTTGGCAGAAGACCTTGTCAGTCTATAATAGTTAAGATTATATTTACCTATATGTGAGAAAGAGGGAAAGAAAGAAGAAAGAAAGAAAGAAAGAAAGAAAGAAAGAAAGAAAGAAAGAAAGAAAGAAAGAAAGAAAGAAAAAGAGAGAGAGGAGAGATGGAGGGAGGGAGAGAGGAAGGAAGGAAGGGAGAAAAAAGACAGTGGCTTAAACAAGATAGAGGTCTTTACCTTTTCATATTTCAAAATCCTGGAAATAGTCAGCAAAGAGCTGGACTTGGATTCCCTAGAGACAAGGACCCAGGTTCATTCTCATTGGTTCTTTTTGTGTCCTGCCATTCTCAAGTTCTAACATGACTCAAAATGGCTGCTAAAGTGCCAGCCATTGCATCTGTATCCCAGCCAAAAAGGAGGAAAAAGGGACAGGGAAAGGTGCTTCTTTCATTTAAGGGCATGCCTCAGAAGTTGCACATACTACTTCTGCTTACATCCCATTAACCAAAATTTAGTCCCCTCTAAATTTAGCTGGAAGGAAAGCTAGGAATTGTACTCTTTATTCTTGGTAGCCTTGTGCCCATCTGAAAATTAAGGGCTTCTTTCTTAGTAAGGAAGGGAAATATATATTGAAGAATGCTTAGCAGTCTCTGCCACACAATTCAAGCTAGCTCTCATGATTTTTTGTAATAATGTTTTCATTTACTTTAATAACTGAAAAAAAAATACATGCATACTTCAATACTGTGAGAAAGTAATCACTGACTCTGTGAAATGAGAATTTCTACCTCATCTTTCTGACTTTCTTCCTAGAAAGAAAAAAATAAATCTATGACTCAAGATCCTTCTATGCTTTCCATAATTCTGTAGAGTGTATTTTAGCTTTCCTTTTCTGGAAATTAAATTTAAAATTCAAGAGCCAAGCCAATGTTTTGCTTGGTCCTCACTATTGTGCTGTGAAAATAATTTTTTTCTTCTATGGTCATAACTCTTCAACTATTTTATTTTAGCAACATCTTTTCTTCTGAATTGATTAGTAGTGTCATTATTTTCTTTTTATTCAATTCAACAACTATGTATGGACATTGATGCTTAGGAAGGTGGGGCAGGATATATAGGTGAAAAATGTATAATCCTTCCTTTTTTGTTATTTTCTCTTTGTAAAAGTTGGACCTGTGTTTCCCTTCACCTGTTTTTCAAGAACATATTGGCTAGAGTGGAATGAGTATTTGAAACTACTCGATAGTCTTTTTCTCTAAGAAAAAATACAATTGAGGGAAATTATAAAAACTATGTAATTACATTTTATCATACATCCCTCCTAAGCTGGGGTGGGGGTGGAGGCAGAAAGAGACAGAGAGAAAAACAGAGACAGAGAAATCTTGCAGATACTACTTATTCAACGATGTCCTATGAAGTGATTTCAATCACTGAAAAGTGTTATAGTCTCCTAATACCCAGTGCCTGCAAGTTTGGCAGCCGTCACTAACGACTGAGAGATTAGTTGACTTACTTGTGTTGTACACACGCATCTACACACAAATTTCAACACTTGAGTATACCCTTTTCTAAATAATCACTTTGCTAAAGTGTGTCGTATGACCCGATTCCCTTAACAATGAACAGCATAAGATTATTTTAAGGAATGCAAGTTAAAAGAAATAAGATGCCTAGAGGAAGAAACAAGATGCCTGGTACAGGATCAAGTTGTAGAGTAGAAAGGACCTCAATGGTTCAGTTTACGGACGAGGAGACAGGCTGATAGCTGCAGTAACTTGCCCCATGTCCCATTGGGTCTGCTCTGCAAGCTCTCAGTCCAACCTTCCTTACTCTGTCATTGGTGGCCACCCGCTGTCACCTGACGAACTAGGCTGATTTTTTTCACCCTGTCTTCAAGGCTTGGGACAGCTGAGGAAGACACCTGCTGTTGGCTCCTCCTACAATACCTTCCCTCTGCTTGGACCTGAGCGTCAGAAAGTCCCCTGCCCATGGGCTTTCATCTTGCCATTTTGTCTTCTCAGGACAAACAAAAAAATCCCAGACCTCAGGTCCCTGCTCATTGCTTCCCAAAAGACAGAATAGCTCAGTCCTGCCTGCCTTCTTCTTTCTTTACTTATGGTTTAAACATAATTCCATCTGATCTTATCAAGGCTTCTCATGATTTTTTGTCAACCAGCAAAACTACTGGCATCAGTGTCTTCCAAAGACTTTTGTTCATGAGGAAGTGATTTTGCAAATAATTGGTTGATGTTGCTTTTTAACTGCTTTGCATAGTTTCACTTCTGTTAAGCTTCTTTCTTAAAAGGGAATTGCTCTCTTCCCCTTCTGGCTTCTTAAATCTATTACTGTATTTGTCACTGAATGCAGTATTACAAAATAGTTGACTTGGGTCACTTATGTAATATGAAACCAACAACCTAATCATTGTGTTGATTTCTATTGCATTCCAATAATAATAATACAAATAGAGTATTATAAGTGTGGATGTTAATCAGCTTTCCTTTCTTCATCAGAACTTGCCTTGTGCTGTACAGCCTTCTCTTTGAGATGTCTGTGTTTTTATTATTATAAACTGTCACATTTAACCCATTTATTCAACCAAAACCTATAAATATTTATTTAGGTTCTTCTATGGCTCTTCACTTTTGCCATCACTCTAAGTAAGAAAAAAGAGTTTTCTCTGCAAGACATTTTTGGGCAAAATACAATGTATGGAGCACCAAGTTCAATAACTTTAGAGAATGACATTTGGGACCATTCATGCGGCACACTTTGTTTTTACAGGCCAGGCAAAGCTCATTAATTCAAGTCTATTTATTATTTTTAAACCACTTGTTTAGTGCGGTGAATTTTTAAAAAAATCAATTGATCGATCTTTGGATTTTTTTAAGATCACAGAGGAAGGCTATTGATTATAGAACTCACATATCTAAAGTTCACCCAGAAATCGAACTCTCTTGGCCCTTTGTGAAGTTTTTTTGTCCTCCTAGGCTTGCAAAGGCTTTGCTCTAAAGTCTCTGAGCTTGAGTCACATTGATCCCATTAATCTTTGTCAAGAAGGAAGTTTGGGAGGGGAGGGTCGGGTCGAAAAGGCCAAGTCCAGATCCCATTTTATTCTTTCCTCATTTGTTTCAGGGCCCATGGCCACCAACCCTCCTTGATTTTATTCTGCCTGAGCTTCACATTTCCATAGGGATAAATACGGGGCCGCATGATAATTACTACCCCTTAAAAAAATGGAGAGTCTTCATTAAAGTTTCCCTGCACATCTAAGATGCCACGTAATAAATGCTAGGAGCACAGATATTATTAACACCAGTGACAACTGTCGGAAGACTATGTCACATTTTCTTTTAAAGACATAGATACTTCAATTCATCCTGTCTGACTCAAAGGGAATTTGGGTGTTAACACTTCAAAATACTTTTATGTCCTCAGGGAGAAAATCCAACGTGAAAAGTATTAATTTCCAATTCAGTTCCTAAAGCAAAATGCCTGCCTAAGAATAACAAAGTTAGGGACGCCTGGGTGGCTCAGTCGGTTAAGCGTCTGCCTTCAGCTCAGGTCATGATCCCAGGGTCCTGGGATCGAGTCCCGCATCGAGCTCCCTGCTCCGCGGGGAGCCTGCTTCTCCCTCTGCCTCTGCCTCTCTCTCTATCTCTCATGAATAAATAAATAAAATCTTAAAAAAAAAAAGAATAACAAAGTTATTTCTTATCCTGTGGCAGAAACGTATAGGTGGGAACTCCCACTGAGACCTTCCAATCTGAACACACTAAGGAATTTCTGCCATTGTAGGTAAAAAGACAGAAGAAAAAAAAGCTGTCTTCTCACTTGTGTTTACCTTTCAAATTTTTCTGAGACTCCCATTATGTGACAAGAACTCTGCTACTTGGCAACCTCATCTAGCCACAACAGAACAGAGAACCAAGAAACAAATGAAAAAGCTCTCTGATGATCCCGGGAAATTTTATAAAATCCACAATCTGAAACTCCTACCTTTTCTCCATAGAAAAGCTCTTCAACCCTTTGTTTAAATCCTAGTTTCTCTTAATTTATACACAATTCTAATTACCATTAAGGTAATTTTACCATTTAAGGTAGTTTTCAATCACATAACCGATCACAAGCCAAAAATTAGGAAGGGAGCTATGTATAAAATAAGCAGAAATACTGATAGTCATGTAATATACTCTCTCTGAAAGACCACACACAGAACACTCATATAAAAATCTATACAGCACAGTTGTCTGGGGACGTCTAAGCTGAGAATGAATATACTTAGTAGAGCCTGTGGGCAACATGGCATTGCTTTAGGAAGCAGCTTTTTATTCACATGATGATCCACGTGATATTTTTATTCTATCAATAAAAATATTTATTGGGGATTCGGAACAAGAACCCCTTACTCAAGATACTTTCCTTTCATTTGTCCTCAAATTACATTATTCACTTTTATTCAAGTATGACATTTTATTGTCATCTCCTGAAAAATTTTTCAGATAATCATGTGGATCTTCAGTGTCTACGGTTTGAGTGGGAGCCCTTTAAATGTGGCACTACTGTGCCCTGCCTATCCTCACGTGACATGTTGGCCTTGTGGTCAAGACGGTCTTTTCTAAGAATTAGCTATGTCAATTTCACTCTGGGAAACTCACAACTCAAATGGTTAAAAGGAAGATGCTTGGGTACCTAAAAGGCTAAAGTATCTGTAATACCAGAGACAGTCCCTGAATGTCCTACGCAGGAGCCACGTGCTAGTGAGGAGACATCTCTGGAAACAAATGAATAGATTTTCAAGATTGTGGGCCTTGGTATTAGTTCTCTGGAATTTTCCCCTTTGATAAATTTTCCTCCACCTCACCGTTGCCAGATTATCTCTTCTGGTAGAATGCCTTGATTTTTTTCAGTGGCAAAGATATCAAAGGCCTGGGATATTTCACAGAAAAAGGAAGCCTTTGAGAAGGGCATGAATGTGGCACGATTTTTTCCTTTCTCCTGCCCACATTCACCAAAACAAACGTGCTTCCCGGTGCTTTCTTGGCCTATCAGCATTCCAAATAGGAAATCTCCCTCTTCATAGTGGCAGTGCATATAGAACTGCGGTGTGCATTTTCTTCCTCACTCATGGATAATTCTGATTTGCTCTTTGGTGTGTAAAACTAACTGTACTCAGGATACTATTGGTCGTGAAGTTTCTCTGCAGGTGGTTGCCATACTAGCATTTGGTATAGCAGCCACATGCGTGAGACAGGGTTGGATGATCCCCTTCAGGCTACATCATGTGCCAAGTATCCACTGATGGCAACCTAAGGCTGCTGGTTCTTTCTTTCAAGTCACCCCTGCTGAACGCCTTCTAGGCCTGAGGTGTGTGGGCACTAGCAAAATCATAACAGAGAGCTGTCCGGCAAGAAACTTACAATCCAGTTGTCGAGAGGAGTATTAACCTCACACTCCTTTTTAGATTTTTTTGTTGTGGTTTATTTGTTTTTGTGAGAGAGAGAGCGCGCACACGCACATGAGCAGGGGGAGAGGCAGGGGGAGACAGAGACTCCCCGCTGAGCAGGGAGCCCCAGGCAGGACTCGATCCCAGGACCCTGAGCCACCCAGGCACCCTACCCTCACACTCCTAAAGCAACGCTTCTTAGCGCGCTGCACAGCCGGGCCTCAGCCGGGAGATGCTGGGGCTTTCCGTCCTCAGAGTCCAGAGTCCCCAGCAATCGCAGGAGGGAGAGCCCCTTCGCAACCTTCCTCTCTCTCCCTGTGAGTCAACACTCAGCTAGCATCTACTTTGCGCAAGAAGCTGGGAGTGACCAAAACAAATCAAATACACAACTTTGCCTTGAGAAGTTTACGGAAGAAATACGAATCGCTTTCGGTGGTCAGTAAATTGCCTTCCTTGGGTTCAGATTCTGGAAAGGACACCTGTTCACTCTATGATCTTGAGGTCTCACGAGGCCACAGACGGCCCCGTTCACTTGGAGCAGGCATATGCCACATTTTTTTTTTTTTTTTTTTTTTGGTAGTGATTTCATGAAAGAGCACGTTGACAAAATGAGCCCCTGATTGCTCAGGACGTCGTGAATAGCCAATGCCAGAACCGCGGTCACTCATTTCCCACAAACTAAAGCCAGTCTGAGGGACCTCTGAGTTTGCATGAAAGGTAGCAAGTCGACAGCTCCTAGCAATCGAAAGCAATCATGGCCACTACTGGCTTGAGTGATACCAACAGACATTTTCTCGTTATATATGGGGTGATCTGAGAGTGGTGCCCTGGGGCCTTTTTCGACGGGTCAGTGCTTAAATAAAAACCAGACCAGACAGGTACGACAACTCACTAAAGGAGCAAAAGCAATGCTAAATGCAGTCCCCATGCAACTATGGCATAATTACAGCGATTACACCACCCATGATTGTTCCTTTAATAGTGTTTCCAACAAACTGGATGTTATTATTTTACTACTACTACTACCATTGAAAGCACGATAGCAGTATTTAATTGGTGAGAATGACTCTATGTCTCTTGGTTGCTGTGACCAGTGGTTAGAAAGCTTGCTCTCACATCTGTAATACCAACTCTACCATCTCGTGGAAAATATTGGAAGTCCCTAAAGCATTTCCTTATATTTCAAAGGCAAGGATCTGCTGGTTAAGGAAACAGGAAGATGTTGCACCTCCTGTCTATTTCTACATATTTTTAACCTTTAACATTTTTACCAGCAGAAGTCATTTTGAAAAAAAAAAAGTTTCAGTCTCGAACAATTCTTAGATCGCTTGCCAGCCTGGAGTGTCACAATCTTTACACTGCAACTTAATGTAAAAATCTTGAATGATATTTTGTACCAATATGAATTTCTACTGCCCCCCACACTGTGTAGTGACTTCACTGTAAATTAACTTCTTTTCTACAGATTTTTGAGCTACCAGGTGAATTAATTGAACAAGTCGAATCCTGTTAGGAACCATCCTAGATGATGCTGGTAGCCGGTGAAGAATGAATGTCTCTTTTCTTATATAAACTGGTAACAAGACTTGTTTTCACAATTCCTTTTTACATTTTTGTGCATATAATACCTGTATATTATACTCATATTCTAAAGTGACCAGAAAGTGTTATTTAATAGAAACTACATACATTTTTTTATGTCTCTATAGACCCTTTGATTCTGGGTACATTTCCAATAAGTTAGCAGTAAAATAGACTATTCTTTTCAAGTATGAATAAAAATGTACATTGAAGTAAAAGATGACTACTGTTTTTAATAACTTTTTCCCCATTACAGTGTGCATTTATTCCTGTAAAATTGGGAAATGAATGCCATCTTGAATATCCCTTCATTCTGATTTCAAGGAAAAGTTGTCGCAGGCCATGTGACTATAGGAAACCCAGTCTTTTCCCTGGGAATCTCCAAGCATTCCTGTGAGGGTTTGGATGCTCTGCAAATCCACCAAGGTGTAGGCTCACCGCAGACAGCTGCTCTGGGCTCCTCTGTCTGTGACTCGAACTTTCTCACAACTGCCTCTTGCCCCGCAGCTCACTCCTGGCAACCTCTTCCCACACAGGAACTTGGGCTCTCTTTTTATTTCCCAAGGAAAGCTGAAACAAACCTTTACATTTCATTAAACCGAATATATTTTATTAAGGTTTGATGATCAATAAAAGGGTTACATCCCAGAAAAGAAAAAGCTGAAAAGTGCATCTCAGATACCAGTGAGCCTCGCTCGAGTCATTCTGAATTCACTTTCACAGGGCAGCCTCTGTGCGCCCCTCTCTTCTTAAACTCCTGCCTTCTAGCTCCTCGTTCCCATGGACACCTGCACACTATTGATTTCTGCACTGCTCCCCCAGTCAGGTTGCCTGAAATACCCTCCACCACACGCCAACCAGGGAGCAAAATCTCCTTAACATCAGAGTCATTGCCACGGAGATTAAGAGAATACTGCTATTTCTTTCTCTCTCTTTTTTTTTTAAAGATTTTATTTATTTATTTGACAGAGAGAGACAAAGTGAGAGAGGGAACACAAGCAGGGGGAGCGGGAGAGGGAGAAGCAGGCTTCCCGCTGAGCAGGGAGCCTGATGCGGGGCTCGATCCCAGGACCCTGGGATCATGACCTGAGCCAAGACGCTTAACAACTGAGCCACCCAGGCGCCCCAAACTGCTATTTCTATTGGTTAGCAGAATACTTAACATCTGGCCTGACACGTGCACACTGGAATTCTGTCCCCAGATCACAACAGTGAAAGAATTTGTCTTGAACCAACTGACTAGCACCCCACAGTGGGTTCATCCCAGAAAAAAAGGGAGAGGGATGATGGGGTTATGTAGCAACTCTACTATTGCAATTAATTTTTTTTTTTTGTAATTCTAAAACAGAGTTTATTTTTTAAAATGGCGATGGGGGGGGAATGCTGGTTTCAATGGTATAGTCCAGATTCTACCCTTAGTGACGCAAGCATGACAACATAAAAATTTATAAATGTATCAAAAAGATTGAAATATAGTGTCAGAGCACCCATGTACTTACAAGCAAAATAAAGAAAAACAGAAATTGCAAATCTTACTCTTTTCCTTCAAATGGGCTTTCGAATGCCTATGCCCAGCTGGGCAAATAGAAATTATATTAGATATTCCTAATAGGTTCCATAATCTAATCGTGGCTATGAAATTAAACAACAGACTAGCATATATTCTTTCCCTACTCTAAGCGTATATCAAATTTTATTTTTTCTTCCATTTTTTTTACCTGTGTCAGAATAACCGTAATACCATCTCTTAGCCCCTCCTCTCCAATCCCAATGCCACTGCCTTAGTCCTGGCCCTCATCATTTCTTAATTAAATAGGCTTCTACTGGGGTTTAGACCCTCCACTTTTCCCTAAAAACTCTGCTTTCAATAGATTTCTAAAATGACAACTCTGAGTTTTGTTTTATTACCCTGCTTAAAATCTTGAAACTGGATAGGGCGCCTGGGTGGCTCAGTTGATTAAGCGACTGCCTTCGGCTCAGGTCATGATCCTGGAGTCCCGGGATCGAGTCCCGCATCGGGCTCCCTGCTCGCCAGGGAGTCTGCTTCTCCCTCTGACCCTCTCCCCTCTCCTGCTCTCTCTCTCTCATTCTCTCTCTCAAATAAATAAATAAAATCTTAAAAAAAAAAATCTTGAAACTGGATAAAGAATCAGATCCAAAATCCTTAGCCTCGTATATAAGATCTTCCATTATCTGACCCAACCTACATTGTCAGCCTCTCTTCTTTACTACTACTCTCTTTTTCACACCCTGTATGTAAGTCTCTTTCATGCTTTTGTCCACCTGCTTTTCCATGCCTTATTACTTGGGAGCCCTTTTTTCTGCATGTAGAATGCTCATATTGTCTTGAATGCTAGATATAGTATACTCAATCTTCAAGACCTAAGTCAACTATTGTCCCATTAAAAACCCAATCAACATATAATTATGGAGTCCTTACTAGGTGGAAGATTCTGAATCTATCAAGCAGCTCTGGTCTCTCTATATGCTAAGAACTTTGGTCCCACTTCCATAATTACATGTCAAACCCTAACTACACCTACCACACTGTGAGTTTTCTTTTTTTTTTAAAGATTTTATTTATTTATTTGAAACAGAATGAGAGAGAGAGAGAGCACATGAGAGGGGGGAGGGTCAGAGGGAGAAGCAGACTCCCCGCCGAGCAGGGAGCCCGATGCGGGACTCGATCCTGGGACTCCAGGATCATGACCTGAGCCGAAGGCAGTCGCTTAACCGACTGAGCCACTCAGGCGCCCCCACACTGTGAGTTTTCTAAATGCTTTGTAAATATGAATCACATTAGTTTTTTTGGCAGTCATATTGCCCTGCTCATTTCCATTAATTCTTCTAACACCTAGAGCCGTAAGGTTGGGGTTTTCCCACTTATGCTACTACGGGTAAGTGAAAACTCCCTACCCAGCATCTGTGCAATGGGTTTATTAGACTAAATTTTAGGTACTTACAGTGAATTCTTTTAAAGTTAATTTTGTTAGATTCAGCCAATCATTTCAGTTTAATGAAAAGAGTTTGAATTCTGATTTTTTTAACCAAACTATTCGTTATTCTTCTCAGATTCATGTGACCTACATATATTCAAACATCTTTTTATTTGGAAACTACAAATTGTTTAGTAAGATGAGTTAGAAAGTGACTATAGCCAAATTATCACATTATTCTCACCGGTCAGGCCTCAGGTGCCTCCTTAGAATCTGGGATGATACATTACTTTAGGTAGAGTACCATTCTGAAATCCAGAGTCATCATTTCCTTAATCTCTCTAGTGTAGTCGAATATATTAATTTTATGAAAAATAAATTGTATATCTGACCTGAGGTGTTCTTTAAGAATTAGTTCTTAAAGACCACAGTCAGTTTTTGTCAGATATTATGTCACGTCTTATTTAAATTCATCACTTTATGACTGAAATCTACCTTCTCCCACTTTTTGAGAATTTGCACATTGATTGCCCATTTTCAGCATTCTGGCACTTCTTTCATCCTCTAAGATCCTCCACGTTCCCCAAGAAGAATGATCTTACCTGCAGTTTCATTTATTCAATTTTTCAACAGGTAGTTATTAAATGTCTATCATGTGCCAGACACTGCTGGACACTGGGGTTCACCTTGAGCTAAACAGATGCAATTCCTCCGTTCAAAGCTTTCACATTTTGATTCTTTGGGTCTTGAAACTTTATAGTTTGGAGAACCGGTCAGATCATTTCTTCAATTGTATGGGACTTCAGTTAACAATTACCAGCGTTTTGTCTGGTAAGTTATACTTCTTAGCAGAGAAGGTAAAGAAATGCTAACCCTTAGTCATTTGCAATTATAAAATTTCCTAAAGGCTGAAGAAAATTCCCAGGAACGTGGCCTCTAGCAGCTGTTATGCAGCTCACCTCATCTTAGTGAGCAAAGATAAGTGCAATAATCACATGATATGTATATATGTATATGATATGACTGGAGTAAACCAATAAACAAATTAAAAATAAATTCAGATTGTGCTTACATGCCACGAAAACATAAACAGAACGATGTGAAGGGAAGTAAATGGATGTGGAATGAGGTCCTACATTCGATAGAGTGACCAGGTAACACCTCTGATTTGAATGCAAGTGCAAAGGTCATGAGATGGGAAAGAGATAGACACAATTAAGAAACCTCCATGGTTGGAGTACAGCGAGTGTGGATGGGAGGTATGAGAAATGGTTGAGGGGCCCCTGGGTGGCTCAGTTGTTAAGCGTCTGCCTTCGGCTCAGGTCATGATCTCAGGATCCTGGGATCAAGTCAAGCCCCGCATCGGGCTCCCTGATCAGCGGGGAGCCTGCTTCTCCCTCTCCCACGGCCCCTGCTTGTGTTCCCTCTCTCGCTGTGTCTCTCTCTGTCAAATAAATAAATAAAAATCTTTAAAAAAAAAAAAAAAGAAACGGTTGGGAAGTGGGAGGTAAGAAGTAATAACCAGATTGAGAGCCTTGTAAATCAATAAATGTTGAGATTTTATTCAATTGGAAACCACTAGGGGGCCTTAGGCCTCGACTGACCGTGGTTAAATCAAATTACCTCCAATGGTACCTCTTTGGGTAACAAATACCAGCAAATACTAGGAACAGCATGCATCTTTGGAAACTAAAATTGTTGGCAAAGAACATGGATACTACACTATTCCTCTTACTTAAGCAGAAACTTAATTTAATTTAAATGCCTTTGCCATTTAATCCTTTGAGAATACACCTATGCCAACTCAGGGCAAAGTATGTGCCCGTTCAGCTCACTGTGACACATAATAATCCCAACATTAGTCAATATGTTGGAAATAAAAATTTATTTATTTATTTATTTATTTTTATTCTTATGTTAATCCCCATACATTACATCATTAGTTTTAGATGAAGTGTTCCATGATTCATTGTTTGTGCATAACACCCAGTGCTCCATGCAGAATGTGCCCTCCTCAATACCCACCACCAGGCTAACCCATCCTCCCACCCCCCTCCCCTCCAGAACCCTGTTTGTTTTTCAGAGTCCATCGTCTCTCATGGTTCGTCTACCCCTCCGATTTCCCCCGCTTCATTCTTCCTCTCCTGCTACCTTCTTCTTCTTCTTTTTTTTTCTTAACATATATTGCATTATTTGTTTCAGAGGTACAGATCTGAGATTCAACAGTCTTGCACAATTCACAGCGCTTACCAGAGCACATACCCTCCCCAGTGTCTATCACCCAGTCACCCCATCCCTCCCACCCCACCCCCCACTCCAGCAACCCTCAGTTTGTTTCCTGAGATTAAGAATTCCTCATATCAGTGAGATCATATGATACATGTCTTTCTCTGTTTGACTTAGGAAATAAAAATTCAATCATAAAAGACATTTCTGCTTCCAGCTTATGTAGAAATGACTTCATTAAGTTTGCTTTCAAAAAGTATTTTTCCCCAACGCTGATGTCTTCTTAAATGGTGATGTTTAAGGGCTCTAATGAAGACCTGTGCGGACTGAAACATCAGAATTAATGGTGCCTGATTCTGTCGTTGTCATTTTGGTGATGAGAAGTAAGAGACTGGGTATCTTCAGTGGATGCAGTCTTTTCAAAGCTCTTTGACTGAACAAATTCCTTAAGGGCCAAAGTGTCTTGGAGAATAAAAATGGCTAAAGCAATTTCCTTGACTTGCAGGCATTGTTACAGAGCAAACAGGGTGGGTCGCTGGAGGGGAGGGGCTCCTTCTCTGATTTTCCTTCCTCCCACCTCTAACCTTTCTGCATTTCTGATAGTTGGGACCACCCCCCGCCCCCAACGTGTTCTTTTAGTCTCTACTTCCACTACTCATTAATTCCATGTCATCAAGTCGGTGAAGTTTCTCTGAGTCTGAGCTTCCTTGTCTATAAAAGGAGGCTGACACGTATCCCATTTGGTTGTTAAGTGAGAAAATACGTTTAAGGCAGATTAACACAGGTGGACATATTAGCAAGTGCCCTATGAATGCTGGTCTTCCCCACCCATTCTGCCCCGGGCAACCTTCCCTTTTCTTCTCTTCCCCTGTCCATGCCAAAGGCCAACAAGTTGTTCTTACAGCCAGGACTCACTTCGGCTTAATCCTTGGGGTCAAAGCGCTGAAGGCCAACTGGCATGGAGTTTAATCCACCCAGAAGTACATTCTAGCATGCAGAGTAAATTTCTATTTTTTTTTTTTAATTTTAAGAGGTTTACAAAGAATTATTTGAACTCTTCTGCTAATTAAGGGCAAGATTTTTATTTAAAATTGGGGAAAGCTCTATAATGAAGTCGGATCCTATACCTACTTCTGTGCCTTCTTACTCAGAAGCATAAGAGGACCTGGAAGTACCTGGATGGGACAGCAACCTGCCAGCAGAGACCAATCCAAAGAGGACACTAATATCTAGTTAATGAGGGTCTTCTGATTTGCTCTCATGAAGCAGAAGTCGGGGCCCCAAGCTCACACTGTGTTCTGGCTTTCCTAAAGCCAGAAGTGGCCTAAGGCTTTGGAGTCTTTCTTTCCAGCTGTACAAAAAGAAGGAAAAAGGGGGTGCTTGGATGGTGCAGTTGGTTGAATGTCCGGCTCTTAGTTTGGGCTAGGTCCTGATCTCAGGGTCATGATCTAAGGGTCATGAGATCGAGTCCCACGTTGGGCACTGTGCTGAGTGAGGAGTCTGCTTGAGATTCTCTCACCCTCTCCCTCTGCCCCTCCTCCCCGCATTCCCTTTCTCTTTCTCTCTCTCTAAAATAAATAAATAAATATTTTCTTTAAAGAGAAAAGAATGTAGAAGTGATTTCATGGGGCTAGAGGGGAAGGGTGTTAGGTGCTACACCGGAAATGGTGCATATCATTTCTGCCCCTGTTCCTCAGGCCAGAACATAGTCATAGGACCCCACTAAGTAGTAAGGAAAGCAGAAAAATAGCATCTAGTTCTGGCCCAGAAAGAAAAAGGAATAGAATATGGTGAGCATGTAGCAAACTCTGCCACAACAATCTTTTATTACCAAGAGTTTTGTTTAGTATTCTTTTCACTGTAATGGAAATTTGTGTTAGAACTTTAGCAATATTTACGGACATTAGAAGATTGAGAGCAAAACAAATTGTCCTTGAACTTTAAGCTCCCATAGAATGATATTACCTGTCCTAATCGGAATCTTTACACACATCCTACAGAAACCATAGAGTCAAGGAGAGCAAATACTGCCACCGATAACATTCTCTAGGGGCACCAGATAGCCTCCCACTCCTGGGAGAACTCTCTCTCCCTTGCCCTTTCTCCCTTTTCTCCCTTCTTGACCCTTTGGTCTCCTCAATCTTTCTGCTACCTGCCCACTCCTCATGCTCAGTCTCTGGCTCCGTTCCAGCTGAGTTTTAGCTGAGCCAGATGTTGGTACTGGGGGGATGGAGCTTGCTGGTTTGCAACCCCCTCAGGAGCTTCCCAGGTGCAATTTGAAACCAGCACCCATACCAGAGGGCAGGGAGATACTGAAGTAGGAAGCAGACCACTCCAGGATGGTAGGTGGCAAGTTTAATAAGCAAAGGGAACTTACATACGAGGCTTGTCTGAGGTGCCAACAAGACAAATGGACCCTTGCACCTGCCTGCCAAATCTTAAGTTTCTAAGGAGACCCTAAGTGGGCGGTCATGTACACCATGACGGTGTTCTCAACACCACATCACCATCTCAAGGCCATGTCCTTGGAGCAGCCTCTGGGACCCACATTCCAAGGACAGGGAAGGGGGTGAGGGAGTCTCCGAGTGCCTGGGTGCAGCTCATGAGTCAATTGGCAGTCACGTCTTTTCGATGACCTTGCTCAATAGAGATGGGAAAAATACTATGTGTTCTATTCCCTGAGTTGCAATACCTAAAGTTTCTGTGTTCCCTTCTGGCTCAGTGAGGTGGGAGGATGTGAGGCTGGTGACGGAGGAGAAGACCACCCCCCCTGCCCATCTCACTGAGAGTTTCTGCTCTGCCCAGCAGGTTGAGAGCTAGAAAGCAAAGCATTCCTCCAATGGATCACAAACTAAAGATATTCGTCTTAGCCATGTCTCATAAACCGTACTATCTAATTTCAGGCCACTAGGTTTATTTCCTTTACATTATTCCCAAGCCTTTTTTAAACTCTTGTTAACGGCATACATTACTTGTGTGTATGTGGGGGGGGGGGGGGGGGATAAATTGGAATACTATTAGTGTAAATTTGACATTATATATTAACGTTAAAGATGCACCTGCTCTTTGACCCAACAGTTCCTAAAAAGTTGTCCTACAGATTTCACATATGTGCAAAAAAGTTATTCATTGTTTTTTATGGAAGCATTTCTGGAGTAAAAAAAGATCAGAGACAACCCAAATGGCTATCAGTAGGAAAGTGGCTAAATAAATTATGGTATAACCATACAATGAGTCATTATGGAGCCATCAGAAAAGAATGTCGAATTCTGTGCTGGAGAATTTGCAAGACAGAGCAAGGGAAAGGGCCCCTCGTAAAAGTGTGTGCAGTGTGCTACCATGTCTGGAAAGGGAAAAGGGGTCAGTATTTGTCTAAGTATAGAATAACCTCTCTGAGAGGTTATGAAGAAATCAGCTACCCTGGTCATCTCAAGTTAACTGAGATGGGCTGGTGTGTCCCTGGGGACATAGACCAAGGAAAAGACTTTTTAGACTTTCCTTTTACAATATGTTCAGGAAAATTCAAGTTGAAAGTAAGTAAATGGGCGCCTGGGTAGCTCAGCCGGTTAAGCGCCTGCCTTCGGCTCAGGTCATGATCTCAGGGTCCTGGGATCGAGCCCCGCATCGGGCTCCCTGCTCAGTGGGGGGCCTACTTCTCCCTCTGCTCCTCCCTCCCCACTGCCCACTCATGCACACGTGCTCTCTCTCTCTTGCAAAAATAAATAAAATCTTTAAAAAAAAAAGAAAGTAAAGAAACAATATGCTTTGATCGTACACCGGGAGTGCCACAGCTCCTCATCTGAGCTAGAACAGCCAAGGGCAGAAGCATTTTCTTGGAGCCTGGTGACAAAGGCATCAGCTGGGAGAAGCGTAGGAGCTGTGCAGTCCACGTTTCTCCCACCCCCACGTGCAGAGTCCCTTTCAGGTGCCAGCGTAGGTGAATCCAGGTTTTCTCTCTAGTAAGGAAGGTGGCATTTTCTTTCATGGACAACGAGATTCTGTCTTCACACAGTTTCTTCGGCTTGGCTGAAGCTCAAGAAAGTAAACAGCAAAAACAGGTGAACCATAAAATTAAGCCTACATCATTGGGGTGTTAACGAAGGCCATTAAGTCTGTCATTTGGGATCATTTGGAGTAGGACTTGACGATACTGTAAAAAGGTACCTAGAGTAGACTGATCCAGAATAATAATGCAGCAAACGGCATGACTGAAAAATTGAAAAATGACTCAAGCTTTCCAATTGGTATTTACATGAGCACATTCCCATCCGTAATGACATAAAGAGAAATAGCATTACAGATGCTTAATGCATCAGGGCTCGGTGGATCTGGAGGAAAAGCAGATGGCCTATGTAGGTCCGAGTGCATTTTAATATTAAACAAATAAACCACAATCAGGTGGGCATGGCAGAGGCGTATCCTGTGGCATGCCTAATCGTGGGAAGTAGGGATTTCAGATGTTTGTCCTCTACGCTCCTCAGGAGTTCATTCAAGGGGGGCAAGCCGCAGGGCGGGGGCCCGGGGAGCGAGAGGCGGCTAAGAAGCCCAAGTCCCAGGCGTGGGAGCTCACAAGGCGGGGCGACGTCAGCGCGGGTGGGGCGGCCCATGCCTGAGCGGGTAGGGAAGACCCTCGCTGGCACTTCCCGCCGCTAGTGGTGCGGGGGGAGCCAGGAGGCCGGCGGCTGGGAAAAACAGAAACGACGGCTACCCTGATCTACGTTAGCAATGTCACGAGACACGTGGAAAAAAGGGGAGTGGGGCCAAGGCCCAGAGAAGGAGGGAGAAAGCAAGGTCGGTGAGGGCCTGGCGAGGCAGGAGGGCAAGGAGATGGGGGTGACTCCGCTCCTTTCAGAGTGAACGATGTTGACGGAGGGTGGCCGGAGATCTTAGTGAATTTGTGGCGAGGCACTCGCCCCCGCCCCTCCGCAGCCTCATAAAAAAATAAAATGAAAACTTCAGCTGAAGACCTGTATGACTCTGCAGAGCTTTGTAGAGTCAGCTTTACAGTTTTTTCTCTGTGTGGTGCCGCGCGGACAAGCCTTTTGAGTTGGAAGCAAGAAAGCTTGGCGTTTGGGGGGTGGGGGGTGGATTATTAAAATCAGGACTATGAGCCCAGCACATCTCTTCGGTATATTTGATGCTTGAGGCCAGAGACACCAGCGCTTGCTTACTAATTGTGGTCAGAGGCTTTACAGACCTTCGGGTTGCTGGGTTTTGGTTATTTATTTTATGAAGGCGGCCACATGGACACCACCTTCCATAGTGGAGTCACATCCTACTCAGGGGATGACGTTGTAAAGTGAGTGCAGAAAGCAAAAGTTTAGTCAAAATTTCCATAAAAATACTGTTAAAAAAAATACTGTGATTCGCCCCTCAGGTACAGTCCTCCTCGGCTGCCCACTCAGGATCAGCTGGGTTAGGGGTTTTTCAGTGCTGAGGGCACAGCTCCTCATCAGCCATTGAAGGGGTGCCAACCACACCTAGGCCGTGGTTGAGGACAAAATACAGTCGCCGCCTTCAGGTGAATTATGGTCTAGCTGTGGAGGCAGAAAACACTTCGATGAGCAAGGAAATAAAATTCCATCCGGTAGTTTTATATGCTGTAGAGACAAAGCAGGCAAAGGGTAGAGACGGCACCAAGACAAGAGTTATAATTTACGTAGAGTGATCAGGGAAGGCCTCCCTGAGAAAGACGTTGAAGGAAAGACTGGGTAGAAGGCAGGGCGGGAGCCGGCAGTTCTCTGGGGAAGGGTATTTCAGACAAAGGAGCTGTAGGTGCAAAGTCCAGGCGGAGCGTACTTAGCAGGTTCGAGACACAGGGAGGAGGCCAGTGGGGCTGGGGGCTGGCAGGGAGCAAGGAAGGGCAGGGCAGGTGGATATGAGGTGGGGCCCAGATCCCTGAGACCCAGTGCAAACGACTGACTCTTACTCTGAGTGAGTTAGGAAGAAGCTGGAGAGTTCGGAACAGAAGAGGAACATGAGGGGTCCCAGATTTCTAAAGAATCAGTCCAGCTCCTTCGTGGAGAAGAGACTAATGGGGAGCAAGAAGCAGGGGCAGGTGAGGAAAGTGTTACAATACCCCGGGTGAGAGATGGGGGTGGATTGGACCACAACAGTGTTGGCCACACTGGTGACAAGTGGCTGGACTCCGTGGTCACCGGTCAGATGAGTTAGTTGATAGAGGACTTCACAGTGGAAGGATCAAGTTGTCACCTCTGGACCTACTGATCAATCTTCCGCCATGCAAAGTGGGAAAACCATTACGGGACATTGTGTCCTTCCTGGAGTAACACAGAATGTAGTGCTCTTCAAGTGCTAATATACAGTATTTCTGTCAAAAAATTGATTTTGCTTCCAATCAAACATGTACAGCTAACATCTGGTTTACAGGAAATGTAGGTGGCAAAAAGACAAAATCAGAAAGGGGGACAATCTGTGGGACAATTGGCCCAATTTCTCCAACAAAGTGGTGGAATTTTTTAATTAAAAATAAAACGATGGGGGATTGGTTCAGGAAGGTTTTTCTGCTTCCAGCCCTATGTTTGCCTCAGCAGTGAGAGCATCTTCTGGAATCCACTTCCCCCGAGTTCCCCTCCCCACCCCATACCTCCCTTCTCTTAGCTTTCTTTACTTCTTGCCCCAGGTTCCTATTCTGTTCAATGCATTTTCTATTTTTAGTTATTTTCCTTCAGTGTCATGCTATGAATTTATAGAAGAGATTTATTCACTAGACATTTTTAAGAATCTCAGCTCTACAACTGTCTATTACTGGTAAGGCTTTAGACAATAGGTCTGAATTCTGAATTCTGAATATGTCTGAATATGTCTAAATGCTATTTGAACATGTCTGTCCTCTGAGGGAAGATTTATGAGGATTTTCTGTCATCTAGTTTTCTCAAAGCTGGTTTCCATGGGTATTTTTTTCCATTCACTATGCAGATTGGTCTGTGATTAGTTGGCTTGATCTGCCATAACAAAATACCAGAGACTGGGTTGTTTAAACAGCAGAACGAAAATCTATTTTCTCACGGTTCTGGAGGCAGGAAGTCTGAGATTAGCGTGTCAGCATGGTCAGATTCTAGTGAGATCTCTCTTCCTGACTCGAAGACACTGCTTCTCGCTATGTGCTCACAGGGCAGAGAGAAAGGGAGCAAGCTTTCTGATATCTCTTCTATAAAGGTATCAATTCCATCATGAAGGCCCTACCCTCATGACCTCATCTAAACCTAATTACTTCCCAATGCTCCATCTTCCAAATGCCACTACACTGGGGGCTAGGGCTTCAGTGAATGAATTTTGAGTGGACACAATTCAGGACTGGCAGTCTATTTGATTTTCAGTAAAAACACAAAGGTGCTTAAGAAACTACCACTGTATCATGATCCCAGGACCTGAAATCTGATAGAATTTTCTGCTGGGTTATGTGTGGGCATAAGAGAAAAAGAAAATCAAGGATGAATCTACAGTGTTCGGTCTGAGCAACAAGAAAGATGGAGTTTCCGTTCACTGAGGTGGAAAGAAAACCGGGACTTCGATTTTACGTACTGAGTTTGAGATGTTTATGAGGCAGCCATGTACAGATGTAGAATAAACAGGTAGACAATGAGTCTGAAGTTCAGGAAAGATCCAGGCCAGGATACAAATTTTAAAGTAGCCATTCTGGGTTTAGAGCCCTGAGACTAGAGAGTACCAAGTAGGTTAATGTGGAGAGAGGAGAGAAGATTTCCAAGGATTGGACTCTGGCCAATCCAATGCTTAACAGTCAGAGAGGTGAGGATAAATCAACTAAGATTAAGAAGCTACAGCCAGTGAGGTCCAGAGGGAATCAAAAGGGCCTGTCTTCCTAGTCCCAAGAGCAGCCAGTGTTTCCCTAAGGAGAGAAGGACAATCCAGCTTGGGCTCAAGCAGTGGTCACAGTCCTGAATATGGAAAACTTAAGTTGAATCAAAAGATGCATTTCTTATTCCTCTTAGGCTTTATACGCTCAAATGTCTTCATTCATGAATTGTTGACATTCTAGGCTTTGAGTTAGGCACAGGACTACAAAGTAAATAACTATGGTCTCTCCTCCTCAGGAGCTGGCTCACTGTCCAGTGGAGGAAAAAGGTAATACATTAATAACCTCCATGGAAGGCTAGAAGACCCTGCAGAAGTCAAGGTCTATATAGAAAACAAGTGTTGATGAAGGTCAAGGTAGATTAAGTGCCTTCTCAGAAGGAGTATGATGAAATTGAGGATTTGGGCTACAAAACGTCCTAGCTCCAATGGTGTGGCTTTGGGCAGGTTACAATCTCTGAGCATCTGCTTTCTCATTTGCAAAATGTGCATAATAGCAATAATAATAATTTATGATACAGGATGGGTGTGCTAATGAAATGAGATGTTTATCAACTGCCCAGTACAGGGACTTTGCAGGTGCTCAGCAAATGTCAATTCCCTCCCAGTGTTTTTGCCCTTGTACCTTTGAGCTCATTAGTCACAAATAGGGGGTAAATGTCTTCAGGTTAGATAGGAAAATGAAGATAACAGAGGCTCAGTTGCAAGTTAAAGTTCATACCTTTGGAAATTGTTGAAGATTTAGGATTAGGAGAAAGCCTCCACAAAATAACTCACCTACAGTCTTCACAAATTCAAGGTCATGAAAGACAGAGACTGAGGAATAGGTTAAAGGACACTAAGAAGACATAACAACTAAACACCGTATGCAATTCTGGATTGGATTCTGGGCAAGACAAACGGAAACATTTTAATACGTTCTGTTGATGTTATTAATTATACAGTACTATGTAAGAGAACATCCTTGTTACTAGGAAATATACATTGAAGAATTTAGGGGTAAAAGACAGCACATGCAATTTAATTTCATGTGGTTCAAAAAAAGAACGTGTGCACGTGTGGGTGCGCACACATTCGTGTGCACACACGTGTACAGAGCAGAAAAAGAATGATAATGCAAACGTGGAAAATGTTAGCAATTGGGTCATCTCGGTGAAGGATGTATGGGAATTCCTGTATAATAACTGCAACTTTTCTGTAAGACTGAAATAATTTCAAAATAAAAAGGGTTTTTAAAAGAAAGCTTCTATTATGAAAGGCAAAGTCACTGACTTTTATGTCATAATGATTCAGGAAATCCTAGAGGAAAAAAAAAATCAAAATTAGCAGCCAGACTTTGGAGTGGAAACATTAAAATGGCCCCAGCCAGAGACCTGGCAAGGTTCAGAGAATTCTGGAAGCCCTAATTAGAAGTGATGGGAACTGAACTGGTAGTATCTTGACACAGGTTCATTAGTGCAGCGATGGTCCTTTCTTTAACATACAGTTCAACACAAGGGCACCATTGTGTGGTTTCCAAGAGGGCCTGAAGGCACCACGGCCTTTGTCAGAATTTCTGTTTGAAAGCAAAGAAAAGGTAAAAGCTTAATTGTAGTACCAGAGCAGCAACAATCCACACACATCTGATCCTACCTGTAAATGGTTGGTTTGGGATAATACCTTTCAGAAAATTATATACTGTGATTACTCTGCCACTTCTTGGAATGCTTTATTCACATAAAAGAGAAGTCTGTACACCCTACCCATGCTATTATAATTGCAACATTTCAAAATCTAAATGATTCAGTCCTCCTTAATTTAACATGTACATTCAGTTCTTTATTGCTGGGAAAGAATCATCACAGAAAACATGGAAAATGTATATGTGTACAAAAAGAAAAAAGGGGAATTCATAATCCTAACATAGTATATTATGTATAAAATATAATTCTGTATATTTATGTATAAATGTATTACATAAAATGAATAAAATATAATAAGCCCTTGGGAATCAATTAAATAGTTATCAGAATTAGTAAGAGCAGGTGCAAATTCACCCACAAAACCAGTGGAATGTTAGTACTCCAGGCCCCACATCCCCACCAAAAAAAAAAAAAAAAAAAAAAACCTGGTAAAAAATTTAAAAGACATCCTATTCTGATGAGTTCAAGGTATGTGTGTTTAAAACTTTCCATTTAAGAAAGTAAATGAAGAAATCCCATTGAGAAATAGTAATAGACAAAAAATAACTAAGAAAAATCCTAATGAGAAATGTATATGAAACTACTTAACTGAATTAAGAGATATAAAAGATACATTGTATATTGCTATATGGAAAAAGCTAAACATGAAGATGCCAGTTTTTCTCAAATTAATTTATAAGCTTACTGTATTCCAAGTAAAATCCATGTTGGGTGTGGGAGGGTTTTGAGGACCCAACGAAATAATCCTCGATTTAATCTTAACATATAAATAGGAAAAGATATCATGCACACCTGAAACTAACATTATACTGTATGTTAACTGGAATTTAAATTAAAACTTAAAAAAAAAAAAAAGATGTCAAAACAAATTCTTTAAAAGCCAGTAAGAGAGAATTGGCCTTACGTTGAAATATATTACAAAGACCTTATAATTAAACTAGTATGACTGGCATAAGCAGGAATTAAGGAAACAAAATAATGCAAAATGGATAACAGTGTTTACAAAAATGTAGTATATTTTATAGACAGCACTGTAAACAAGGGGAAAGAGATGCTTATTTGATAATGATGCTAGAAAAACCATTTGTAAATATCAACAAAAAATTAGCTGGTAAATTCACACTGTACACCAAAAGGAACTTCAGTTGGGTTATGGAGTCAAAAGATCATACCACAGAAAATCAGAAAAAAAAATAGAAAATAGAAATAAGAAGATGGAAGAACTTTCTAGGCTTAAAGAAAAAGGTTGATGAACATCTAAAGAAAAAAAAATATCTAGGTCTGGACCAAGATGGCAATGTAAGAGTCTCCTGAATTTCTCTCCTCCCATGGACACATTGAATATTACAACTCTACACAGAGCAATTCTCTCTGAGAGAAATCCAGAGACTCTCGGAGTGACTCCTATACATTAGGAAACTGAGAAAATATCTGCATCAAAGTGAGTAGGAAAGCTCGGGCCACACTCTTGCCATGGACCCTACCCCTGACACAGTGCTGTGCAGTTGGGAGGGAATAACCCCTCTCCCAGCATCTCCCTGAGGAGCCAGAGGTTTAGATAACACATCTAGTACCCCACCTCCTAAGGCTGGCTCCCAAGGATGGGGCCCCAAATCACCTAGCTCCGAAAAGCAGTGGGGCTTACACAGGCAAGTCCGACAAGACTACAGCAAACAAAGAAGCAGTTGTTAACCAGCAGATGTGCATGCACTCCGTCACCTCAGCTAATCCACAGGGCTTTCAGTGCAGAGGGAGCCGGCAAAATTGCAAATTGTCCAGTCTTAACCTGGAAGGAATTTAACTGCATACTTTATACAAGCTGCTGCCTGAGTCTCCTACTTCCAATTAACAGCCATCTAAGTGCTGAATGCAGTCTGTCCCAGACCCAAAAGAGCCAGTAGGCATGTCCCCCACCTCCCTCTGGCTCACTCCAACAATAAAACTGGGTTGACAGTATCTCTCTAGAAGGAGTTTGTCCACACATCTAGTGCCCCAGTATTTACAGCCATCAACTGAGGGATGGGCCCCTATGTCACCTACCTCTCATAGCCAACAGGGCTTGCGTTCACCAGTCCCAAAGGGCTAAACGAAACAAAGAAGCAGTTCTTAAACAGGTACAGGAGGATGTCCCATGGCTATATATTTGGGCTCAGCACAGAGGGAGCAAGGAAAAATGCCCATCTCCCAGGTTCTCCCTGGAAAGGACTTAGCGACATAGGTCCCGCCTCTGTCTGAGGGGCCGGTTGCTAATCGACCTGCATCTAGCTGCTACCTGCCGTCCTCCCCTTTGGCACACCCTCCACTTCTGGGTGCCACTAAGAAAAAGGGACAGAGGCTGGCATGATCACAAAGGCTTGAGAGTAGACCAGGAGCTCAGACCAGGCTGACTGACTTCCAGAAGCCATCTCAGTAGCCAGTGAGGGGTATCACTTAACACTGGTAACATTGTATGTCAGATGCCTTGGGAAGATGTGGATTTAAAAAGTAAGGGCCACAATTGCCCTACTGGGTATTTACCCCAAAGATACAAATGTAGGGATCTGAAGGGGCACGTGCACCCCAATGTTTATAGCAGCAATGTCCACAATAGCCAAACTGTGGAAAGAGCCCAGATGTCCATCAACAGATGAATGGATAAAGAAGATGTGGTATATATATATAATGGAATATTATGCAGCCATCAAAAGGAATGAGATCTTGCCATTTGCAACGACGTGGATGGAACTGGAGGGTATTATGCTGAGCGAAATAAGTCAATCAGAGAAAGACATGTATCATATGACCTCACTGATATGAGGAATTCTTAATCTCAGGAAACAAACTGAGGGTTGCTGGAGTGGTGGGGGGTGGGAGGGATGGGGTGGCTGGGTGATAGACATTGGGGAGGGTATGTGCTATGGTGAGCGCTGTGAATTGTGTAAGACTGATGAATCACAGACCTGTACCTCTGAAACAAATAATGCATTATAGGTTAAAAAAAAAAAAAGAAGATAGCAGGAAGGGAAAAATGAAGGGGGGGGGAATTGGAGGGGGAGACGAACCATGAGAGACTATGGACTCAGAGAAACAAACTGAGGGATCTAGAGGGGAAGGAGGTGGGGGGATGGGTTAGCCTGGTGATGGGTATTAAGGAGAGCACGTACTGCATGGAGCACTGGGTGTTATATGCAAACAATGAATCATGGATCACTACATCAAAAACTAATGATGTAATGTATGGTGATTAACATAACATAATAAAAAAAAAAGGAAAAAAAAAAGTAAGGGCCAAAAAAAAAAAAAAAAGTAGGGCCAATGTCCTTTCCCTGATGTGTTAGAGGCATCCAGGAGGTCCCTCTGGGTGACCTTGGCTGTGCCAGGCACTGACCAACAGCCAGAATTTCTGTTTTATCAGAGGAAGTGAGGAAATTGTCAGCATAAAAACCCTAGTCCTTGTGAAAGGGGCATGCCTGGGGCGCCTGGGGCTCAGTTGGTTGAGCGTCTGCGGGCCGAGATCAGATGTTGGGTGACTTGGAGGTCCATGGATGCTTCTGCTTTGGCTGGATAAGCAAGGGGCAAGGAGTGGGGGATTGTGCACTCTGGAGGTTAACATCTACCATTTCTGTGAAGATGCCACCTGAGTCTCACAACCGTAAGGGAAGGGAAAGGAAAAGAAACCTATGTAAGAACTTCTTAGGGGCATTTGGAGATTGAATGAAGCCCAGAGTCACCTGGCCGAGGAACAGAAGGCACAGGTGGTATCTTAACCACACTTTCTGGCTTCCGTATTGATGCTTTGACATTGGAGCTTTCCTGACCAGGGGAGGACTGCCCCTATCAGGGCCAGCTAATTCCTCCTCACCTAAACTGGCTTAGCCTTCTTACCCTGCCTTGCACTTTGTTCCTTCCCACAAAAGCTGCAGTAAAGTTTCTTGCCCCTAGTTCCCTTGCTCTCTCTGCCTGTGACCAACGTGGGTCCTTCCCTGTGTGACCCTGCATGGCATGACATCCCCCTTCCTCTTAGAAACTGCAAGTAATAAAACTATCTTTTCAATGGCAACTGTCTTCTGATCTGTTGACCTCATCGTACCTGAACAAAAAATGAAATCTACATTTTAAAACAGTAGCTGATGGGCCGATTGTCAGCCTTGAAGCTAACAAATTTTAATGGTTATATTTCAATGTTTTGAAAAGTGTCTAATTGGCCCGACACTTGGGCAAAGACAAGTTCACAAATGCAGAATTGGATGAATCCCCTCCTAGTACACCCAGTGCCTCGTGGACTGGCTCTGGAAGGATCTGTGTCTTGGACAGGGCACCTAGGTACTAACCCATTACCTGGCCAGACCAGAGGACTGCCAGCCACACATGGAATCATAAGTTAAATACAATGGTTATTTTAAGTCACTACAGTGGGGAAGGAGGAGTCATTATACAATAAAAGCTAACTGAGGCACTCCCTGGCATCCCCGAGGTTAGCACTCCCTCAACCCGGAGGTGGTGAGTTCCACCCAGACCTGCACCCCTTTCTTGCCCCAGAGAACTGGGTGAGCATCGTGGAGACCACAGATGTGTGCAAACAGGGCCGCTGTCAGCTGGGGGTGCATCTGAAGGTGCGCTTGGGCAGCCTCAGGGAAGCAGGGGTGTCCAACCCTAGGAAGCTGCTGCATCATCAGGCCACTGCAATGCACCTCGGACTAGGAAGCCTAGTCCTTCGACTTTCTTTCTCTAGGCACACAAGGAAGGACTAAATTACAGTCATCGCGGCATTGCTGTTTAAAGCTTCACTGGGGGCGCCTGGGTGGCTCAGTGGGTTAGGCATCTGACTCCTGATTTCTGCCCAGATCCTGATCCCTGTCGGGCTCCGTGCTCAGCTCAGCAGAGAGTCTGTTTGAGATTCTCTCCCTCTCCCTCTGCCCCTCCCCTGGCTTGTGCATGTGCTCTCTCTCTCTCTCCCAAGTAAATAAATACATCTAAAAAGAAAAACATAAATAAATAAAGCTTCATTGGCGATCATAGCCTATACACAGGACCAAAATGAGGCCTCTTACCACTTCCCCCCGAATTTAACTTACCCAGTGGATGCTGGCCAGGGCAGTCTTCACTGTGCATGGGGACATTTTGCTTGGGTTCATTGACCACAGGCAGAGGACACGCACACAGCTGAGGCCAAGGCTTGGGCTAGAGCCTGAGCTTATACATCACTCAGTGAACCACAAAACCAGGCAGCCCACCACAACGACCCACAAACATAAGGGCACTGGGCAAGGAAAGAAAAACACCCCGAATATCAAACCCTCTCTCTGGGGGAGAGACCAGAGCAAAGGCAGAAGAGATGAAGTAGGAAATGCAGAGTAGCTGGTGTCCCAGAGTAATTCCCACACGGGAGGCCACTAGGGTAGTCTGCAACCTGGGCATTGGGAAAAAAGTGGTTCCAGTATCAGCCAGTGCTGGCTTTACAGTAAATATCTTCCACGCCCAACTTGGGCAAATACTGTCAGCTTTCACAGATGCGGTATCTCACAGTCGGTAAAATAAGTTTTGGCACCTGATCTTGCCGACGAGGCATGCCCCAACCGCAACACCGTCCAGTAAATGACAATCTCCCCCTGGAGTTGGGACACTTCTGCAGGACTCTCCTGGCTGGAGGAGCCAGCTCACACTTCAGGCTCTCTTCACTACAGTCCCTGACTCCACGTTCCATTTTCCAGTTACTGCATTGCTCTTAGCCTCTTTGCTTGGTGCTCTCTGACTCCCCCTGTGTACACTGGCTTGCATCTGCCTCCCTGCCCCACTTCGGACCACGTTAAACAGGATTCCTGCCCTGTCTGAACCCTTGACCCACCCACGCTGGCCAATCCTAGCCAGCAGGGCTAGGTCCCTGCTGGGCCATCCAGTCCTCCCAAAGGGCAACGACCCAGCCAACTAGGATGGCCACATACATAGCAATACAGAAACATGTTTTTGACCCAGTTAACAAAAGCAGGACACAAATTGTATTTGCAAATACATGACAATACACTAAGGGGAAAGAACAGAATTTGTAATTCAATTTTTTTCTATTATCATTGTTACATTATCACTGTTCTAAACTCTGTTCTTAGTTCAGACTTTGTTTTATGTGGCTTTTACCTCAACATTGGGGCCAATCATTATTGTTAATTATACCAAAAGATTTGCATATATTATTTATTAGCTCCTTTGTCTCTGGATCAAGACTAGTAAAGAGGAACCAAGTCATTTAGATCCTTCCGACTAGAGAATATTCATTTTCACTTCAATTTATTTTATAAAATTGAAAGAGAAAGGACAGTGTTAACTATTGGCAAAGTAAAATTGCCATTCTAACTGCGCAAGTTGAAAACTTTATTGTCTTATTTAACTTTATAAAAAATGGATGAAATTGAGCTTTTTTTAGATTATCAAAGAAAAAGGAAAGCATCCACTCTGGGCTGAAAAACCTGAAGGACAATTTTATGGGATATGAAGTGCTCAGAATATGAGCAGAAATTTTCATGCTAAGGGAGTGTATGATTTGCCCCAGATTACAGGAATGACAGATGGGACCGGGCCCTTGGCCTCTGATGCCGGCACTCTTGCCACTCTCATCCCGCTGTGAAACTGGCTGGAAGACATGACAGATAAGCCAGAGAAGAAGAAATTGTGACTTTTAATTTGCCAACAGTTCAATGTAGTCCAGGGATAATGTCGCTGACCTAAAACAAATACTGTTTAAGTCTCATTAATGGAAATATGGTGTCTGCCCATTGCCCACCATGATAATCAAAGTACTCTCCCATTCTGAGAATCTCTAATTCTCTCAAACTTTTGAGCTTCTCCCTGAAAAGTTTCCAGAATGAATTAACTTGAATGTTGAACTACAGCAAAAGATGTTAAAGTGGTATTGTAAGTTTCTAAAGACAATCTATGTGATGAAACAGACTGCCTCTAAGTTAGGCTTATGAGAAATTATAATAAATGTCAGAGAATTGGAAGCCTAAAAATATGCTAAATTCATGCAAAAAGGAACAAGTTCCATAGAAAAACTAATGATCAGGGACTTTTCCTTAAATCCAAAAGGGAAATTAAGACAGGATTTAGAGTACATTATGTTGAGAAACTTTCATCTATAGGGAAAAAATCCAACATCAATGTTTGTTTAAAGTGCTTCTCCTACATGGACCTTGCTTATAGTAGATGTTCAAGGAATCCTTCAGTGTAGGTCTCCCCAGAAGCATCTCTGTTATACAAAGCTCTGGTTCTTTACCCACCAGGGGGAAAAAAAACAAACCAAACCAAAAAACAAAAAACAAAAAACTCTAGCCTAGAAGTTGCTCAGCTAAGGTAGAAGGGGAATAGGGCTTGGGAATTTTGTATACAGACCACAAATTTATGTAAACTACCTGGCCCTTAAAAGATACTCAAAATTGTTTCCTTTTTATCATGTCTTTCAAGGCCTTCTTATAGATCAGAAAATAAAATATCTAGTATTAGGTATAAATCTATGTTTACCCAACCATTAGTTTTTTTAACTGAGATATAATTGACATATACAACATAATGATTCAATAAGTCATTAGTATTTAAATAAATATAAAAACTGTGCTATGAAACGTTCTTTTGGTTTCTGGCAACTTCCTAAAATCTATTCTAAACGGCTGAATGTAAACACAAGTGGTTAAACCTTAGCGTAGCTGGTTCTCTTCTGACATCTAGTGTTTCTGATTCGTTACTGCAAAATACCTCTGTTCATTTTAAACCATTAGAATGAAAATGCTACACGGAATAAAAGCTTTATTCATTTTAGAAGAAAATTTGTTAAGTGGGATAAAATTACAAACACATAATAACAAAGCTTCTGTTTCTAAGGAGCAAAGACTCTTTTCTCTTAGCTCTTCCCACAGGAGGAAATTGCTATATTTTCTTGCTAGCCTGACAGGTAGGACAGAGACTCAGCCTGGTCTGAGGGCTGTTCATTCCTGCAGAGAAGGCAGGGGAAATGAGAGAGGGGCACCATGTGCCACCTACTGGGCTCAAATACTTTAGTGGGAGTTATCACTATGCTCTGAGAAGCTACAGGACCATCCTAACCTCAGAAACTCAGCCTGACAAGGTACAAGGATTTGCGTTCTCTGCAGTGTGGAAACAAAGACAGCCAACATCCCTTCAGAGACCGTCTTGTGTCAGGCCACAAGTTACAGAAACTTCTGAGCACTCAAAAATACCTACCTGAATAGAAATGAGTGCTGGCCTGTTCCTTTGAGTCCAACATTCCCATTCCGGTTGAGATGTCTCACGTGCGTAAGAGGATGGAAAATGCTGGAGGTAATGACTTTGGTAGTTGTTCCTCCAAAACCGTTAGACGCTGACGTCTGCTGTAGGCTGGAGAAGGATCCTCATTAGCTGTCTCTTAGGCACAGAAAGCAAGCCACATGTACCCACTCCTTCCTCTTTTGTTCTTTCTTCCTCTTTCTTCTCCCCATCCGCACGTTCCCTCGCTCACACTCTTTCAGCCTCTGCCCCTCTCCTGCCGACACAGAAGTCTTGATACTCAGTGTGGCCCATGGACCAGTGGCATCAGCATCACCTGGGAGCCGGTCAGAAGTGCAGATCCTCAGCCCCAACCCCAGACCTGCTGAATCAGAATCTGCATTTTAACAAGATATCCCGGTGAGGCCCATGCACATAGGCTTGAAAAGCACTGCTCTAAACCAGAAGCAGCAACAAAGAAGGTGCGGCTGACACACCAGCTCTCACAATAGGGCTAGATGACTAGAGCCATGAACTGGCTCAATGCAAGGGTCCTGGGACTGTGAAGGGGGGTCTTCTACGGGCATGGTGTGGAGTGTAGCATCTGTACTTCAGATCCTAATGCTTCTTTGGTGTACGTTTCTTTGTGCAGCAGTTGTCACTAGGCCCCTTGGGATCTAGGCAGTGTCACCCTTAGACACAGGCAAGCCGAGCCCCCTACTCCAGACCTTGCCCGGCGGGACTCCCACTTTGAAGTACCTTCCTCAAAGCTGTCCAAGCCCCTTTCTAGTGCCTGGGACTGACTGGTCAGGGTGAGGTGCTGTCTGGGCTGGGTCCCCGCACACCTGGACCTGGTCTCGTGTGGGTCCTGGTCACAGGAAGCTATACCCCAACTTTTCGTAAGTGCCTCCACAGTGGTGATGAGCCAGGCATGGCAGAGCCATGGGGTTAGGACCCTTCCTCCCATTTTTCCCCTTCAAGGTCCTGACACTACTCCATTCGTGGGTCAACAAGATGCCCTGAGCAACTTTTGGAATCATGCCTATGCGATTGTCCCAGGTCCTGTGGCCAGACTCCAGTTCCAGGAGGGTCACCTTGCATGCACAGTATTTCTTTCACAGGATTGCATGAGATTGGGCGGCCAGAATGGCGTTGACATACTGCTTTTAAGTGACTCTCATGATGGGCACAGGACAAGTTCGGGGATGTGGGTTCCTGGAGATCCACTGCTGCACCCTTGGGCTGCATGTGTGGGCCTGTGTATTGGCCCTTATGCATCCAGCTTCCAACTACAGCGTCACCTCTGGTTTATAGAACGCAAAGGTGGTGGGGTGGCAACACCCATCTTTTAGCCTTCACACCTCCAGTCACTGGCACCCACGGTGGTCACTCCACTCTTTCCAGGGGCTGCACATGATGGCCAGGCAGCCCTCCAGGGGCAGCTGCCATCTTCTCCTACGGCTTCCCCATTGCTCAGTAACATCAATAGCCACTTCTAATCCATCCTCTCTGGCCTCCGTTGATGTAGCAACAGCAAGCTGCCCTGGGTCAGCCTGAAGTCAAGTTAGACAAGAAAGGGACATTTGTCGCCTGGATGGGACTGCTCTTCTCACTTGCCCTCGGGCCTCTTGGCCAAGGCTTCTGGCAGATGGTGCCATAGAAAAGGGAGTACTGTCAACTATGAAAGTGATTCCATTCTTGGAATAAAGTGAGCCTAGCATAAAGACTTCAAAAAAATACATGGTTGGAAAAATGGAAAACTTAAGTAAAAAAGAAATGATGGCTTACATTGTCTCCTATTTGTGGTCATCAATGAAGCACAGTGAGAAACTTGGGAGCAATTAGAAGCTGGTCTTCATGGCAGAAGAATGGATGCTATGGCTTCGTGAGTCATGATAAAGTCAGGATTAAGTGTTATTAGGGAACTTCCTAGACAAGGAGATTCATATTTCAATACAAATGGGTTAGGAAAAGCCCTGGCAGTGTATCACATCGCTACGTTTTCCTAGAGGTGAGAGACACGAACTTAGCTAGCAATGGTACATTGGACAAGACTTCACAGAATCTTTTTGCTCGTGGATAGAAACTAAATCTGCCACACTTCTCTTAAAGTCCTATGAGCTGACTAAACGTGTTAATACCTTTCAATTTCTGTGTTCCGTTTGGACATATTGCTCAAAGCTTATGGTTTACTTCAGTATCTTCAGGTTATTGTTCTCATCTCTCTCTACATAAAATCATTCCTCATCTCCTACAACACCTTGCCCAATCACTCTGTTTCCCGTGTTTCTACTTCTCCAGCAGCAGCTCTGAGGGACTCAGGAGAACAGAGGCATAAACACTGTTAACAACAGCTCAGAGGGCACCTGGGTGGCTCAGTCGTTAAGCGTCTGCCTTCGGCTCGGGTCATGATCCCAGGGTCCTGGGATCGAGCCCCACATCGGGCTCCCTGCTCCACAGGAAGCCGGCTTCTCTCTCTCTCCCACTCCCCCTGCTTGTGTTCCCTCTCTCGCTGTGTCTCTCTCTGCCAAATAAATAAATAAATCTTTAAAAAAAAACCAAAACAATAGCTCAAACCATCCTCTCTTCTGCTTCATTTCCTCAAAGAATTCCTAAATTTCAGAGTTGGTGAAGAGTACATGGGATGGTGAGGGAAGCACAGACTGAGAAATGTATTAAAATGTATGCAAATAAATGTATGGCAGCTTTCAAATTATTTTCCAAGGAAAGAAAGTTTACTCCCCAGTGGTCACAAGAACTTACTGAGGGCTTACTGTGTTAGACATTGTGAGATAGAAAGTTCAAGACCCAGGCTCTGCATACAGCAGGTGTGCAGATCAACTGTGGAGCTGAAAAGGCAGAAAAGGAAATATGTGTGTATACACACACACACTCTCTCATTCACGCATACACACCCTCACACACACACTCTCTCTCTCTCACACACACACACACACACATCCCAATACTTCCAAGACTCAAAAGACTCACAGTGAACTAGAGGTAGGATTTAAAAAGGGTCTTCAGCAAGGATGGGGTGGATGGCTAGTGGGAGGAGGTATTTATTTCCACAATCAGTCAATGAGAAAAAAATATTTGTATTTTCAATCCATTCTTCAGGTAAAAGCTTTTCCATGAAATACACTGCAATTATTTACTTGTCTCACTGATTATCAAATGTTATATAATAATCAAATACACTAAACAAAGAATCAGAGCCAGTAACACCACAGAAAAGGAATCTCTGTGGCTTTCCATTATTACCATGAGTAGTGAGTTACTGCAACAGTTTAATCATGGAATGATTCAAAATTTCTCTGTTAACACATTGCAGGCTCTCAATCAAACATATAACTTTGCTGAAATGAAGAAATATTTCCAGTATAAACTGGATGGAACTGATAAATCAGTGCTTCATTCTCTTCAACATCAGATTCAAAATGATGACTGTTTTTCTGAGCTGCAAGAAAAAGACAGTGTTCATTTTTAAAAAGATAGGATAAAATTTCCAAAGGGCTACTTTATAACATTTCTTCCTATTATCAGCAGTATTAAGCGGGGAAAATAGCACCAGAAAAGGAGAAATGCCTTATAAGATTTCCCCCAAATAAAGTAGCACTTGATTTATCGCCTACTGAAAAAGCGTCTACATCTGCCCTGCAGCAGATCCGGTGGGGGGCTCACTCTCCCGCTGATCTTAACACTCACTAAGGGCCTACTGTGTGCAAGACTTGCTGGGGCCCGGGGATGGAAATATAACCAGGGCAAGGACCTAGCACTCAAGAAGCCTCGTCTAGTCACTAGCAGAAGTGGACATTGCGTGGTGTTTCCACAGTCTGTCTTCACTCCCAGTGATGCTCCCAGAGTAGAGAGAACGAAGAGACTGGCAAAGCTGAGGCCAGTGGAAAAGTGAGAAGTAAGGCCGCAATGTGACACACAAGGAGGCACAAAGAAGTTGGCTGAAGCGGGAGTGGGAAGCGGGGAAGGTTCAGACTTTATCCTTGAGTCGAAATAAATACAGGCTTTGTGGCATTTTTTAGAAAGCAGGATATTGGGAAATAAAGATAAAAGAAATAGCTCTGCCATGTGCTAATACCGCAACAAACTCGACCTATTGCTGTTCTCATTTATTCCCATACGCATGACATGGAAAGTTTCCTTGGGATTAATATGGCACACGGGAGAATCTTGTTTTCAGTTTGGGGTTTTTGTCATGAAATGACCCATTCAACTGAACGTAACCAGAGTGAACTCAGGAGGAAGTACTTTCCTAAGGAGTGTGAGCAGGAGGGTTGAAAAAAATTTCAGGCAAGCTGGGAGAGAGGGGGCAAACACAATGTGTGAAGTTCACGCCTCGCCAGAGTGATGCCCTGCCCCTTGCAGTTGGGTCTGTAGCTCTGTCTCATACCTGTATCACTCAACTAAAACTTAAGCATCTAGGGGTGCTGGGTGGCTCAGTCGGTTGAGCAGCCGACTCTTGATTTTGGCTCGGATCATGGTCTCGGGGTCCTGGGATCGAGCCCCACATTGGGCTCCATGCTCAGTGGGGAGTCTGCTTGAGGATTCTCTCTCTCCCTCCCTCCCTCTGCCTCTGCTCCTCCTCCCACTCTCTCTCTCACACATGAATAAATAAATATTAAAAAAAAAAAAAACCTAAGCATCTACAACCAAATTCTCAGTTTTACCCACAAACATAACAGCATGAAAATGTCTTTGCGTTTATATGAAAGAGCAGGAAAAGCTTATTAACGGTCTCCAGTGTGCTAACGCCTGCAGACAGGCAGCCTTAAAATCACAGGCTGGTGAGTATATATTCAATTTATATTGCTTTCTTAGAAAGATAACATCTAATTCTCAGAGAATGTTAAAACTAAAGCATTATTCCTAAAAAAAAGTGTAATGAAGGCAAATTTTTTTAAAAAGTATTCAAGATAGAAAGAAAAAAAAGAACTCAATCTTTACACTGTTGTTCAAGAATTCACAGCACTTTAGAGTGTCCAATACTGTTAACTGAAATAATTGTCCTGGTTTTATTTGAATGCCTAGTATCTCAATTTCAGGTCTTTCACGTGATTTTTTTTGTTAAAGTTAAACTTACAGAACATCTATAGAGCAAAAGAGTAAACAAACTTCAGATGAGGGCAATTTCCTCCAAGACTACACTAGACAATAAAATTATATACCCACACATTACCTTCAGCAACAAAGAACTGGGCTAAATAAAATGCAGCCCTCACAGCACTGGGTGCATGGGAAATGCCTTCTAAATTCCCCCACTCATAAGGTGCTTTCTCTGGATGCCACTGGACACCATATACTGGATACTTGTACCCTGCATGAAGAACACAAACGAGTAAGTATTAAGAATGGTCTAAGGGGCACTTGGGTGGCTCAGTCGGTTAAGCGTCCGACTCTTGATTTTGGCTCGGGTCGTGATTTTGGGGTCATGGAATTGGGCCCTGTGTCGGGTCTGCTTGTCCCTCTCCCTCTGCTCCTCTCCCCATCGCATGCACGTTCTCTCTCTCTCTCTCAAATAAAATCTTAAAAAAAAAAAAGCGGTCTAAGATGTTACTTACAATGGAGTTATGTTTTATACCCTATGTAAAACATTATTTTATAATTCACAATGGCAGAGTCAAATTGTGCTCATTCTCCCAGAGACAAAATAAAGAATTTCAGTTCACAGTGTGAATATTCACAATCCATTTCACTGACTTTCAACCTTTTATAGTCCGTAATATGACCTGCTTTAGTAGGTAATCAGAGGAGAGTAAAATAGTTGAGCCTCTAAATATACCCCAGTTTAACAGAAGGGAGCCCGTGTGATTAGGGCACAAGTTTCTTCCACGATGGGTCTGTTCCCCCCCCACCACCTCATCCTGCGTCTTCATCCCCTCCCATAATGATGTATTCATAGGAGAATGAACTATGCCACACGTTTTTGGTGTCCTTTTATGTAAGCCAGTTTGTCTCGGCCTAAACTATGTCCCTCTGTCTGTGAAATGGCTCCTAACCTCATGACTGGTGTTTCAGAAGGGTCATCAGAGGCTACCTGGAAAGTGGCTTTGTGGACAGTTAGGAGGCTACCGAAGAGTCCAGGCGGAAGGTAGTTAATGTAGAAGTAGAACAGGGCTAAGCTGGAGGGAGGGGAGGTGACATTTGCAAGCATCTGAGGAGCAGAAAGTGGCACACATTTTTTAGATGTGGAGAAGGAGGGCAAGAAGTCAAGGACAACATCTAAGTTTCTAACTTAGGATGCTTTGGTGAATGTCAATGCTCTCCTTGGAAGCAAAACAAAGAGGAGGGAAACAGAGTTAAAAAGAAGATAATTGGCTCACTTCTGACTGGGCTGACCAACCTTTCCCAGAATTCCCCAGATATTGTTTATAAACCCTTCGATCTTTGACCTCCCCCAAGAGCAAGCCAATCTTTGAATAACATAAACAACATCCCGCTTATTCCAGTTTACTCCACCCCAGTACCCTGGCCTCTCACTGACTCAAAGACTGTCTACTGTTTCTACTCAAAGACTACTCAAAGACTGTTTCTGTAAGTTCTCATTTGTAGTACTTTGCTTCCTTGCACAGTAGTAATTTTTCGGCCAGGAATTGGTCATTTTCCTTAAAGCCTCATAATAGAAATCCCTTAAAGTCTGGGATAAATATAGTTTTCTCCAGAGAGAATTACTGATACCTGCTTCTGCCATAAACGTTGGGACACTCTCAGTCTGAGATGACTTTAAACAAAAATTTTGACCAGTTAGTTTAATGCAGGCCACAATTGACCCGCATGTCATTATAAATGCTCAGGGCTTATTTACCACCACCCCCACTCCCTAGGGTCAAGGTTCAAGATGGCAATTCTCACAGTTCTGTGGGCAGGCTTTGTTGAGGGTCCTGCTGCATGGGGTACCTTCATTGTAGGGGGTTCGTGAGCTTCCTCTCAAGTTCTCCTGATTCAATAATAATGCTGGTTTAAATACTGGTTTAAATACTCCACTTAATAATATAATACCATAGAATCCAGTATTTCCACTGCTGGGTGTTTACACAAAGAAAATGGAAACACTAATTTAAAAAGACAGATGCACCCCTAAGCTTACTGCATCATTTACAATAGCCGAGATATGGAAGCAATGTAAGTGTCCAGCTATACATGGATGGATAAAGAAGATGTGGCATAAACATATAATGGAATATTACACAGCCATAAAAAAGAATGAAATCTTGCCATTTGAGGCAGCATGGATGGAGCAAGAGGGTATTATGCTAAGTGAAATAAGCCAGAAAGAGAGAGACAAATACCATGTGATCTCACTTATATGTAGAATCTCAAAAACAATACAAACAAAAAACAGAAACAGACTCATAAATACAGAGAACAAACTGGTGGTTGCCAGTGGGAAAGGGGGTGGGGGATGGGCAAAATAAGTGAAGGGGATTAAAAGTTACAACTTCCAGTTATAAAATAAGTAAGTCACAGGGATGAAAAGTACAGCACAGGGAATACAGTCAATAAAATTGTAAGAACTTTGTATGGTGATAGGTAAGTACACTTATTGTGGTGAGCACTGCATAAGATAGAGAATTGTCAAATCCCTATGTTGTACACCTACAACAAAAAGGACACCACTTAACTCCCAGAGGTTTTGGCCTGAGTATCCTGTCACTTCATCAATGTACAGGTATCCCTCCACTTTCCAAATGTCCACCTTACGCCACTTCACTGTTATGAAAGACTTACATTAGTACAGTAGGCTTTTCTTCATAAAAGCGAAAATCCTCTTCAGCTTTCTTTCAGTGAGTGGAAACAGGGACTCATGCAGGTCTTTCATAAAACCAAAGTGGCTTAACGAGAACTTTTGGAAAGTGGAAGGATACTCTTTGCTTTGTGCCACTGTGGCTTAGGAGTTTCATAGGAAGGCTCTACTTTTGGATAGTGGGGTAAACTTTTGTTTAGGAAGATATTTTTCTGAACATGAGTCATGTTTTTTGTTGTTGTTTGGAGGACGATCTGTCATGGTACACTGCTAGAAACAGAAGTCATTTTTTCCATTTACTTCTTCCTCTACTCTCCCCTTATTCTTTACTTTCCTTCTCCATCATTCCACCCACCAGATGACCCAGGTAAATCACAACTGATTTGGAACATGGACAAAAGCATATCTCCTGTCCCCAAAAATGCCCTAGCTTCTATCTTCACACCCCAGAGTAAAGGATTTTACTCATAAGAGAAGTATAAAATCAAAATTAATATATATAAACATAAGTGAAATAAAGTGTACGTGTGCCATGATACATACCTTCCATGGTTGAAATAAACTCAATCTTGCCATCTGTATTTGTAGTTAATACTTTGAAAAACTTCTTTAACTTTTCATTCATCGTAAAATTCTAGAGTGTAAAAATAAAACAAAATAATTACTTCTGTAGTTAATCTAAATGCATTAATTTCATTGTTAATTAATGCAATACCATCATGGAGAGGCTCCACTTATGGAAATTTGCAGTTAGAGGTTCCGTTGATAATGACTTCAACAAGTCAACAGGAAAATTCTGGAACATTCTGCTCTGCGATGCATCTGAAATAATTTAGGCACAAGAGAAATAATTTAAACACAGAAAAAATAAAATTCACTGAAGTCACTGATCTGTGGCCAAAAAAGGCCATTATTAAGACACAATCAAGATGACTAAATGATAAGCAAAACATATCATTTCCACATACGTATTCTAGTCAAACACAAAATGACTTTAACACAGAAATTCAAATATGTTCCATATTTAAGTACTTTTCTTCTAGAATTTTAACATGAATCACTAAAATCTTTCTGATATGATAATTATCAGGCTAGCCACAGAGCAAGCAGAAAATCTTAACTTGAGTTCTCTTGAAAACAGGTACAATTTACCACATGAATATATTTTTGTTTTCTCAGGAAATGATCCAGAACATTCAACATATTTTCAAAGGTATCTGGAATTTAAAAGATTTAAAAATACCAACAATGTAGGAAAGAACATTAAACAGGCCAAGAAATCTCTACTCAGTAAATAGATCAAAAAGAGCAATTTACCTTGATGCCAGCTCTCCCTAAATGAAGCCTCTCATTCAGCATGCTAATGGCTTCCACGAGAATCCCTGCACCTCAGATAATAAAAATCCACTCAAGTACCTTACTTCAGTGGATTCTATACCTTTTTCATATAAGCTTGGTTTTTCACCACATACATCCAAAATAGTCGGACCTAATACATGTACTTCCCACAGAGTTCTTGCAATGATTAAGTAAGATAATGCAAGAGAGAGCTTTGAAAAGTATAGAGCATTCTATAAGTTCTATGTATAACAACTACTGCTTTCCATCCAAAATCCTTATGAGAACAGGAACAGCTGACAGCACTCAACTCAGGATTCAGAGATCAGGTAACCTAAAAGAATCATTACCTATTTACACAGAGTGCTATAACAAAGAATCTTCCTGGTCTTCCGCCCTGAGTTCCTGATAACAGAGCTTCTAAAACTCAGAAATCCCTGAGAAATGGGAGTGTCTTCGTAATGTTAACGAGGTGACTCACAGTGGGACCCTAGATAGCTTCAGGATATGGCTGATCATCAGAAACATCAACCACATGATTAGAGTAGGTTAGGACTTTGAGCCAGCCTGATTTCCAGGGATGAAAAAGGGACTGGAGATTGAGTTCAGGCACACAGCCAATGATTTAATCAACCTTGCTTTTGCAATGAAACCCCAATAAAAAATTCCAGACAACAAAGCTCATGGGAGTTTTCCAGTTGGTGAACATATTGACATGCCAGTAGGGTGATATGTTCTGATTCAACAGGGAGAGGACATGGAAGCTCTGCATTCCCTCTGGGACCTCAACCTATGTGTAGCCTTTACAATAAAATTGTTAGTGCAAACACAGCACTCTCCTGAGTTCTGTGAGTCATTCTGGTGAATTACTGAACCTCAGGAAGGGTCATGGGCATCCTCAAGATTGTGGACAGTTGGTCAGAAGTGTGGGTGGCCTGGGGATGTGACTTGTGGCTGGTATCTGAAATAAGGGCAGACTAATTGGGGAGATAACTTATAACTATGGAGTCTGCGCTAAGTCCAAGTGGTTAGTACCAGAATCGAATTGCGTACACCACAGCTAGGGTTAAAACAGAGTACACACAGCCAAGGGAAAAGTGCTGTACTATCATAATTCATAGCTACCATTTATGAGAGTTGTATTTCAAGCACTTGGCACAGTAGCTGGAAAGCAGTATCTTATTTAATCCTCACAAACAACCTTAAGAGGAAAACCCTTTAAAATCAGGAAATTAAAGTCATGGGAGGTTAAACCATTCCCCAAGGCAACAGGGATGAAGCTAGGACTCAAACCCGGGTCCGATTTTAGAGGTGTTAATCATGCATGGTCCTGTGTTACTACAGGTAATGAATTATCAAAACTCAAAGCTCCTAAGCCATCTTCACAGCTCAGTACATCATTCACATCGTCAGCTTGTATGAATAATCTGAAAATTAGTAAACATGAGTGCTTCTGACTTGGATATTTGCCACTTACTCATCCTGCCCAGGTAATATTTTTAAAAGGGTCAAAAAGAGAATTCCCACCTTTAGTGAAGTTCAGCAGCATTGCAATTCCATTAGTACGAGTGAGAGTTAATAAGGACTTTCCACCACTAATCAGATATGAAAGCTCTTCGAATCCAAGGCAAGTGCCCCACACAGGAAAATAGTCTCCATCATCAAAACTCTTTGCAGAGTGAAAGAGAAAACTAAGCTTATTCAAACTTTTCAAAACAAAAATTATACATTTGATTTGTCATTACAAGACAGGCATCTGAGTCATGCATGCATTTCTAAAGAATTTTCCAGGATCCGTAAGGAGGCTATCACTTAATCTTTCCTCAGTTCTACATAATCATTCAGTTTTAGTCAATCAAATTATTCAATCTCAGCTGTGCTGGGAAAAAGACTGACATCTGCCAGGCAACTACCAAGCGATACCAGTAACAATTAGGGACTGCAAATATCAAAGATAATGCTACATAGATGTCTATTGATACATCTTCTACGGATCTTGTTGCTTTGGATGATTGTCTGCTTTGAACACACTCGGAAGTCCGTCCTTCATTATCTTGGAATTTATAGTAATAGCTGCATTATAGCACCTTCAGCTAATTAAATTTAAATCAGGGGAAACCCATGATCTGGAAGAAAAGGAACAGTCAGTAAGGAAAAGGCTAAGCAAAAGTAAAATAAATTTGTATAGAGTAAAAGCTGTCAACTGAAAAAGTACAAATGTATTGAGCTTCTTCAAAGTCACAACAACTAGCATGAATGGGGAAAAAGTCTTCTAGTGAATGAATTTTCTGGTTAAGTAAAGATTAAATCCCTATGTACTGGTAGTTACAAAACTTGAGTTTTGCAACTTTTCTAAAAGCAGTGATTTTCCTGTATAGATTGTAAAATATAACATGTCACTCATTTTAAATGAGGAAATTGTTAGGGCTTTCTTTTTCTTTCTGTTCCTTACTGAGAAAAATACAGAATTACATTAATTCCTATACTTTCTATCCTAAGGGAGGATTTTTAACACTTTCTATGCCGGTCTGGGAAATTTTATTTTTAGAAGTTAGAACTGCATACATTAAGTTGGAGGGCCATACTGCATTTACTTATAATAAACACAAAGGAGAGTTTAACTGCTCAGTTTCCATATGTACCAAATTTCATTTCTCGCTTGCTGGGACCACATCTTTTACTTTCTGTGAATCCTCCACAAAGCCTCGCAGAGCAAAGGACACAGAGTAGGACTGAAAAGATCTAACAGACTTCACTTCTCAAGGCTTCTTCAACAAGAGCTTTGTGGTTCCCAGTGGTTGTAGCTAAATAAGTTCAAGGTTGCTGAGCTTTTTTCCTTTGTTTTGAAATCTTTAAGTAGCTAATTACGTCTCAAAAAGTAGACTTTTGGGTCTCAGGAGTTGGGTGGTTCCTTTTTTTTTTTTCAATTGAGCAAGCTGGTTACATGAGTCCCTGTATGCAAAAGGAAAAATGACTACTTTATAATGTTCATATATATTTGCCAAATGCATTTTAAATCACTCACATTATAAAATTTCCACTTTTTTCACTTTTTCAAGAAAAAAAAAATCCATTGAGCATGTACTCAGTAGATGGTACCATATTATATGAAATGAGGAACACCTCAAAGGGTGTTAAAACCATGAAATCTGCTGAGACATGAATAACTAACCTCAAGATATTCTGTCTTCTGACATAGAAGTTCCTGAAGGTCATGGACCCTGTCATCTTACCGAGTAGGAGCTAAATAAATGTCTGAACTCTTCTACAACAAAATATTCTAAAAGTTAAGAGGGAGCGGGATGCCATTCCTGTTGAAGTTGGGAAAGAAACCTCTCACAGAAGGAGAGTAGCACCTTAGCCTGAAAAGATGGACCAAGTTGTGAATTAGGGATGGAATGGAAAGAAACAGACTAAGCCGATTTAAAAGTAGGAGGACACAGAATATATGCTAGAAATACCACACTGGCTTCAATTATATGCAGAAAGAAAAGCTAGAAAATGGGGCTGTGGACACAAGTCTGTGTCTTGATCCAAAGACTATGAAAGGCTACAGATAATTTAAAAGCCTACCCATTAAAAGTTTTTAAACAAGTATCTCATATGCTAAAAGCAGTTCTTTAGGGAAATATTTAAGGGCAGGGGGAGATACAAGCGCCAGCAAGATTATAGTTCAGGAGTGAAATAGTAAGGATCTGAGGTGGGGTGCAAAGTCAGGCTCAGCGTGAGACATTACAAAGGACTCAAGAGGCTCTGCCTGGTAACTGAATGTGGAGTCTAGGGTAACTGTGAAGAAAGGTCAAAGTCCATCCTATTTGACCTTTCCACCCTATTTGACCTTGACCTTTGTCCAAAAGTCAGCACAAAGAGCAGCTTTCAAGAGGAGATGAGAATTAATAACATATGAACAATGCCTGGTACATTAAAAAAATAGCTCACTAAGCCAGCGTGAGGACCTGGTTCGTATCGATAAGCACTAAGGGAGAGGGCCAGGCTGCGGGGCTCTGGCTCCCTTGGAAGCCCACAGGAGACAGGTGAGCGCTGCCATGCGCTGCTAAAGAGCAGGAAGCTCAAAAGTTAAAGCAGGATGAGGCTAGGGTAATTGTGCGGGAAGTATTACTACATGCTTAGGAAAGAATTATCCTCATGGAAAACTACAAAAACCCACCTGGAATAATAGGCAATAACTGACACCTACCTGTTTGGCCAAATCATAAAATTTTTTGGCTGCCAGAGAATAACCTGACTTCTTGAGATCAGCGCTTCCTCCAGGGAAAAGGATTCTGAAACAACGTCAAATAGGGTGCCTTTCAACCCCACAGCCCACAGAAAATAAACACTCTTTTTATTTTAAAACAACTTTTTCCTTATCATGCAAACAACAAGATCATTAAAGAAAGTAAGAAAACTGTGGCAAAAATATATAACATATTTACACTCCTACACATTCGTAAACTACCACAGTTAACAATACTTCTAGAAGCACATATTCTTCTAAAACTTCTTCAATAAACAAGTTTATTTTTGAGCTAGAGTGTGAATAAATTTTTTTTTAAAAAGATTTTATTTATTTATTCATTAGATACAGAGAGAGAGAGAGAGGCAGAGGGAGAAGCAGGCTCCCAAGGAGCAGGGAGCCCGATGCGGGGCTCGATCCCAGGACCCTGGGATCATGACCTGAGCCGAAGGCAGACGCTCAACGACTGAGCCACCCAGGCGCCCGAGTGTGAATAAATTAAGGATAAGTAAGTGGGGGAAGGAAGGAGAGTACACAAAGTTAGAAATCAAGTCAAGATAAAATGCCAGGTACAGCTAGGTTTAAACCAAGGGATCAGTGATGTCAAAAATCAACTGGAGGCCCATAATCATGAGTCAGTTTTGGCTCACAGAGAATTATTTTTAATCATAAAGAACAAAGTGCTCATAAAAATATATGTAGGCTAGAATTAAATATCCATGAGAATTTAATTTTTTATTATCACCCTGAAATTTCTTCCAAAATATGCACACTATTAAAAAATTTTGAAAGAACAAAATTACAATTCTGGAAAAAGTCTGGGGGAAAAGAGGGGAAGTCATGTTTGATTTTATTTTACTCTACCCATAAAGGAGAGATACAGAAAAATATTTACTATGTTTTTATATCAACTTTTAAATTAGCTTTAATTTTAAAATTTATAACAAGTCTTGAAATAACCAAAGATATTCAAAAAAGATTACACAAGCTGGATTAAATGTGTTAAAATTTTGAAAATACTTAAATATGAATTCGAAATATATGAAACCTCACTTCTTTTTAAGAGAGAGAGAAAGAGAGAGAGCAAGAGAGCACACATGCGATGCGGGGGTAGGGGGGTGGGGGGGGCAGTGGGAGAGGGAGATAGAGAATCCCAAGCAGGCTCCACGCTCAGCGCAGAGCCTGATGCAGGGCTCAATCTCACGACCCTGAGATCATGAACTGAGCCAAAACCAAGAGCTGGATGCTTAACCAACTGAGCCACCCAGGCTCCCTGAAAGTTCACTTTTGAGACTATTGTTCATTCAACAAATATATTCTGCATCTTGGTATTATCTTGGAGAGACAAGGATGAGGAATTTTTCCTAGTCTAGTAGAAAACCTACAAACTATAAGGTAGAACCATACAGAAAACCCTATAATTAAAAGTGGCTTAATGAAGATTCATTAGCAGGTCTCCCTTTTCATTCACTCAGTGTCTAAAAAGCTGCCTCTGATCAAATCTGGTGTGTTTAATGCCAGAGTCCTTTCATAAAGTAAAATCTGACTGTCTCTCCCAGACTGGGAAAGTACTTTAAAACAAGACTTTGCCTTTTCATCTCTGTGTTCCCCCACAAAGCAGTATGGGGTCTACTGTGTAATTGGGGCTCAATAAAGGTGATTCTGAAGTTGCATGAGAGTTAGCTCATTTTCTGGTATATGTTTTTTTGTATATTTTTGAGGTTCTACCATATATTCTGACCTGGACTTACTTATCTTTTCTATGCCAAAGTATACCGCACATAATGGGCACTGTAAATGTTTTACTCATAGCTTTTTTTTTTTTTTAAGTAGTAATAAACAGTTTTATAAGTGGAAAAAAAAGAAACTCTTTTTATAAAAGCTTTATCATAAAATAGACTCCCTCCACCCAACTCCCAATCAAAAACAACTACCTTTAGGGGTACCTGGATGGCTCAGTCGGTTGAGCGTCAGACTCTTGATTTTGGCTCAGGTCATGATCTCAAGGTTGTGGGATTGAGCCCCATGTAGGGCTCCGTACTCAGCATGGAGTCTGTTTCTCCATCTCCCTCCCCCTCTGTTCTTTCCCTGCTGGCAAGTGTTATAATAAATAAATAAATAAATAATCTTTAAAAACCACCACCTTTAAAATCTGTGTGTTCACCTGACAGATTACCCTGTGCTAATCTCCTCATCCCTACCTTAAAAAAAAAAACAACAAAAGCAAATGGGAGTATACTATAAATACCATTATATGCCTTGCTTTGTTTTACATAACAATATCACATTGTTCACATAACAATAGTGATCCAAACCAGCATCTAATGATATCCTCATTTTTAAAATTTGTGCATAATACTCTATTACATGCATGTAGTCTATTTTTTTTACCCAATTCCCAACTGATAGACTACCGGGCAGCTTCTAAACCGGGGGTATTTCAGACAATTCTACAATGCGTTAAGTTTGGGCCTAAGTTTTCACATAACAGGGAAAATATATTTATAAAATAAAATTCCTGGGCGCCTGGGTGGCTCAGTTGGTTAAGCGACTGCCTTCGGCTCAGGTCATGATCCTGGAGTCCCAGGATCAAGTCCCACATCGGGCTACCTGCTCAGCAGGGAGTCTGCTTCTCCCTCTCCCGCTCCCCCCTCTTGTGCTCTCTCTCTCTCTCTCTCTCTCAAATAAATAAATAAAATCTTTAAAAAAAAAAAAATTCCTTCTGACAGATTACCTGGGTCAGAAGGTATATGCATTTTTAATTCCATTTCAATTTCAATAGATATTGCAAAACTACCCTGCAAAAAACTGTATAACACACACCCGTAAAGTATGAGAATGCTTGTTACCTCACACCCTCACCATAGAGTAGTAACAAATTTTCTGATCTTTATCAACTTGATAGTTAAAAAAGTTTATAATTGCTATAATTACCTAACCTTTAATTATGAGTAATGTCGAACATTTTTCATGTGATTAAAAGTCTTATTCTGTTGAGCTAGCCAATCATCTTTTGTGGTGAAGCCAGATGACAGAAAATTTTTTTCCAAGTTCTATGCAAATTATCTTCTGAAAGATAACCAGTTGTTAACCTCAGACTTAGGACTTCTAAATCCCCTGAGCAAGCAGTATGCCATGTCATTCAAAGTGGAGTCAAAACGTTTAAGACAATCATTAAAAGAACAAAGATTATGTCACACGTTAAAAAAAAAAAAAAAACCTAAATGTATCTACTGTGCAACATTTATTTCTTAAGCTGCCTTCCCTCTGCAGGACTTCTTCATCTCTCAACAAAACAATTCCTATAAAAGAACTCAGAAAACTAACATTATACCACTATAAGACAGTTACACAGAAACATGTATGTTTATAAGTATGTTTTTGCGAAAGCAGACTATATCCACCTCATTCCCCATATCAAATCAATGCTACCAACTTACCCATTAATAGATTGGAAAAGCTTTTCATACTCTTCATCTGTAAGATCAGGCCTGAAAACAATAAGAAGTTACAAAACATCTATTTCCAAAACCTAAGGAGAAAAAGTAAGGCTGTAAATGAAGTCCCCACATTAATTAAAAAAAAAACAAACAAATGAAAAGTAATTCTTAAATACCAGACAATAGCTCTCTCACTTCCTAGAGGTATTTTTTCAAACTACATGAAAATCACATACTGTATCCTTGTTTTGCTAATCAGACAAGTAAACACGTTTTCCTGTGTTCTCATATAATTTAATATTGTGAAGTACATGTTAACATGGCAAACATTAAAAGACCATGATATTTGGGCACCAGTCATTTCTCTGCTAGCTGAGAACTATCAAAAATGGGTAAGGATATTTGGTAGCTTTATATAAGATGAAATAAAGAGATTTATTAATATGCTTCCCTTAACTACAGGCAGTTTGGGCAGATAAAAACAATACATATAAATGCCAAGTCTCCGCTTCATCCCACCCCCGCCACTAACTGCAAAGATCGAGAGACCACTGTGTATTCAAAAGTCAGAAGAGTTCAGATCTAGGGATAGGCTACATGCACCTCACTGTAGACCAGGCAATTATTCTGAAGCTAAGTTGCCCAGGTAATCTGAAGCGCCTTTCATCGAACACCACTTAAGGGCTCCTAACATCACCATGCTACTGATGATTTTATCCCCTTCTCCAGAAAAAAGTAATGGGACTAATCTGTGAAAATTTAGTTAAGTCACAGTAAAATGGGTTTGTTCTTCCAAAAGTCGAAGAAGATGCAAGAACGAGAGAAGACAGCATCATGGTTATGAAATTCCTGCAAGAATTTTCCTACATTAAGCAGTCTTCTGGTTCTATAAGAGAATAACAAGGCATGATGCCCTCTCAATCAGCCATAAAAGAAGTAGATTTACGATCAAATGTCAACCACGGTCCATTTCTGCTCCAGGAAATGTTTTAGGGGGAGTTAGAACACCTCTCCCATAATTAAATACACTTATGATGCCCAGAACTTGGCTGTGCTTTGTTGTGCTAGGTTCTTCTCTAAGTCCAAATGACCTCTGCAAGTCCCGGTCTATTTAGAAGTTCATATGGGATGCCTGGGTGGCTCAGTCGGTTAAGCATCTGACTCTTGATTCCAGCTCAGGTCATGATCTCAAGGTTGTGAGATCAAGTCCTCCTGTTGGGCTTCACACTCAGCAGGGAATCTGCTGGAGATTCTCTCCCTCTTCCTCTCCCCCTCCCCGTGCTTGCTCGCTCTCTCTCTCTCTCAAATAAATAAATAAATCTTAAAAAAAAAAAAAAAAAGAGGGGCGCCTGGGTGGCTCAGTCAGTTAAGTGTCTGCCTTCAGCTCAGGTCATGATCCCAGGGTCCTGGAATCGAGCCCCGCATCGGGCTCCCTGCTCAGCGGGGAGTCTGCTTCTCCCTCTGCCTGCCATTCCCCCCAGCTTGTGCTCTCTCTCACTCACTCTCTCTCTCAGATAAATAAATACATCTTTTAAAAAATAAATAAATAAATAAAATTTTTTTTAAAGATTTTATTTATTTATTTGACAGAGAGAGACACAGCGAGAGAGGGAACACAAGCAGGGGGAGTGGGAGAGGGAGAAGCAGGCTTCCCGCCGAGCAGGGAGCCCGATGTGGGGCTCGATCCCAGGACCCTGGTATCATGACCTGAGCCGAAGCAGACGCTTAACGACTGAGCCACCCAGGCGCCCCAATAAATAAAATCTTTAAAAAAGAAGAAATTCATAATACTTCCCCTCCCAGCAGAGAGCTATAAAGCAGTGGGTGATATTGCAGTGGTGCTTACCATTATCTTAGATGGAGGATGAATGGACAAGTGGCCCTGACTTGGGAAGTGACAGGGAGATTGAAATGTAAGTCCACATTCCCAGTATTCTGCCAGTCTCATCTCCCCAGACTGGGTCAATAAAAAGGGAACCAAACAGTCAGGACCCAGAATCTTCCCCATGGATATTTAAACCAGGACAATCATCACCAGAATGGATTTAGATCACTCAGCTACATTCCAGGGACTTCTCTACCAGCTAGCCATGTAGGCCGGTTTCAGTCATTTCATTAATTCTAAATAAATGGCTCCCATGTTGTCCATGACTGAACTTTTAGACCCTGCTAATCATTCTTAAAGGGCTTAATTGTTGGGGGGTGGAGGGGATGAAGTGTCATGAACTCCAATGCCCTAGAGACCGGACAGGGAAGACAGGCCAGATCACATTCTCTGAATACAGATATTATTTGCATGTTGTCAAACTTTCTAGAAACCAAAGACCTTCTCAATAGGGTATGAAATAGTTTACTCTCTCTTTAACTAAAAGAAAACAGGTTAGGCCTGGTGATGATGGCGGATGACACAGTTTCAGCAGCATGAAAAGGAGTGACAGGCATTGTTGCCAATGGTGGGCACTTGCTTCATTTAAAGTCAGCCCCAGATGATTGTCTTGAACAACAACAACTAAAAGGCCAGAAATTCAGACTTTTATGAAGTCTTCTGATTTGTAAATGTTTAAAACTGTTTTAAAATGCTGTGTGAGCAAAACACATTTTTAAACCAAGAACAGTCCATGTCACATGCTACCTCTCAGGAGGAGGATGCCCCGTGGGTTCCACTAGCCCACAGTGGGGATTTATGATAATCTCAGGGCACCAGGCAGGAGAGGACAGGAGACCAAAAACAAACTTCCTTACCTATTCCAGAATTTTGCCTAGGTCTCCCATCCTCCTCCTTTTCCCTTCTAAACCATGGAAGTTGGCTCCCAGCATCCAAAATTCAGAAATAAATTCAACATTATCAGTGGGGTCACTTTACTCCATTCTGTTTTAGGTCATCCTTTAGAGGTTACTCTGGGAATTTAGCTGCCATGTATTACATTGTTTTTGTAGGATTATATGATTCTAATTCCAAACAATATACCTTAAAATGAACTTTGGGAACCCAAGCTAGAAATTAACCTCCATGCTGACAGTCACATTTTCAGTGACTCCGTCATAAATATCAGCATTCTGCTGCTAGTCATTAGGTTTCAAAACTTTCTCAGTTTCAAAACTTCCCCAGTTTCAAAACTTCCCAAGTTTCAAAACTTGCCCAGTTTCAAAACTTGTCATTCTTGACTTTTCCTCCCTATGTCCTTTCATTCTATTAGTCATTAAATCTTGCTGATACTTTTAGAGAACATTTACCCATCGATCCTACAAGTAAGCCAAGCTCTCATCACTTCACACCTAGCCTACCTCAAGTCTCTGAACTGGTCTACCTGCCTGTGTCTCTCCCATGTCCCATCCAGGCTATCAGCACTAATGTCCTAAAAGAACGCTTGCAGAAAAAGCTCCCATGATCAAAACTTTGAAACGCTGTTCTGAAAACTTGAAAACCTCCTCAGCTCTAAAACTCTGGTGTTATCTGAGTTCCAAATAAGGTTTCATTTGAAAAATTAGATTTGCTACAAAAAAAATGAAAGACAAATGTCAAAAGCGAATGGGGTAGAGATAGTTAAATGTAAAAGATTAAGCAAGAAGGTGATCCTTACGAAGCTAAACATAAAGCCATTTTGTGGTATAATTCTCTCAGTTGTAATGTTTGCATTTTGATTATCACTGTTTTATTTGAACAGTACCTTTCTTCGTTATACCTTTTTAATGTGGAATTAATTACATAAAGCACACAATTGTGTTTTGTGTGTGAAATCACTTATGATGGAATAGATAGGAGAGCTGGAAGATCCTAAAATATGCTAATTTGGGGTGAAAAGATATTATAAATACTTATAAGGTTTTGTTTGTTAAAAAATTCAATTCTTTCCCAATCAAAATATGACATGTCATTTTAGTCTTAATAGGCCATTACATCACAAAAAGTAATGTAGCTCCTTTAAGACTGCAATTCTTGTAATTTATATTGAAGCAACACTGCTGTGTTAGTCATTTACAAATTTTTAAAGTAGAGTGTGAAGGTATTTTAAAAGTCATCTTCTAAAAATCTCTTTCATTCCATAAGTGTTCCCTTATCCTAATATTATGGAATAAAGCTGGTTAATTTATCGATTCTTTTACTCCATTATTTTCCAAATGTCTGATGAATACCACCTTTTCTGGGGTATAGGAAACTACCATTTCATTCTTTACCTAATATGTTTGACAGACCTCTAATAGCATTGTAAATACAGACAGCTTCATACTTTAAACAATTTAATGACTCTAAGCATTAGATTTGGCAAAAAAATCAGGAGCAATGTTACCACATTTAAATGATGCAATCATAGCAAAGGAAACAATTTTTGAGATAAAAAAATTATTTGAGAAAAAACAGGAGTTTTTATTTATACAGTGTAAAAAATATTGGATCATACCTTACTGGTACAACTCTTGCACCTGCAGACTCCAGATATTTTACATAGGATGCAGCAATATAGTATTTTCCCAGGCTTCTCATGTCCTTATTACGGCACTCTTGCATTAATACTCCTGAATTACAAAGGAAGGAAGGAAGGAAGGAAGGGAAGAAAAAAGAAAGAAAGAAAAATAGTTTTAATTTCAAGCAATTTCCTTTTTTTCTTACTCAGAAACTGAAACAAATCACAGTAAAAATACCACTACTTTGGGGCGCCTGGGTGACTCAGTCGGTTAAGTGTCTGCGTTCGGCTCAGGTCATGATCCCAGGGTCCTGGGTTCGAGTCCCGCATTGGGCTCCTTGCTCAGTGGTGAGCCTGCTTCTCCCTCTGCCTGCAGTGCCCCCTGCTTGTGCTCTCTCTCTCTGACAAATAAATAAAATCTTAAAAATTAAAAAAAAAAATACCACTACTTTACTTGTTTCACTCACAGAATTAAATACAAAGCTTCTTCTGTAAGTACTTCCTCAGACTTTGGGAAAAAACAGTGGAGGTTGCTCTGAGTTTTAAGTAGCCTCCTCTCTCTCACCTCATCAAGGAGACCAAATAAGCCCCAAAGCAGGTTTACAATAGCACCAGCCTCCTTCACACAACCTAGAATCAATCTCACATCCTTAAGCTAGAAGGAGGCCTCTCCTCTCCCACACACTCAAAGACATTGTTACCTTGACAATAAAGCAAAAGAGTGGAAAATATCTTCTATCTACATCTCTCCAACATCAGCAACATAATCTAAGCAACCAACATCCTGCCTCCTCCCCTTCAGACTATTACAATAGCTTCTTAAAAGATCTATATCCTTTCTTAAACAATCCTCAACAACTCCAACCAGTTCTCCACATGGAAAGAAATCTGATCATATCACCATGCATTCATTCATTCACTTCTTCATTCAGTATATTCCTGAATCATAATATATATAAGGCACTGAACTAGGTGCTGGAGACACATGAGCGAACAAAACAAAAATCCCTCCTTTATGGGCTTTAATCCTAGTATGTGGGAGGGAGAGAAGAGAGGACGAATAATTAACAAGATAAAAAGTTAAAATATAAAGTCTGATGGCTGGTGGTAAACGCTAATGAAAAAAAGTAAAGCAGAGTAAGAAGGCCTGTTTTGGAGAGGGGGAGGAGTTGGTCCCATCCATCCAGGGGAAGAAAGTCTCTTAAATATGATGGCCAGGCAAGTCCTCCCTGAGAAGGTAGAACATGACATTTGAGAGCCAGGACTTCAGAGAGATGAGGAAGTAAACCATATGCAAATATCTGGAAGAAGAGGGATCCAGGGGTGGAGGAACAGCAAGTGCAAAGGCCCTCAGTCAAGTGTGTGCCTATCACATCTCAAGGAGTCCATATGACTAGAGCTCATGTGAGCAACGGGAGAAAACAATAGGAAATGAGATCAGAGATAACAAATCCACAGGGGGCATCTCCTTGTTTAAGTACCTCAATGGGTTCCTAAACTTTTGTAAACTCTACAAGACCCTGTGTGCTCTGCCCCACCTACCTCTCAGGCTACCTCTTATCACTGAAACCTCAGCCCCAGCACAGTCTGGCACCCAATATACATCCAAACATGTCTGTCTGGAGAATACACCTGTGCCAGTTTCATTCGCTGCTTCACCATCTGGAACACTTCATTGTCTCCGTAGGCCACCTGACAGGAAGAGCTGTCTATACTTCTCTATTTCCAGCTTGTCACAAAAATTGGCATTGTCAGGCACTCAGTTAACACATGCCAAATGCCAAAATTTGTTAAGTCAGTCGGTCTTCACCGAGGAAAATGAAATGTGGTAGGGAAAGAATGAGGGAGTGTCACAGGAAATGGGGAATGGAGTGGTACAAGGCAGGCAAGGGGAGGGGCCACAAAAAAGGGTTTGGGACATGTGAACATAAGTACCAGAAAGGAGAAAAGTATAGTAGAATAGGTACGTTCCACCAACTTCTCCCCCACCCTGCCCCTTTACCCACCTACTCACTTTTTCCATCTGTGGACGGGAAAAGCTCAACCTGCAAGTCCCTCAAAATGGGACCAAAATTCCACCCATACTTTAAGGCCACCTCACAACTTTTGAGGTTTCCTTGTCTGTGAATCCTCTGCACATCCTAATTCAATGCCTTGAACATACTAGGTGCTTAGTTAACTATTTCTGTCTTAAGTGATGTGACTGAAAGCACACTCCTTTTTCTGTAATTGACCCCAGACGACCACTGTTTCCAGGAAAGGGAAAAGAATCCCCCCACCTCTTTTCCCCCTTTTCCCTCCTCTCTATACTCACAATTCCCAACACACTACCTAGAATTTTGAGTTAATTCTCCTTGGAGAACCTAACCACCATTTTAAATAGCTATGAAATAAGGCATTCCAAGTTCCAAATACAGAACCCATTTGAAAACCAGGCACTAGCAATATATATGAAAAAAAATACTCATTTACTTACTATTTAGTTACAGAATATGATGTTCCCCTTCCCAGAAGGTAAAAGAGTTTGAATGGCATAATACTACCTCTAAAATAAAGCCAATCTTAATCGTTTGACATAAATTGCTTCTGGCAAATTTTAATTCTAGGCTGATTGATTTCTCCTGGGTAGCCTTCCCCCCTTCCCTGTCTCGAATGTCTATTCTGGCAATGCAAACTGATTTTACTCTTTAAAACACAAATTTGTTGGAAACGAAAAATTACATGCTTCGCTTTAACACCAGTAGAACTGACATTAGGGTTATACTAGCCACTGCGGCCCTCCGGTGCAGCATCCAAAGTATACCATAATTTCTTGATTATCTGGTCAATTCGATTTTTATAGGGATAATGCAAAGATAAGGCATATCTTAAAATATGCCCTCACTCCCTGACATTTTAATAAACATACGTATGTACAGAGTTCGGTGAGTTAGCAGAAATTCCTAGCTATGTACAAAAAAAAAAAAAACAATCCGCAGGATTCGTACGGCGCACCCTCCCCCTTTCAACCTCAAGAGCCGAATGAATTTGAGGAAACCACCAGGCATTAGCTCTATTTCGGCACGATCGAAACGGTGCCTTGGCTCGGCTCTTACTCGCTACAAATGAAGGCACACATCGTAACCCTGGACTCGGGTACCTCCGAGGCGGGACGCAGCAGCTGGAACCCAGCAGCGGGAAGCGCCCAGGACCGACACCTGGCCGCAGGCCCGCGGATCCCACCCAGCCTTCTTACCGATGATGGGCTTCTTGGAAGTGGAGGCGCGAGAAGCGCACAGCCCGGGGCTCGCCGCCCCGCACAGGACCAAGCCCAGCACACACAGCAGGCGCTCCAGTCTCGCCATCGTGCTCGCCGCCTCCCGCTGCCTTTCAAAGGCACAGCGGGCAGGTCACCGAGGCCGGCTGCGGCGGCGGCGGCGGCGGCGGCGGCGTGGGCGGTCTCCCGGCCGCACAGGGGCTACAGGCGAGGGCGGTGCCCCACCGCGGGGGCCTATGGGAAATGCAGTTCCGGCGCGCGCGGCGGTCGCAGGGCGGGAGCGGCCGGTTCTGGGGACGCAGTCGCGCGTCTTGCCTCATCGCTCGGCCCTCACTCTGCCCGCCCGCGAGCCCGCGACCGCTGCTTCTGCCCGGTGGCCCGTGAGGAGAAGACCGGAAACTTCTGGGTGGGCCTGGGGTGGGCGGAATCTTCCCTTTCGACTGTGCCGTGGAGGTGACCTTCAGTCACCGTAGCGGAGCACAGGCTCTCGGAGGGGAACCCCTGCGTCCCGGCCTGACCGAATCTTGTAACCAGGCAGCAAGCGGGGCCCCTGAGAGATTCGAGAAGTCGCCTGAGAACTTTGCGCCCACGGCAGCTCCCGCCTGAAAGGCCGGACCGTGTCCTTAAGAATGCTGACAGCCAAGCTGGGCATTCCAGCGTTCCGTGGAAGGACAGACAGTGACTTCAGAGGTAATTTCTACATCCTGCTAGTTTTCAGGGTCGAGGCAGCTGGAGGAGACGAAGGGAAGAGGGAAGGACGATGGATGTGCCCGCGTTCCCGGGCGCGCGGCCTCGCCTCCGAAGTGGCTCAAGGAGGGGCCCGCCCCTGGCATCCCCTGCAGAGGGGCACGTCCCCTTTCCTGTTAGCCTCGACCACAGACTTGCCTGTCCCACACACAGGGGCAGAAATGATACTTTGGTTCCCGGGCGTTAGAACTGTTTTGAGGGTTCTGTTTAACAATTTTAGAAAAGCTTTAGAATCACTGGGCGTATTTTGGTGGGAAGGTCGATAAAAGACAGAAGCCTTTTTCCTTCTGTGTGGAAACCTAGCTGTATAGATAGGGCTTGGACTAGGTGGAAGTGCCCACCTACAAGGGCCAAATTAGATTAAGAATAAAATTCTTTGACAAATATCAGAAGTCTGTTCAATCAGTGCTAATTAGTGAGGATGCAAAGGTGAATTGGACAATGTGTTTTTTAGAAGAAGTTTATAATTTAGGAAGGAGAAAAGACAGGAAGAGAACATGACTTATGGAGAGAGCAAGAATAGAGTTTTCGTATTCAAGAAGAGTGACTGCAATAAGTAGTCTGGTTTGACAAGAAAATAATGCTACAGTGGAAGGGCGTGGTGAGAGAGAAGCCCAAAGGATGTGATTAAAGATACTAGGAAAGGCCTTAAGTACTCAGCTGGTTCTGAGCATAATTGAACAGAGGAAGAGCCTTGGTAAATATGAATTTGTGGTGTTGGAGCAGGTATCTATCTGCAGACAAAAAATCATTACCTGCCATTTTACACAAAAATAAACTCCGTTTAAATAAAGATGTAAGGGCGCCTGGGTGGCTCAGTTGGTTAAGCGACTGCCTTCGGCTCAGGTCATGATCCTGGAGTCCCGGGATCGAGTCCCGCATCGGGCTCCCTGCTCAGCAGGGAGTCTGCTTCTCCCTCTGACCCTCCTCCCTCTCGTGCTCTCTGTCTCTCATTCTCTCTCTCGCAAATAAATAAAATCTTTAAAATAAATAAATAAATATATAAAATAAAGATGTAAATGTGAAAAACAAAATATACTCCAATAAGAAAATATAGTAGTACATGTTCATGACACTGGGGGTCAGAAGGATTTTATAAAACATTGTATAAAAAGATACAGATGTTAATGGAGAAAAATAATAGATTTGACAGTGCTGTAGCTTTGAAACATCTGTATAACTTTAAGAAAATTAAAGATAAAGCACAAACTTGGAAAATATGTTTACAAAATATAGAATTTAAAAGTTTATTTCTAAAATATACAAAGGACTCAATAAAGGACAACATCCGAAAAGAAAACTAGGGAAAGAATATGAAAAGACAAACCAAACCTTCAATAGCCATCAGGGCAATGTAAATTAAGATAATACATCACATCCATCAGATTGACAAAAATGTAAACCTTGAAAATAATAAAGTGTGTAGAAAATGAGAATTCTTTAACACTGCTAGTAGAATTGTAAATTATTACAACCATTATTGAAAGCAGTTAGAGAATATCTGGTAAAGGTGAAGATGCACATATTCTGGGGGCACCTGGGTGGCTCAGTCGGTTAAGCGGCAGCCTTCAGCTCGGGTCATGATCTTGGGGTCCTAGAATTGAGCCCCGAGCCCTGTGTCTGGCTCCCTACTCACCTGAGGACCTGCTTCTCCCTCTCCCTCTGCCGCTTTCTCTCCCCTACCCCCCGCCCCGCTCCTGCTCTCTCTCTCAAATAAATAAATAAAATCTTTTTAAAAATGCACATATTCTATAAACCAGCACTTTTCAGACATACTACATATATACCCTAGAGAAATGCTTGGATGTGTGAATAAAGAAATAGACATAAGTATGTTCTTTGTTAACATTTTTTTGATAATAGTGAAATATTAAATGCAATGTAAATGACGTGTAAGAGAATGGGTAATAAATTGAAGAATTAGTAGACTATTAGAAAGCATGAAAATGAATGAATTGGAGCTGCTTATGAACAAAGATAAATTTGTATTAATAAGAGATAACAGGGTCTAGAGGATAATGTCAACCACCTGAACCAAAAACTCTCCACACATTTTCAAAAAAACATTATGTACAAGCAGTGCAAATATAATTACGTGTGATTCAAGCCTTTAGCAATATCAGGAGACAGAGGATACCACAAACATTCAGTTATCAGAAAATTGATAGTACCAAATTTTAAAAAGCATCCTCCACTGCTGCAAGACATCTAGACGCTGAGAGTGGGAGAGGTAGGGCTTCAGAGAATCTTTGAAAAAGAAAAAAGGGAGTGGATGATTAAACAAAGCATAGGCAAAATCAAACCTTGAAAGAAAATGTCAAATGTTAAGTGCCAACATACCAAACATAGCCTGGGTCTTGGTAAATTATAGCAAGAAGGAACTTGAAAGTAAGAGACCAGAAGTGGAAGCTTCAGAAAGCATTACTTTTGAAGAAGAATCAGCTACACTGACAAGTGGGTAGTGTCCCTTAAAGACATGGCAATGGAGGGAAAGAAAGAAGGGGAAAAATTAAGGATTCCACAGAAACAGAAGAAATAAGTCATGCCAGCCACCCTACCTCACCCCTACATACATAAAACTGCCACCACAAAAACATTATCTCTTAAAGGAATTATACTTCACTATACTGACACAATAAAATACTTTTCAAGTAGAAAATTGTCCACAAAAGGCTTATTAAAAAAAAAAAAATCAGACCAACACAATGCAAAACTATTCTGAGGTGAAACAAAAAAGATAAGTTGTAACATTTCACCTAAAGAAAATTTTCCCTCAAAACAACAAAGCTGTAAGACCAAGCTCCAAACTAAAGTATTCTCAAACAAGCATTAGATAAATGTGTATATGTGTATGTAGCAAGTCTAGTTCACAACCTGAGAAAAGAAGTGGACAAAAACAGGAAGGAATGCCTCAAGAGTTGATCTAATCAGGAAAAATTTGAAGGAAAAGACAAAACCATCTCACAAGTGAAGAATAAATTACCACTGTCTGTCTAAGGCAGAAAAGATTCAAGTAGAATTTTAATAAACATCGGTGAAGAAAAGGAGGAAACAACCAACGGAATGAAAAAGTAAAACAGTTCTGAGAAAAAGTGCTTAAAATGGAAGGCAAAGAAGGTTCAACATATGTATTATTGGAGTCCTGGAAGAAGAAGAAAACAAAGCAATGGAACAAAAGCAGTATTTATCACTATAATCCAAGAGACTTTCTGTAAGTAAGAGAAAAATGGTAAAATCAACCTGAAATGACCAACTCTGAGACTTATCCTAGTAAAACCATTGGACATTAGGGAAAAAGGAGAAATTATGAAGGCCACTAAGCAAAATAACCAGTTTACTTATGTGGGTAAGAATATTAGGATGACCTCACACTTTTCAAGAGCAGCATAAAAGTCAAGGCAATAATGGAGCATCATTTTAAGAAAACTCAACATAAATTCTTAGATTTCTGTATGCAGCTGAAGTATGAGGACTATAGAAACACATAACTGTTCTCACACACCTTTCCTGGAAAACAATCTAGAAGATGAATTTCATCTAAAGAGAAGATGACTTGGAAAATATATCAAAATAACTGATGGTGAGCATTTAATATATTTCATTATAGTACTAATACTAAAATAAGAGTAGGGACATGGGTCAAAGAGTAGAATATAAACATCTATTCTGCCCAGTAGGAAGAGTGCAAGTTAAAAAATGAGAGGAAAGGAGAGAGAGGAAGGGAAAACTAAAATAAAATCACCTTGTATAGGTATTTGTGGGAGTCAAAACGTGCCATTTAAAACTCACCAACCGAACAGAAAAAGTTAAGAATAAGAACAAAGGGCATGATAAAAGTTGTATAATTAATTATACCTATGCACGTAGATATAAGGCAATGGATCCTAGCTGGAAAAGAGAAAGCAGTGGAGTTTTTTGTAGTTACATACGCTGGCAAAAAAAAAAAAAAAAAATTGGAAAATATAAAGTACATGGTTAGATTTTCCCTTGGGACATGTGCTGAATTCTGGGATGGTACCAGAAACTGAGGAAGGCTGAATAGGAAGGGCAAAATGAAACATTCACTTGTCTTGCAGAGCTTTGGAAACAAAGTTCCATTAGAGGGAGAAAGCCTTCAGCAAACCCACAATAGATGCTTCAGGGCATTTACCATATTTTTAACCTGCAAAAGATGGGTACTAAGTTTAAAATCTGCCAAAGGTAGAATTTTCAAGGCTGAGAAAAAAAAGAGTATGCAGAGTATCAATCAAAAGCCCAAGAGGACCAGGGCACTTGGGTGGCTCAGTCGGTTGAGGATTCACTCTTGATTTTGGCTCAGATCCTGATCTCAAGGTCCTGAGACAGAGCCCCGCATTGGGCTCCATGCTGAGTGTGGAGCCTGCTTAGGATTCTCTCTCTCCCTCTCCCTCTACCCCTCCCTCCGCTCTCATGCGCTCACTCTCTCTCTCAAAAATTAATTAATAAGCCCAAAAGGAACAATCGTGAAGAATGGGGATGAACCAGAGATAGACTGAATCTTACTAAATTAGCAACCCAGTATAAGACCTGATTGGATTGACTAGCCTTTCACTCTATCTGACAAAAGGAAGGAAGAATCATTGCTAATGGAAGATACTGTCCGGAGCCTCTACAGTTAAATGCAATGTCCAACATACAATAAAATATTTTTTAAAATGTGAAGCAGAAATAAGTAATAGTAATATAAAAAGAAAAGTAAAATCAAAGACCCATAGATGATCCTGATATTGCAATTAGAAGACAAGGCTTTTATTTTAAATAAAATGATTAATTTTAAATAAAATGGAGAAAAATATGGGCAAAATGGATGAGAAGTTTTCAGCAGAGAATTGGAATCTATAAAAAAGAATTTTAAATTCTCTTTATTTTGCCTAAAGAATGTCTCCTTGTTTTATTTTGTTTTAAGGATTTTATTTATTTATTTGACATAAAGAGAGCTCACAAGCAGGGAGAGTGGGAGAGGGAGAAGCAGGCTCCCCTCTGAGCAGGGAGCCCGACACAGGGCTCCATCCCAGGACTCCAGGATCACGACCTGAGCCGAAGGCAGACACCTAACCAACTGAGGCACCCAGGTGCCCCTCCTTGTTTTGTATAACAATTTTAACTGCAAGACATAACATCATCAGAGGGTCCTGTTTTATTAGTATGTGTGTTCCTAAGACTGTAAGCACTGTAAGTTATCTAACAAAAACAGCTAAACAAAAGCCTTAGTAACTTTAATACAGTATAATGCAAAGCAAAAATCAAAAGTGAGCACCTAGAGTAAAACACATTGAATTTTTCTTCAAAATCAGGGAGATAGCAAAACAGAAATCACCACTGGAATGTCAAAGAATAAAACAGACCACTAGAGCTAACATACAAACAAAACACAAGCAAAACTGATACCTGTCCTTCCCACTGTACTGGCATGTATGTATTTATTTTTTCCCCCCACTGTATTTGTATTTAGATGTGGTAAGTAAAATCTCCAAAATGACCCTTTTCCTTAAGGACCATTTGAAACAATAAAGTTTATTATTAGTAACATGTTTTTCTTAAATATTTATAATAGCATTATCCCATCTAACTGGGCCTAGGATATATTTTTTTCCACCTTCAAAAGGGACAAACCTTTGTTCACTTCTAAGTATAGATGTATTAGGTAACTGGATATTCTACCCTAATTTTACATCAACTATTTACAAAATATAATTCACGTCTGAATTTCTCAAGCCAGTTTTTACTTAATAGTGAAAGCAGGTTCTTGCCACTGGCCGCTTTTACATTCTTTATTGCCTCTAGAGAAAATCACCACCAACAATATTTGACTACACATATTTGTGGGCCACTTGTTAGAAGTACCACTGTCACTAAAGCAGAGTCCTAGGTGCTGCTCATCTAAATGCTATAACATATAGGTCTCCAGTCTGGCTGCTCCCTGGAATTTGCCTAGCCTTTTCTAAACTACCCTGTTTTAACACTTCCCCTCCTCTGCTCTGGTCTTCATACACCTTGACATCCAGAAGTGTAGTGGTAGTATGGAAAGAAATACTCCAGCATTCATCCTTGGATAGGACTGGGAAGTAGCAAAAAGCAGTCTCATTACAACTGCACTGGTCTCTTTAGTCCGAAGAGTGTTTGAAGAGATCTCAGATGGCTCATCTCTTCAAAGGGGAGAGCAATCCCCTTAGTGAAGCCCCACTAAGGAACTCAACAGGCCACTAGAGGAGGAAGAGGAGGAGGGGATACCTGGATAAAGTTAGGAGTATTATCAGTGTGACAGACATCCAGAAGTTGAATCAAGTCACTCCTTAGGCATATATTTACTTTTAGTGAAACCAGGAAGTTCAGTAGAACAGGATATACATCTCTGGGGGCAGGCAATGGCTCATTAATCACAAAAGGAAGGGCTTTTCTCTAGTGTCTTCCTAGGTAGGGCTCTACTTACTGAAAACAGGACCCAAAGACTTAGAACCACCAACCAGAGGAACAACTATAGCCTTCTTCAGCTAAATCTTGTTCTAGCTAGGTCTTGGTTTACAGGAGGGTAGAGGGAAGCTCATAGGAACAAACCTCAAGAGTTTTCTTTTATGATCCTACTGGGAAGGAGAAATAAACCATCCTAGAGCTTAGTAAGATGAGAGCATCAGAGTGACCAGGATTTGGCTACAGAGTCTCTACTCTCTCTCTCTTATGGATGTGTATAGGAATGTTTGAAACCAAGTGTTTGTTAACTAAGGTAAAGAAGAGGCGTTTCTTTGCAAGTCCTTTGACTCATTATGACATCCTCTAGATGGCAGGAAATTAACGTAGCTTGCCCAGAACCCAGTGGGAATACATGTATGAGAACAAACGGTTTAAAACTGGTTGAAAAAGGAAAAACTGAATTAATTTTAACTAAAAAATATATGTTTAATACAAAAATTTTTTAAAGGTTTAAAATGAGCTAACCCCACCCACACACATTTTTTTTTAAAGATTTTATTTATTTGATAGAGAGCATGAGAGGGGGGAGGGCCAGAGAGGCAACAAACAAAAGAGAAAGACTGTTCAAAGGTACATTGTGGTTTTTCTGTGTGATCTGTAATTTTGCCCTTTTTACCATTTCTATGTGGAATCTTTACTAGAAGTCTACCTTATTTATTAATGTTTTATCATCTGTATTGTGTGTCTGTGCCAGATGTGAATTTTATCTCAACACAGCAACTGGATGAGGGCTGAGTCAGCTAAAGGAGGCCCAGTTACATTTCTGTATCTATATAAAGCATTCATGTACCAAAGGGCTTAGTGAAGCTGAGGTAAAATGGTAGCTCACAACCTTCCCCAGAAATCCACCATTGATTCCAAACAGACCACTTCCTAACTATCAGAGAATATTTGGGTGGCTTCCATCAGAGACAAAAACTGGACAAGCAAAGAGGTTTATTTTATTCTGACTATTGCAATTTGGAGTGTACCTCAGATCTGAATATTAGAGTGTCTCAGTGGTGGCTTTGCCTTAGATTTTTGTGGAAAGGAGTGAACACATGGCATTTTGGAGGTTTACAGTGGGGGTTGTTTTACAAGCAGGAATCTCAGATACCTGAACAGGAAATATTTTCCTCTGTAGTTAACAAGTTTCAGGAGGACCAAGAGTTCTGATCTTAGCTAATTAATCATGACAAATAGTTTTAATCTTAGCTAATCAATAATGAGACAAAGAGTGGGAAGCTGGAGGGTCTGTGTCTGGCTTTGTCAGCAGGTTTGGGCAAAAGAGAAAGGTCTGTGTTTGTTGGCTTTGTCAAATATAGTTTGTCTCAAAACAATCTTAGAGATTAATTTGTGTGGAATTTTGGCCAAAGTTCGGTAAAATAGTCCACAAAGTCAGTATTTCTTGTTGACACTGTTCTTGGAGAAACAGCCAAACCACCTGTTGTGCTCTGACAGTGGTCTAGAACTGAGAAGGGTTCTGGAGAAAAGCACTTAATCGAGGGGATACATACAAGAATAAGCAGAAAAAATATTAGAGATTTTGTTAAGGAATAAAAACAAGACTTGAGACCAGTCTAGTGGATTCCAGAAAATTAGTGTGGTAAAGTCCTTTGACAGTGGGGTCAGGACTGTGATGGCAATGGGGTACATTTCTCCATTAGCAACTTGAATGTTCTTTTTTTTTTTTTTTAAGATTTTATTTATTTATTTGACAGAGAGAAACACAGCGAGAGAGGGAACACAAGCAGGGGGAGTGTGAGAGGGAGAAGCAGGCTTCCTGCCGAGCAGGGAGCCCTATGCAGGGCTCGATCCCAGGACCCTGGGATCATGACCTGAGCCTAAGGCAGATGCTTAATGACCGAGCTACCCAGGTGCCCCTAGCAACTTGAAATGTTCTTATTTATGATGTAGAGGTCAGAGAAATTTTGGGGAATACATATGCAGCAGTCACTTCCAAACAGCACATGTCTCCCCTCTGGGTGCCAAGATCAGACTGAGTGCCAGTCAGTTGTGGAGCACTGTGTGTTGAGTCTTTTGAAATTCTTGGCCAAGAAATTCAATGTTCTTTATCACATTGTTTGCAGTGATGGTTATCTCCTGTAGTAGGGCATGCAAGATATGAGAGTTTTTCTTTTTAAGATTTTATTTATTTGTTTGAGAAAGAGAGAGAGAGTGAATGAACAGGGGGATGGGCAGAGGGAGAGGGAGAAGCAGACTCCCCACTGAGCAGGGAGCCCAAGGCACCTGAGCCAGAGGCAGATGTTTAACCAACGGAGCCACACAGGCACCCAAGATGTGAGAGTTTTGACTCAATTCTTGAGTAGCCCATAGTGGAGATGCTCCAGGCAAAAAGATGGCTCAGATGTGGTCAGATGCAGCATCCAAGTCCTCAAGATCTCCTACCAAGCTCTTGGCTTCCCTTTCAAGGGTGTCGTCAGGTCCAGCAGAGAAAGGAAGAATATGATAACATTTTGATGTCAGCCTTCACATTTTAAGGAAACACAGTTACTGGTAGGCTGTCCAGATCAATGATAGTCATTGAAGAGGACAAAGAGGAATTTAAATACTTTAAGGAAGTAGTTGGGCTACCTATCTGGTAAGGACTCACAAGACTGGCTAGGTAATATGAGTCTGCCCAATGCTAGGAGATATCAATAGGTCTGATCCCAAAGATGAAATTGGTGTCTTTTGGAATAACCAAAGAAAATGGGCAATTTTTTGTCATAGCGTCATCTTTTCTACCATATAGAAGCTGAGAAAAGGGTATGGTTATACGGAGGCTATCCTGATTAGGACTGTTCCATACATAAAACTTTAGTGCCTCCAGATAGCAGCACCCATGCTGGAGTTGTTTGATATAAGGTTGCATTTTCTTTGGGAAAATGATGAATAGTTACAAGTACTGTCATTAGAGTTGGCAGAGTAAAAGATATATAGTTGACCCTTGAGCAACACAGGGGTATGGGGCATCAACCCTCCACATAGTATTTATAGTATTATACTATAAAAAATCTGCATGGAAGTGGACCCATGCAGTTCAAGCCCATGTTGTTCAAGGTCAACTATGTAGACAGAAACTGGAACCTAGAAAATTCTTATCTGTGAAATTGCCAGAGAAATAAACATGACTCTTCTAAAAGTGGTCCAGATTGAATTTGGTTATTTGTTTAACTGATTTAAATAAAGGAAAAGAGCATGTGTGGGGAAAACAGCTAAGCCGTGGTTTTAAGGATGGGAAGAAGAATTTGAGGAAAAATGAAGGAAAGGGTGAACAAAGGCAACAATTTTAAGAAAGATGTTAAGGTTGAGTAATCTCAGTTTAGCAAAAGCCATCCAAAGGTTTGGGGGTCCTGAATATAGGTAAAATAAGGAATCTTATTCAGTAGGAAGGGCAAAAAAGAAAGACATGGTTCAAGAAAGTTTTGATACTAGTCAGTAATAGAAAAATAGAAGGAGGATAACAAGAAGAATACAAAGGAAAAATATGGAGGGGATTGAATATAACACCTGTGGATGATCTTGTTCTGGTGTGTTGGTTGGAAGCTGACCACTTTATGGTATCATACAGTTGTTCTTGAGAACGCAATCTACTTCATGTCATTAGAGGGGAGGAAAATTTCTTTTTTTCCTTCTTCTCTTCCAGGTTCCCTGACAAAAGATAGATTAACAAGAGAAAATTCATGCAGTGTACATTGTGTGAGAGAAACCTCAATGAAGAGTAACTCAAAGGGTTGGTTAGAACTTGGGCTTATATAGCATCTTCGCAAAGGAAGAGGACTTCAGGTTTCTAGGGGTGGTAAATTGTGGGAAGGCAAATAAAATATATAGAAAATTAGTGGAAGATAAGGGCTAATAAAGTTTACTATGTAGATTCCTCAGGACTGGTAAGGATCTATAGTTGTCTCCAGTGATTAACTTTTGTCTTTCCTGGTAGAAGAAGGGGACATTTATTTTAGGTAAATAGAGGGAAGGTGGAGAACTTTTCTTGTATCTGCTTCTTCTCAGTTGCCTTCAGCTCAAAATAATCCTTATGTCCAAGTGGCATATTTTGGGTGTGGCATATTCGGTCACCTACATCATCATCTGCTGCTTCAGGCCTTTCCAAAGACCTTCAATTTAAGGTTTCCTGTTGAGGTGGATTTTTATTTGAAGTAAGGCTTTTATTTATTTATTTTTTAGTTGTGAAATGTGAATCAAAGGTTGTATTCTTTGTTTTGGAGCAGTTTTGGTGGTAAGGAAGACAGTGTGTTTTGGTTGAGGGCCCCCCTCCCCAAAGTGTATCTACCCCTTTCATGTATAAAAAAGGGAAAGGGTATGAGTAATTAGGGACTCTAACAGTGGGAGAAGAAGATGGAGAGGATTTGACGTTTTGAGTTACAGGCATGGAACCCAATTAAGGAGGTCAGGGACATCTCTTTAGACATGACGTATAAGGGAAAGGCAATGGCAGAAAAGTTAGGGAGTCAATTCTGGCGATAGCCAACTAATTGTAGAAATCCTTGGAGTTGTCTTTTGGTGTTAGGGAGAGGGAAATTGATAATGGTGTTAATTTTTTTTTAGGAATAAAGTCTTTACTTCAGGGAGGATATCATGTGCTAGCACTTGAGGGCTGTTAATTGTTTTATGTTTAGAGATGTTATGTCCCTTTTGGGTAAGAGCTTGCAGTAAATACTGGGCATTGACAACCATCATTAAGCAGAGGTCATCTGTATACTGAATTCGGGTAATGAGGCTCAGATACCCTCAGAGGATGGACTGAAGTTCCTCAAAAGAGGTTCGCCTGAGTCATGAGTGGATGAGACTGAGCAGTGGGGGAAAGAAGATGGAGTACAGTGTAGGGCTGTGCCTGACCATTCCTCATCCCAGATCTTCATATCACCCCAAGTGCATGGTACTCTAAGAAAGAGGAGTATAGTGCACAGTAAAATTCTGCTGTGGGTAACCTGTCAGAAGAGTTCTTGTGGACTGGAGAGGGAGCTCCTGATGAGAGCCAAATTGCCACAGGGGTTTATTTATTCAACTGTAGTTAATGAGTCTCTACAGCAACTCCATAGGGGTCAGCCTGTACTATGTATGTGTGTAGATGTAGAATTAAAAGAAGTGAAGTTTAAAATCAACTAAAAAATTAAAGCCAATTACTTAAAATACTTAAAACAGAGAAATGGATTGAAGTCTGAGACAGAAATAAAACCCAATAGGGTAGGACCTTATCACTGTAACACAGCTAACATTTAGGATGAGAGAGAAAAAAAGTAGAGAGAGGAGGTTAAGTCTGAGGGTTTGTAAGGAGGCTGCTGAGGGCAGCTCAACTTCCCAGTAGACAATATTCCATTTAGCACAAGGCAGACCTTCATCCCACTTGTGACTGTTCCCCTGGTGGCTGTCACCCAGCCTTGCAATGAGAACTAGGCCTCAGTAAGGTCTGCATCCTGTGAGTATTGACCCTGTGCTAGACGCTGGTTAGATACTGATTATACAAAGGTGAAAAAGACGGTCTGCATTTAAAAGCACTTTTCAGCAGGGAGGCAGGCAGGTAAACAGCTATAAATTCAGTGTCATAAGGATTGTTTGAGACCTCCACACAGAGGATCCACAAGTAGGAGCAAAGAATTCTCTGGAGGTTTAGAGTTTTCCCAGATGTGACAAGTGAGCAGCACTCTGCAGATGAGCAGACAGACAAAGCAGGAAAGGGCATGGAGCTGAGAAAACAGTAAAAGCAAAGGTTCAGAGGACACAATACATACATTTTCCCTTCCTCCCTCCCCTCACTCCCTCCCTTGCTACTGATTCTGAGATGTCTGGTGTGGAAGGGGTGATAGTTTTCAAAGTGGTGAAAAGGTTGAGTGCCTAGAATATAGGTGGGGTTCAGAGTCCTGCAATGTGAGGATAGAAGAACAGGTTGGGCCTGGTTGTAAAGGGCCTTGGATGCCAATTAGCAGTTTACCACACATGCAGTGCTGCTCTCTCAAAGTTCAAGGGATAAAATCTTGTAGAAAGGGAACTCTGGCAGCTGTGGAAGGGGTATGTAAGGGCAAGAATAATGCGACACTGGTAGTCTAATGTGGAGGTAGTCTAATAGCAGGTCTGATGAGAGATGATTAATCTTAGAAATGGGTTGGGGTCAGACATTTCCAAGTAGAATTGGTAGAATCTGGTGGCCTGTGGAACTGGGTCTGAAAGGAGCATGTGGTGTTGTGGAGGGTGTGGACTTTATAACCAGGCCTGCCAAGTTCAGTGTGATGCTGGCATTCACTAGCTGTGTGACTCTGAGCCAGGGACAGACACGTTCAAAGTTCAGTTCTCTTCTGTAAAAATGGGCACAATGCCACTTACCTTTTTTTCAGCAGAGGTTGAATGACACAACGTATGTGAATCTAAAGTTTTGTCTGGCACAAAGTAAGTAATCCATACATTTGAGTGCCCTTCAGCAGGTGTTCAAAGCCTCCCACATATGTTTCATGTGCATCTTTCTAGGGGAAGTCTTACTCTCCTGTACCCATTCCCTCCCTCCAAAAATAATAGGGCTCTTCATTATTTCTCAGACATGGCCTATTCATTCTCGTCTCTGTCTTTACTCATGCTATTTCTTTTCTTGGAATATCCTTCTTCTCCTCAGTTCTCATTTTTCTCCAGGGCAGTCAATTCACCTTAAAGGCTCTGCTTCAAATTGTACCTCGTCTAAGAACACATCCTCAATTACCCCACGTGGAAATTAACTTTCCTTCCAAAGCATTCTATTGGAACCATTCTAATGACCCTTACACTATACTGCAATTTACCTGGCTATTTTAGGTATATATATTCTCTCTTTTAGGTAGCATCTAGTTAATTTTTCTATTCACTGTAGTATTTAATTCAGTGTATGGTGTTATCAAAAGTAGACATTTGGGGTGCCTGGGTGGCTCAGTTGGTTAAGCATCTACCTTCGGCTCAGGTCATGATCCCAGGGTCCTGGGATTGAGTCCACATAGGCTTCTTGCTCAGCAGGGAGCGAGCTTCACCCTCTGCCTGCCACTCCCCTTGCTTGTGCGCTCTCTCTCTGACAAATAAACAAATAAAATCTTTAAAAAAAAAGTAGACATTTTATGGATTAATATGATTGACTTGGGTAGAAAAGAGAGCAGTCAAGCAAGTACTAGCTATGGGGGCAGGAGGAGGACAACATGTGTCCTTGCTAGCAAGAAAATCAGAGGAGATGTACTGCCGCCAATCCTAATTTTATTACCCCCATTTCTAGTTCCACCTATGTAAATCACAGTTCCTCCACAGCATCTAAGTGTGGCAAAATTCAACATATAAGGCCAGTAAAGAGTGTTTCAGACAACACCATCCTACTAGTTTACTGAGTTTTTGGTTGGTTTGTAGGTTTCACCTGTTTTGTGAGCTACAGGCTTAATTTAGATGAGTGGCAAAGACGGTATATGCTCTAGTTCTTCCGTGTTATTTCTGTAAGAAAAATATATAGTATAAATATTATATATATTTAAATATACAAGTATATGTTTTATAAAAATATATAATATTTATACTATATAAAAATATATTAAAAATATGGGCGCCTGGGTGGCTCAGTTGGTTAAGCAACTGCCTTCGGCTCAGGTCATGATCGTGGAGTCCCGGGATCGAGTCCCGCATCGGGCTCCCTGCTCAGCAAGGAGCTTGCTTCTCCCTCTGACCCTCCCCCTTCTCATGTGCTCTCTCTCTCTCATTCTCTCTGTCTCAAATAAATAAATAAAATCTTTAAAAATATATATATATATTAAAAATATATAATATAAATATAAAATCACAATCTAGCCTAACAGCAGATCGTTTCAAAATTAAATTATCTGATTAAGTAGCACACTCTTTTTTCGCTTAGAAGTTTTAACTTATTAAATCTGCATGGCTTAATTTCATGATATTAGTTTGTGGTCCCTTTAAGCACAGCAAAAGTCACTAGAGGAAGATAGTGTTGAACTCAGCAGCCTGGAAAAGCAGCCTGTAATGAAAACTTACAGAGGAAAAACTAGCATTTGTGTAATGGACAACCAGATGTGGTTAGTTTTTCTTAAACTTATCTGTAAAGAAAAGCAATTTTTGAGAACAATCGCCTAATATTTGTATTGTATTTAAAAATGAAAAAGAAACAGCTATTGTTTATGTGAAAGATCTTTATTTTCTTTTGAACAATATTAAAACAAATAAATTATTGTGCAGTTCACTAACATACTGAGCACATATTAGTGTTAACCTTATAAATAAACGGCACTTCTGGTGCAATTACAGTAAAGTAATAGAGACAATTAGATAGTTATTTATCTTACCACCTTGTAAAATTGCCTGCTCATTTCACATTGTTCTTTTAATGTTCTTCAGTCATATTTAAAAAAAATGTCAAAGTCCCATCATGAAATGTACTTCTGTTGATTGACATATTTTAATTCTATTTACTGCTAATGACATCACCAGTAAATCACATTTAAGAGACATCTTTAAATATTACCCTTTATTCGTGTGCTTCACAGTGTCATAAGAAAGTGTTTTAAGTACCCCAAAGCAAATTAAGTAGAACTCTGATATAAACCTCCTTTACAGAGGAATAAAAATTGGGTAAACCAGAGCTTTTTGTTCTTGTTATTGTTTATTCTTTTTCAATGAGTTTATTCTGCTGTTATTTCTAATTATACAATTTTTTGAATTATATGATTTTGTAAGGAAGACTTTATAATTTTTTTTAGAAAACAGGCATGATCTAATTTTTTAATAAAAATTATAATGTAAAGTTAGCTTCTCAATGCCAAGTCAAAATTAAGTATGTTCTCTAAAGAACATTCACAAGTGCTCTCAATTTTTTCATAGACATATGTACAGAGAATCACAAGTATCAGCTCACCTGATTAGAATAATTTTCTTATAAAGAAAAACACCCTTCATATATCCTTTCACAAAGATACTATTGTATGATTAATGTTGAAACCCAAGTAAGCTGAACAAATGTTTAACAAATTTTGCACCCTGTGTTTTTTTATTTTCAAGCTTAAAATAAAAAAATCATGAAACACTATCAAATTGTCATAAATTGAAAGCTATACTGACATTGTGTCAATAAATGAAATATTCTTTGACATAAACTATAATACAAACAGCACACTTTAACTACTGGTTTTTTAAAGTAAATGTGAATTAGAATTTGGCTAGAATATTCTGATAGATAGTAAAAGTAAAATTATTTCATACATAATGTGAAAAGTTCCAGGTGTAACTGACAGTGATTTTTAAAATGTAAACATTTCCTTTCTTTTGTGTAGTTGTGTTATTGTTCAATTAAAAATAAAGTCCATGTGTGACAATTAAATATTATTCCATTTCTAATTCTCTATGTAGTCATGATAAGAATAACCAAAAACTGAAGTCAAAATTACATTCTAGATTTATTTGAAAATGCAGAAATAATATTAAGAAACCATCAGCTATACCTGAAATATTCCCTAAATTATTTTTGATTATCAATTGTATCAACATGAGTAATTTCATGAAGAGGTCTAGATGCTACATACAATAGTTTATGGTGTACAGACTCCTCAATCAAAAGTTTCTATTGTGTAAATATACTGAAATAGAACTTTCCTGAGATGAACTATCTTGCTGGTCCACAGAATAACTCTGTAAAACTGTATTCAGATTTTAATCTGAATTATAATCTAATCTGACATCCACCCAAGATGGGAGTTAATAATTTTCATCATCAGTTGATTTGTGCTAATTCTTCTTTTCAGTGGACCATTTATACATTTATTACTAAACCAATGTAGTCAGATAACTTGTGGAAAATGAAACTTTTCAGAAACAGCTACTTTAGGAGATACTTTCAAGTATAAAAATCAGGAATCCTTTCTATGCTTTTAAGGTATACTAACATTTAACTACTTGAAAGATACAGAAAATGCATTTAAAAAGTCAAGAAGTTTCCCAAATATCCATGTTGCTCATGTCAGAAGAGTTTTACATTTTAAAAGATCAATCAGAAAAATGTTAATTAGCTTAAAGGATTTTTTTTCTTTCATTCATATAACCAGGTAGGATCTCACTCATGTATTTATAATTAGGAAGTCATTGACATTAAGTAACTTCTTCTCATTGACTGATCTGTGAAATGCTGCTTAGGTAATTTTCAGACTTCATTATAAAATTTGTCCACTCCTGACAAATGTCCTCCATGGAGAATTCTGTACCACCATATTCCAGAGGAAGAATGTGTGGGAAATGCTGAAGTAAGTTTTGTTTGTAATTGTTCCCGTGCATGTGAATCTGAAATAGCCAAAATGTTTCAGAAGATATGCCCTCAGTCTCTCAGTAGATTAGATATATTTCTAATGTAAAATCAACACCATAGAACAAGGCATTTTAATGACTTTCAAGAGAGGAGAGCATGTATAGATACTGTGCCCTTTATTTCTCTGCTTATGTAAGAATTACACTTAAATTTCTATTGTGCTGCTTATGAGTCTAACCACCTTATTGTTTTTTATATGTATTTGTATTTGTATAACTATATAAGATTTATAGAAAGATATTCTGTCCTCTTTCAAAAATAGATTTTTTTTTAAAGATTTTATTTATTTATTTGAGAGAGAGAATGAGATAGAGCATGAGAGGGGGGAGGGTCAGAGGGAGAAGCAGACTCCCCGCTGAGCAGGGAGCCTGATGCGGGACTCGATCCCGGGACTCCAGGATCATGACCTGAGCCGAAGGCAGTCGCTTAACCAACTGAGCCACCCAGGCGCCCCTCAAAAATAGATTTTTAAAACTCTAAATAAAATTATTTTATATGGTCTATTCCCTAATGTACAGGTGATTCTTAGCAAAATATCTAACATCCTGAGACTGTTCTAGAGATGATAAAAATATACTTCCTGGTATTAGTTCATATGAATTAGAAGCATATATCTGCACACACCGTTATGTATATGGGGAGTAACTTATGTGGTACAGTTGATGGATACTCTTGGCTAGGACAGAATTGAGACAATTATGATGGTTGAGAACCTTAAATTTTCAAATATTTTAAACTATAAAAAGTGATCATATAATGCCATGAAGTTAAAATAAAGACTTAGAGCCTTCAATTAAAAGCACATCTTGCTAAAAATAAATAAGTACCCTTTTTCCATCTGCTAGTTCATCTATACATTCAATGATCATTTAAAAACAGCTACTGGGGTGCCTGGGTGGTTCAGTCGGTTAAGCGACTGCCTTCAGCTCAAGTCATGATCCTGGAGTCCCTGGATCGAGTCCCGCATCAGGCTCCCTGCTCGGCGGGGAGTCTGCTTCTCCCTCTGACCCTCCCCCCTCTCATGTGCTCTCTCTCAAATAAATAAATAAAACCTTTAAAAAATAAAAAAATAAAAATAAAATAAAAACAGCTACTGTATGCTAGGATAGGAGAATTGAAAAATGAATGAAACAAGTTTCCTGGAGTTGGGAACCTCAGAGTCCCAATTCTTGATTTCTTCTGAAATGTTTAAAATACCATCAGCTAATTGAAAAAAATTCCACTATTTCCTCAGAAGGGGGCAAATAAAAACACTCACAAGGTATTGCCAAAATGTTGAAAGGGAGGAGAATGGCTTGATTGGGTCCCCATCTCCCTTACTTTGGCAAGTCTGTTTCATGTCAATTACCTTTCACTGAAATGCTTCACCTACCTTCTCAATTTTTTTATTTTTCTTTCTTTTTTGCTCATATTCTCCTATTCATTAGGTTCGGTTCATTGTTTTTGTTTTTATTTGTCCAGAATATAACCCAAAATAGAAATACTTATTTTTAGATCTTTCAGAGTTAAACAAAACGTGTCAGATATTATCAAGCTACACTGAAGAGAGACAAAAGTGAACCCCGCAAAATTGACTTTTTTAAAAATGCTAGAATGAAAAGTGGCCATCTTCATAGGTGTAGTTCTTCTTGAAGACAGATAGAAATTCCTACTGGATAATCTCTACAAATTATCCTTTATAGATTAATGTAGAAGAGTGGTTGCCATTCTTGGGAATTCAAATTTTATTTTTAATACTTGAAAAATCCTAAGAGATATTAGATATTCACCTGAGATAAGGCTCCACAAGATAGGTAAAAACAAAAACAAAGAAACCCATCAAATCTCTTTGCTTTAATTAACATGACATTAAGTCACATACCTTGGGTATTGTGGTTTTCAGTTATGCATGTCTAATTTAAATACATTTATTTTTTATTTGCACAGATAATACATTCATATGGCTAGAAATCAAAACAAGATAAAAGATATACAATGAGATGCCTTGGTCCCTACTCAAACCTCATCCACCCCATCCACACCTCTACTCTATTACATATAGTTAGGTTGCTTTCTTGTATCCTTTTAATGTAAATACAACTAGAGATTCTGATTTCTCCCCTTTTTATACAAAAGGTAGTATACTATAAAAACTATTCTTCATTTTTTTATTTCACTTTACATCATGAAAGTCTTACTGTATTCCATTGTGTTGATACAGCTGTTTATTTAACCAGTTCCCTAATGATGAACACTTGGTGGTTTCCAATCTTTTGCTGCAATGAATCCTTTTGTATCTGTAATTTTGTTTATGTGCTGGTATATCTGTGGGATAAAATCCCAAAAGTGCAAAGCCTGTGATTTTGATAACTGTTATCACACTGCCCTCTATAGGGAATATACCATTTTGCACTCCCACTTCAATGAATGAGAGGCTGTTCCCCCCACAGCCTAACTTGATTTTCCAAATTAAAAAGGAATTTTAATTTATAAAAATGCTTTGTTAGACAAATACTTAAAACATTGGGCTAATTGTGGGGAGGGGAGGTAATAATGCAATCCTTAAATAAAAAGGATTGGAACATTTGGTACAGAAGAATAATGACTTGAATATGTTTTACTTACCCGTTCCTTAATTTTTTCAGTCAGGAATGGTTTAATCATGGAAAAGACAGCATGGAAAATTATTGGCTCATTTATCAAATGAATACCACGAACTTTTAATGGAAAGGAATCCTTTTGAAAATAAAGAAAAAAATTATTAATAACAAAGCATAAATCAATATATATTCCTATTGACCAGTCCCTTCTCTGAACACTTGCTTTACTTAGTGCAGTACCTAAAGTGGGATTTTATTTTCAGAATTATTTATTCCATCAACACAATATCCTGCTCTGCAGTTCACAGTCACTAGATTAAGGAAAGATCTCTGAAAAAGGTTTCACCTTATAGCTTAGGCAAAGTATTTTAAGAAAGACCTGCATCTTTTGTAAGTAAGACACAGAAAATATCTTTTCCAACCACATATAAATGTTCTTTCAACGAACCAGTGAGTCATTTGGATGTTTATATTTAACCATGTTCCCCTAATTTTTATTTTGAGAAAAAAATTAAAATCTCATAGAAGCTGAAGAAATAGTAAACACACACTTTTAAACTTCTGGCACAGGTATAGGTCTTTCACATCAAAGTAATACAGGTTTATTTAGAAAGCTTAAAACATTAAGAATTAAAAAAAAAACACTTCATCAATAGTTTTCCTACACAAAATGTGCTCACATACAGATTTCTCCCGCCAAATTTCTTTCATGCAAAATTCTTTTTTTTTTCCCCCTATGCATACCTTTTACAGATGTGTTATCAATTTGGAGCTTTTCCTTCCAGGTTCTTTCTATGAATAATTTTATTTTAAACATAATTGCCAATATGCTGTCTAAATAATTTGCACCCCGTTTTGTTTCATTGACATAATACAATTTTTACACATATCATGAGTTTTAATATTGTTGCGATAATCTATCAAATGGATATACCATAATTTTCCTATTTCTGGAAAAATAAACTGTTTCTAATTCTCATCTATAAAAATTGATCCTATAGTAACTATCTTTATTTATCGGAGGCAATGGTGGTTATAAACACAACTCCTACATTCAGATGACCTGAACTGGAATTCTTGCTTCACTGTTGACAAAATGTGTGTGCTTGGGCATTGCTATGTCACCCCTCTGACACAGTTAATTAATCTGTAAAATGGGAAAAATAATAGCTATAGGCTTGTTTGGTCATTAAAGGGTAATGCACTTGAGACATTTAGCAAAGTACTTGGCACATAATAAGCTACTATTGTTATTATATATGAAGTCTTTACTGTATTTCAGATTATTCATTGGCTAGGTCCCCGAAAGTAGAATTACCGGATCAAAGATGATGGCCATCTTAAAAACCTTTTAATTTCTGAAGGGATTGTATCAATTTATACCCACCAAGAATGTAACATTTTATTGTACCATTGCTATAAATATTGTTTTGAGTCAATTTTTTAATTTAGGAAGAAAATATTAATAACAGAAAGAGAAAGTTACCACGCTATTATTTAAATGTATAAATTCTGTAGTTACTAATTTTGAACCTATTTTCAGTTTCTTGCAACAGTCTTTCTTTTATGAATTAATAGCACTTTATTTCCTCTTAGCATTATTGAATTCTATGTGTCATTTTAAAATTATTTATTTTCTAATAAATGTATTATACTCTTGCTTTGTTGAACATATAACTAAATTGAAATCTATTATTTGGAATTAGTATCCCAAAGAGTTAAAATATACACTTACTGTAAGAACAGCAGCAATCTTCTTGGCTACGGATGGGGTGATTTGAAAAGCATGAGAAAACTGCCAGCCTTCTAGATCAAAGATAGCCTTGATACCATTCCGTTGCGTTTCTACCTCCTGTACAATAAGCTCGGATGTGATTAGACTTACGCGAAAAACATCATAAGCTGTGAAAACTTTGGGGTCCCATTGTGCTAAAAAAAATTTTAAAAATAGCATATCTCAGCATAGTGTAAGGATTCAGGAAGATTTACAAAGGGAAACTAATTCTTTTGAGACTTAAAATGTCAGTAGAAATAAAAACATGTACAAAGAGCGTGAATTGAATAATGGATCAATTTGGTAGTCCAAAAACATGTTCCTGCTATTTCCTCTATCCTCAAATCCCTAGGGAAAAACAGATAAGGGCATGGGGGAGAAGAGAATGAATACAGGCTGGATTTGATTGCCAGATGAAGCTATAGCCCAAAACATTCAGGAGAGGGTTGTGGCTAAAGAGGAAAATGTCCCCAGGTATGCTCCCAGCTCGGAGGTGTTGGAAATGGGAAAAGCAAGGGCTTTTGGATGATAAAGGATTATAAAGAGTAACTAAGGTCCCTATAGTAACCGAAGAGGTTGCTAAGGGAAATGGATGAAGAGCAGACTGGCAGGCTGATGTATCAGACACCCCTCGGTGGCAACAGCACATAGCTGTCATGTCTGCACAGGCCAGAACAGTAAGTGTGGGCTTTGGAAAAGAGCCAGGGAAGCACTCTGGTAGCTGCCTACACCCAGGGGAAACAACAAAGCATTACTGACATTCCTGTCCTCTCCCCTCCCCCACCATCCCTGGGCAGGCCAGGGCAAGCAGAAAGGACAGTAATGGACAGGCAAACAGGTGATCTTAAAAGAAGATACACATTCACTAAGTATTATAACATTTTTAAAAATACACACAAAGAAGAGGGGAACCACACTCAATAGACAAAGACATTAAAACCTAAGGAAACAGTTAATAAAGCAAGAGACATTAAAAAGAAGCAAGATAGTTTCAGTGAGGGAATAAAAGGGTAATGTAGGCTATTATTATAAGAACAGGTTATTATTTAAAAGAATCAGTTGAGATCTTGGAAATAAAAAGATGATAATTCAAGTAAATCTCAGTTGATGGGACAAATAGCAGAAAAGACACAGCCAATGAGTGCATAATGGTTTGGAATACCAAACTGAAAAGAGCCAGCAATTGATATGTATGCATCAAAAGACTCATGCAGCTAGAGACATGCAGCTAGATCCAGAGTTTTGACATCCAACTAATTAGAGTTCTGGAAGGAAATAATGCAGGGAATAGGGAAGAGGGGAAAGAGGAATAACAGTAGAGAAAAATGTTCCAAAGCTGAAAAAAATGCAAGTCTTCATACTGAAGGTTCCAAGGAGCGCCTAAGGAGACAAATGAGAAAGGGGAAAGAAAAGATTCATGATTAAGTAATGGTAAAGTTTCAAAATACCAAAGTTTCTGGCTTGGGCAACTGGGTAGAATGGTGGTACCATTTATTGAGAGAGGAAACAGTGAAAGAGAAATGTTTTGGGAGGAAAAAATCGTAAGTAGTTTTGGACACGTAAAAATGGTGAATGAGAGACATCCAACTGGAGACAGTTGGAATAGGGAGCTGCTCCTACAGATCCCTGGGGACAGGAGATGGTGGGGTGAAGACAGAAATCTGAGAGTTGTTTGTACTTGCATGGCAGCCTGCAACAGGGATTATCTTAGGTCTACACAGAAAGTAGCATAAGAAGAGGAAGTGCCCTAAAGAATTTCAGAATTGAAAAGGTGGTAGAACAGGTGGTGCCAGTAAAGGAGACTCAGAAGGAGCAGCCAGTTTAAGTCAGGAAAACATCAGGAGAATGTAGCATTAGAAAAGCCAAGGGAAGAGGATATCTCAAGAAAGAGGAAGTGGTTTGCTGTGTTGAGAGATCAAGTAAAACAGAACTAAACATGTCCACTAGATTTGGTGAAAAGAAGGTCACTGATGATTTGTTAAGGCCATTTCAGCACAGAGGTGAAAGTGAAACGAGGCCAGGGTGGATTGAGAGGAATTGTGAAAAACTGTGAAAATATGGATGGTGAACATCACTAATTTGAGATGTTTGGCTGAGAATGAGGAGTAGGGAGATGGCTGGGGTGGAGGCTGGAGGATCTTGTGGGATTGAGAAGGAGTTTTTGTTTTGTTTTGGATGGCTGACCCTTAATAGATTTAAATGTTGATAGGGAGTGTCTTCTAGCAAGGAAAAAATCGAAGATAGAAAAGAGACAATCAGAAGTATTCCCAGAAAGGCATAATGGGATTGCCCTTTGCTTTTTAAGAGCCTCAGCTGCCTGGTAAGAATTTGAGTAATCAATTCATGGATAACCCAGCTCAAATATACTATACTACTTCAGACATTGGCAGAAAAGCTAAAATGGTGAAAAATACAAGCAGAATGATTGAAAGTCTGCAGTCAAGAAAATAGTTACCGGCCTAAATTTCCAAGCTCACCAACATAGTTGTCTAGACCTGTGCTGTCCAATGGGGTAGCCATTAGCCATGTGTGGCTATTTAAATTTAAACTAATTAACATTAAATGAAATTAAAAATTCAATTTCTTAGTTGCAAAAGCCACATTTCAAGTGCTCAATAGCCACATGTGACTAGTGGCTACTGTAGAACAATTTCATCATCATAGAAAATTCTATTGGATAGGGCTGGTCTAGACTCTAAGCTCCCTTAAGGCAAAAGGAAAATATGACTTAACTTCTTCATTCCTTTTCCAGCATCTATTTAATATTTATTGAGTGCTTATTATATATCAAGTAATGTTCTAATTATATTTCATGTGTATTACAGGATTTAATGCTCACAGGAACCCCGTAAGATAGGTTTTTACTATGCCTGTTTGACAGAGAAAATGGGATTACGGGTACATAGCTGCCCACGTAGCTAGAACATAGCAGAGCTGCAGTTCCAACCTGGGCAATGTGCTGTAGAACTTTAACCCTAAGAACTAAGCCATAGTCAAAACTTAATACTCACTGTTAAATTTTATTTTTGCTGCGACAGTATAATAGTTTCAAAAGGCATAAAATTATATCTGGCTGGTAGGCTAATAGTGGCAAAAACTGAGTTTCACCTTGTGTTGCCCTGATGGACTGGAGAAAAAAGGTTCTGTGCATTTTCACTGCAGAGATGGTACCTAGGGAAAGGTGGTTATGCTAATGTTCTACCCAAAACCTCTACCACAGATTTCCTTTTTTAGTTTCTCCCATTAATTCAATTACATTTAGGAAATTTATAAATCTTTATCCTATCCTTTCCTTTTACTCCTAAACCTCTTCTGAGTTTTCCCTTTGCACCCTAGAATAAGATCTTATTCTACATAACACACAGGAAATTTGCTGCATGCCCTTCTGTTCTGACCATCACTAACTTATGTGTTTTCTGTTTTTGTTTTTTTTAAGATTTTATTTATTTGACAGAGAGAGAGCGCACAAGCAGGGGGAGCAGCAGGCAGAGGGAGAGGGAGAAGCAGGCTCCCTGCAGAGCAAGGAGCTGGATATGGGGCCTGATCCCAGGACCCTGGGATCATGACCTGAGCTGAAGGCAAATGCTTAACCGACTGAGCCACCCAGGGACCGCCCCAACCAACATGTTTTCTTGATTTTAAAAACAGTATACTTAAATGTTAATGTACCATAAGAAACCCTCTCACTAAGCAATAGAAGACAATTGATGCAGTGTTAAGGTATGTATGTATGTATTTATTTATTTATTCATAAAGCTTTTATTTTTAAATAATCTCTATACCCAACGTGGGGCTCAAACTCACAACCCCGAGATCAAGAGTCGCACGTTCCACTGACTGAGCCATCCAGATGCCCCCAGTGTTAAGGTATTTATGATCAAAGTAGCACATTAGTTTTTCACTATGAAGATGTCATTTTTACTTCTTAACTTGCCCCAGGTAATTTATGCACAAATTTGAAAAAACTCCAGCCAGGCAGTACAGAGCCAGGACACTTGCAGAAAGAGCCCCCTGAAGGTTTCAGTTTTATGTTCCTGGGACCTTTGAGTAGCATTGCCAGATAAAATATAAGACTCCCTGTTAAAGCTGAATTTCAGATAAAAAACAAATAATTTTTTAGTATGTATGGAGCATACTGATACTAAAAAATTATATCCTGTTTATCTGAAATTCAAATTCAAACTGGACATCCCATATTTTCATACACTCTATGGTTACTTGCTACATAAAACATAGATAATATCGTCACTCTGGCAACTCTACCTCTAAAGAACTTGGGGAACTACATTCATCATCCTATAACACTGGTGGGGCAACAAAAGGACAGGGCAGACATTGTGACATCTGTTTTATGGACAGTGACTTCACGACTGACCCAATTGTATCTGACACATAAGCAGGAGCAAACACCCGGAATCATTCTCCTCGGTCTTCTGATACCCTAAAGAATTACATGCAGTGCCTTCTTACAAGATCATAAACAGTTGAGTTACAAGCAGGTATCTTATCTATAATCAGGTAGAAAAAGCAAATCTATAAAGAGGCCACGAGAGGATGCTGGGAGCAGTGTGAGTCCTTCTTCATTACATGCCATTTTTAATCACACACAGGTCTAAGGAAGGGGCAGTCACACTACAGGAATACTAGGAAGGCCTAACGGTGAAAAGGGGAAGCTATGACAAGAGGGGTATGTGGAATACAGTGTCTTCAACGCTACTCAGGGATGCCGCTTTCCCACTGGACCTTCCCCTGCCCCAGAGAATGAGTCCCTGGCTCCTCAGCCTCGGGTGTTATCCAACTAGCCATTCACTCACTCCAGAAATATTTAATACATACCTACCATATACTAGGTCCTGGTTTCAGTGTTAGGATACAGTGAACAGAACAGACAAAATCCATGCTCTCGTGGAGCTTGTGTTATTACTGTTCAGAATTCTTATTTGGATTTCCTACTAAGCATTTTCTAAACACTTTACCTTGATCTTTTTCACCTTTCCCCCCATATTTCTCTACTCTGCTTTCTTTCTCTCTTATTTTATACAGCTGACTGTGTGGAAGAACGGAAGCAAGCTTTTTGTTGGTTTCTAATTTTCTCACAGTTGCCAGTTTTATTATATTTGAGGGACATTACAATCTAAAGTAAACCTAAGTTAAAGCCTGAAAAGCAAAATTCTTAAATATGGACTCATAAAGCTTTCAATATGGCAGCCAAGAAAAAGAAAGAAAAAGAAAAGCAGTGCTGTATATGACTTACCGATTCTGTAAATAAGAACTTTGCTGCCAGTGGGATCTCTGGCTCTCAGGACTCCGAGGTAACCAGCCTTCAGAAGTCCCAGAATACTTCTAGGGCACAGATCTGCACTTATTTCTGGACATTCTGCTCTCCACTTATAATAGTTTTTCAGTAACTGAAAAATAAAATAAAAATTGACTACAGATGTCATACATGGTAAGCACCTTGTAAAAACGGAAGCAAAGCCTTGGCATTATGTACGGCCCTTACCATCCATTATGTTCAGGATTTTAATCTGGGGTATTTTTTTTTTCATTGTAAAAATTTAAGTTCCCGTCATCAAGCATTGCAGGTGATAAGACTTCATCACAAATTCAAAGTTGAGTAATTTTCATTTGTCTCCTATGGTTGGTAGACTCCAAAGATAGCTACCAATAATACCTCCCCTCCTGGTAGACACATGCCATTTGTCCCCTTACAGGTGGAATCCAGTTGATTCCTCCCCCCAGAATCTGGGCCAGCCTTACATTTTGCTTTGGCAGAAGTGACACTGTGCCTTACATTTTGCTTTGGCAGAAGTGACACTGTGCTAGTTTAGGAAGGCTGGGACTTTCTACATTTGCTTTTGGGGACCCAGAAACCACATCAGAATAAGATTACTAAGTCTATGTGGAAAGAGGCACTAGACAACTAGAGCCCATCTTGGTCTGGTCTCAGCCAAGTTCCCATGTGATGCAATGTGGATCACAGATGAGTCATCCCCACTCAGCCCTTGCCCAACTGAGAGAATCACAGACAAATAAATAGTTGCGGTTTAAGCCACTAAATTTGGGGGTGACTTGTTACTCAGCAATAGCTAACTGAAACATCTACTGTTAGTCCCTTCTGAAATAAGGAAAAATAGAAATCAAATGAATTAGCTGTACAAATATTTTTGGAGCATCTACATTGTTCTACACACTGGATAGGCACTTGAGTTATAGCCATGAACAAAATAAAATGCCTGCGCTCATTGGGGCTGACCTGCTGGTGACAACTGGATCATACATGCCATGCTTTGTAGTGAAAAGTTAAATTCCCAGGCTGCTTCACCAGAAAAACCTTGACTCTACCACATATCACCTGTGTGATCTTGGGTAGTTGTCAACGTCTAGTGCGTTGGGGTCCCTGGGTAAGGGTCTACGAAATCACCAGGACACAGGGGATGCAGAGCAAAGGCAGCACTTGCAACTGCATACTGCCGTTTATTACTCACACAGCTATATACTCGCAGTGATCAGATAAACATAACAATGTATACTTAAAGTATCAAGCCAACATCCGTGAAGAAAGATACACGAAATTCACTAAGAACAAAATACATCCTGTTTATGCTTGCAGAATAAAGAATTCTCTTAGCCACCCTTCCTTTGGAGACAACATGTTCTTTGTCTTTAGAAAGAACACTTCTAATTAGAAAGATACACTTTAAGCGAGGCAAGAGCCACTTCCTGCTGATCCAGGCATTTAGAACTTGCAACATGAGATAAGGGGAAGAGAACATTTTCTCCTCCTGGCCCAGGCCTGCCTGGCCGTCCTTAACCTCAGTGCAGTCCTCAAATGATCTGGGCCTGCAAGGGGCTTACAAGCCTATACCATCTCAGGTAGTTATTTAACTCCTTTGTGACTTGTTTCCTCCATATCTGCTTGCAGGATTAAACGTAAAGCATACATGGACATAATGAGTGGTAGTTACCCCTGCTATTGTTGTAATAGGAAAGTTATTTGGATTTATTGCTCATCTGAGTATCTTAGTGCAGGTTTATGTTAAAGATAACTAGAATTTTTTGGTTTCATTTTCTTTCCTACAAAAAAGAGCTAAATCAAAGATATAAAGGAACATCTCTATACCATTGCTATACTTTCTACTAATAGAAAAACAATAAAAATCAGCTTTGTTTATAGTGGTATGTATTCTGAGCAGAACAGTAAGCCCAGATAGTAGGTCTTGGTAAAGTATGGTCTGAAGGAATCCTGTTTTCTTTTCATTTTAAAAGAACCACCAATAATGGTTACTCTGCATTTACAAGAAATACGGATATTGCCAGTATATTGTGGAGAATACTAAAATCAATGCATTTAAAGTTTATTATGGTTTAATTTTCCTCTTCACGATGTTTAGCATTCTCAATTTTTGTAAAATGACAATATGTTTGGGTTTTGTTGTTTTGTTTTAAAGATTTAATTATCTTGAGAGAGAGAGAGCACAAGAGGGAGGGGCAGAGGGAGAAGGAAGGAGAATCTCAAGCAAACTCCACGCTCAGCGTGGAGCCTGAGGGAAGGCTCGATCTCACGACCGTGAGATCAAGACCTGAGCTGAAACCAAGTGTCGGAGGCTTAACCATCTGCACCACCTGGGCACCCCAACAATAAGTCTGTTTTGAGTTTAAAGAGGTGGGAAATGGAAGTTTAGATGAAAGGAAGGGACGAATTTCATATTTGAGAGTCACTGGAATAAACATGACAGGTGTGATCACAAAGTAGGGATGACCTGGAAGAGAGAGAACAAATATAAATTTAAAAGCCAAGTAGAGGGTGAAATTCCAAACCTGGAGCAACGTTAATGGCTGGCAAGGGCTGGAGAAAGAGAAAAGCTGGCTGGACTGGAGGAGCCTTGACACCATGGTGCACAGAAGGGAGGAAAAAATTATGTATGTCTCCTGCCCCTCTCTCCTCTCTCTCTCTCTCTCCGATGTTGTCTTTCTAACTTTCTCTATCTCTGTCTTTCTCCCTCTCATTTCTTCATTTAATAAACTTTTCTGAACTCTTTTAAAAAAGAGAATGTTGCCATGGGCTGGATAAAACTGCGAGGTAGGAAAGAAAAAAGTCCCTAAATTAGCCAACAAAGAAATAACTGGTGACCTAAATAGCAATTTCCAAAAGCAGAAAGAACAAAAGGTACATTGTAGATTCTGATATATTCATTCTACTCTTTTGAGTTTCTCTTCCTCCTCCTGTCTTAGAGGGCATCAGAATAAGTGTTAAAAGAATGTTACAGTGCTCATTACTTTGATAGCTCCCTCAGATACAAAAATAGTCCTTTTAATTCTGTTTCAAGCAAAACGCTAGAAGCAGCATATTAGCTCCTATATAAAAATAACGATTTTAATTTCCCATGGAATCATAGAAATTGTAGCTTCATTAAAAGGGATCTTTAGGTAACAGGCAGGGTCCTCAGCTTATTCATCTCTGCAGAATGCTGGGCACCCAGGAGATAGGTACAAGTGTTGAATGAAAGAATAAATTAATGCATGAATAAACCAGCCGAATTCACACACTTGAAAAGCTGACTTTTTCATAAAAGCGTGCAAATCACTCTCCTGCCTTTGACATTTAACTTTTGCAAATTGAGTATCTAAACCTGGATATTTGAGCATTACTTTTCCTCTGACAAATAAATTCAAAACTCGGCTGACATAAATAAGTTATGTAAATAACACAAACTGCTACTCAGCAATTCTCAAACAAATATCAGAAGTCCACAACAACAAAAAAAACTGGCAGCAGGTGAACATTCATTACTGGAAGGCACCTGTTTTTGCTCCAGTTAGGAATAAATAAATGTAAAAAGTTAGGGTTTATTTTAACTATGCTTTGTAGTAGAGTCAGTTTCTTCTTACATTTTTCATGTGCTTTCAAACAAAATAACAGCTATAGTTGTGCTGCATTTACAGGGTTTAATGGCATCATTTCAATTCCTTCTCACAGCCATCTTGAGAGGTAACTACTGTTATCCCATGTTATGGATAAGAATAGTAAAGTTCAGAGAAGTTACACATTTGTTTAAGGGCAGTAACTATCAGGAGCAGAGTCACTGACACTGACATGTGATATGACAAATTCTACAAAAGAAGCTACAGGAAGAGTCAATGGATTTTTGAAAGCTTCAAAGAACTTTGGGGAAACCGTAAAAATACTTAAAGGATAAAAAAACTTGCCACATAGAGCAAAAACATAGGGAACTGAACTAGTCACTTATAAAAGACAGGAATTCACAAGAACATGTAGGACACACAGAGGTTAACAGTTGGCCGTTTTATGTTCATTGTTTTGAACAGAAGGGGCAAGTGCAGTAAGTATACTTGTGAGCATAGGCTCTGCAGAGTTCAACCCAAGTTCAAATCCCTCCTCTACCACTTAATACCTGACTTTGGACTAGAAACTGCATCTCAGTTTCTTCTAAAATGAGAAAATAATGAGATGATCCACACAAACACTATTTACCCAAATACTTGGTACTCTATAAACTTTTAGAATCATAAAAACCTCATTAATTCACTGTATCTTCAAATACAAAAACTAGAATAATGAGAAATTTCATTGTAACTGAGGGGCTTATCAAGCTTTCTTCATATACTAAAACTATAGGGCTTTTATATTATAAATAAGGGGGTTTGAGTTAAATTAGCTGCCTTTATGGAGGAAATTGAAAAAAAAAATAGTTTCACACTCTAAGCCTTTCCCTTTCCTTTCCAGTTGGCAGAAAAGTAAGGCAAAGAGTTCACAAACAGAAACTTGATCCCTATCCAGTGGATTTAGACAGTCTTGCTAACCAATTCCTCAAGGACATGGTGAAATGAAAACAATTCAGGAAAATAAAGAATACAGAAAACAATATATATAACAGCTGCTGGAGGTAACTTTTATTCCTTCTTGTGTTTAGACATTCTTTTGAAAAGCAGCTAAAATGAAATCAGTAAATCATACACTTTTTTATTATTAGTGATCTCTACACATTTATATGTTTAATGTTTCATTTAAACTGCACTCCTCATGGGACCTAAGATTGTCTTTATATTTAGTAGTTGCTGAGTAAATATTAGTTTATTACCCATGATGTTGGGATACCTGAGTAGCCATCTGACGAAACAAAAATAAAGTCAGATTCTTATTTCATTCCTAACATCAAAATAAATCCCAGTAGGTTAGCAACTCCAACATTAAAAAGAGACATCATAAATTACTAGAGAAAATTTTGGAGAGGAGAAGAGCTTATAAAACCCAGAAACAATCAAAGAACAATCTAATCGATACATGTGATTACATAAAAATGTTTAAAGTCCGCACAGAAAAGAAAAATAGTACAAGCAATGTCAAAAGACAACAAACTAGGGCAAAGGCTTATTTTCTTTAATACATAAAGATATTTTATGAGTAAAAAATGTATATGTATATTTTATGTGAACAAAATGGAAGAAAATTAACAAACTGCAAAAACAGCTAACTGGAAAATAATCTAAAAATTTTAAATATATGAAAGATGATCAACCTCACTTTTAATTAAACAAATGCATATTATAATGAGAACCAATTGCTCACCAAGCAGGCTGACACAGATCATAATGTTTGATAGTACAGTGTAGGTGATAATATGGAGAAAAAGGCACAATTTGTAATATAAAAGTGATAAAATTAGTGCAAATGCTTTGAAGGACAGTTACATTCATCAACCCTGAAAATGCATACCTCACTTCATCCAGGAACTTTACAGGTTGAACTTGTAAGGATATATTCCTATTTTTGCACAAAGACAAATGTATAAAGAGATACTACTCCTATTTTTGCACAAAGACAAATATATAAAGAGATATCCAGTTGGTGATAGAAGAAATCCCATTTGTCTTGTTTACTGCATTTTGTGTACAGCCAGGCAAATTGTAAGAGTTCAAAAAATAATCACTGAATGAAGGAAAGAACAGCATGCGTGGGCATTGCCATTGGCTGAGGATAACTCCTCTATCTAATAACAGGGGACTGGTTAATAAATTTAGATATAATAAATCCATACAATGGAATAGTACACAGCCCCCAAAAAGAATAAGATTTATGAACACATACTGAACTAGGCTGATCTCTATGATAAATTAGGTAAAAACAAAAACCAAAAACCAAAACCAAACAAACAAGGCCAAAACATATGCTTGTGTGAGCACAGACTATACCTAGAAAGATAAACAGGTAACAGTAACTGATTCTGAGTAGAGGACCAGCAAAATGAAGGTTTGGGGTGGGGAACTTTTTTCCTTTATACAGTTACTTTTAGAAACTTACTTTGCACTCTTTACTGTTCATAAAAAAATCACCCATGCTCTTTACTTTTTCAATTAAAAATTAGTTATCAACAGCAACAACAAAACTCATACTGGGTCATGTTATGATTCTGCACTGGTATACTTTCCCTGTCTCCCACTCCCAATATGACACCGAGGAAGCCCCTTGGCCGAAGGGCTAGATCAGGTTCAATTGCTGAGTGCTTACTATATTGTCAGGCTCTGTGCTGGGTACGTGTTGTTCTGCTAAACTGGTTAATGTTCAATCCTCAGAATCAGTGAGGTAGGCTTTCTCACCCTTATTTAACAGAAGTGGATGCTGAGCCCAAAGTGACATAACTCAAGGTTACATCCCTCTTTTTTGGTCCCTGTTTTCCTATCACCCCTTCTTCAACCATCTGTAACATACCTGGAAACACAAAAGAACCACCTCATCCCGCACCTTTCCACTCAAAATATATTGGACCGCTTTACTGTCCTGACATTTAAGTATTATTATTAATAATGGCACTATTTTGCTAGAATTTGGCTTCAGACCCTCCGTTTTACTGGCAACTTCATTTTTCCCACCACAGGTGGAGTGATCTGCTAAAATGTGATAAATCTAGGTTTCCTACTTCGAAGCTGTTACTCTGTTTTACATCGCTGGCGTCGGGCCAGGGACAGGAAAGACATCCCTATTCTCCCCCCCCCACCCAAAAAAAACAAACAAAACAAAAACAAAAACAAAAAAACTTGATAGGTTTCGGAGACTCATCTAGAGCGCAGTTCCAGCGTTTGGGGTCAAACGGGCCATCACCGCAGGGCGCTCCAGCTTTTTCTAGGTTTCCTCTTTCCGCGACTCCGAGGAACTGCAAGGAGCGGCGCGGGAGTTCTCAGAACACCTGCAGCCACCGCGCCCGCCGCCGGTGCGTTAGGAGGGCGCGTAGCCAGCCGCCAAGGCTCGCAGGCAACTCGCGACTTCCCAGGGGTCTGGCCACGGCGCTGGCCCCCGGCCCTGCCCGCGCGGGGGAACGCAGCGGGCAAGCGTGCTCACCCGCCAGGCCAGGTCGAGGTCGAAGTCCCGGGCGCGCAGGAACCGCAGCAGGAAGGAGTCGGTGAGTGGCAGCGGCGGAGCGCCCGCCGCCCGGGCTCGGCGCCGCAGCTCGGCCAGGCCGGGCTGCAGCAGCGGGGAGTGGTCGGGCAGCGCGCTGAGCTGCAGCCCCGCCGCAGGCCCCGGCCGCAGCTCTGCCATGCCCGCCCCGCGCTGTCCCCCGCCAACTTCATCGGGGCGGCGGGGAAAAGCGCGGGCTCCGCGCCACCCTCCGGCCCCTCCTCCGGTGGCGGCTGCCCAGCGCACACCCACCCTCCCGCCCCGCCGGGCCGCGACGGGCCTCTCGCCCCCGCGAGTGGGTGGGCCCGCGCTTGGACCCACGTGGTGTCCCCACGGTGCAACTCCTTCTGGAAACCCGGGGTGGTAACCCGAGCCTCTCCTTCTTCAGTGAGGGAAGTCGCGGTGTTCACCGTCAAAGGGAAGACGTCAGAAAGTTTGCCTACACTGAGAGCGATGAGTTGGGACGTTTTTCACACACACACACACACACACACACACACACACACACACATCTGCTAGAACAAATGTTTCCGTCTTTTTCTCCCTTTCCTGCCGCCTTTCCTCTCTCTTTTCCTTCCTCCCTCCTTCTCTCCTTGCTTTTCCTTCCTTCTCACCTCCCTCCCTTCCTTCCTTCCTTCCTTCCTTCCTTCCTTCTTTCCTTCCTTCCTTCTCCTTTCTTTTTCATCTTGGACCTGGAAGGAGCCTTAGGACAACCAGTTAATGGCACTGTGGCCGACTCATTACTAAAGCTTCCTCCTTACTCTTATTAAAGCTCCAAGCTGACTTCCCACCCCAAACTGTATTATCACAGTGGTTTCTAAAATAAACATGCCATAATGCCACATTAAAAACTCAATACTCTGAGCCCCTTGCACCAAATCCAGGCAGTCTTCTCGGTTCTCGGCATTTTATCCTGTTAGTGACACATACAAATGAATGTCTAGCAAGTGCCAAACAAAAGTTGTAAACACCATATACTTCCTCCATTACCCTGCACCACCGTGTCTAGTCTTTCAATGGACAGTCTAAAGATGGATGACCTCGTCTAAGTCATCCCAGGTAATGATGAATCAGGGAAATGATGTGGAAACCAGAACGGGTGCTAAATTAGGCTTTTCTTGATCTGTACCAATTGCAGCTATCCTAGAATTGACCTGAGTCTCCCAGGGGAATCCATGAGACTAATTCTTACTGAATATATACCATGTGCCAGGTAAATGCTAGAATTGCACAAACAAATAAAGCCAAATCTTTGCCTTTAAGAGAGAGTGGTGAGGGGCGCCTGGGTGGCTCAGTCAGTTAAGCCTCTGCCTTCGGCTCAGGTCATGATCCCAGGGTCCTGGGATTGAGCCCCATGTCGGGCTCTCCGCTCGGCAGGGAGCCTGCTTCTCCCTCTCCCACTCCCCCTGCTTGTGTTCCCTCTCTCGCTGTCTCTCTCTCTCTGTCGAATAAATAAATTTTAAAAATCTTAAAAAAAAAAAAAAGAGTGGTGAGAAGGACTGGCATTTCCTTCATTAAAAGAATAGTTACTGAATTGCTACTGTTTCCAGACTTTGTTCAAGGTGCAGAGGGTAACCTGTGAACAAAGCAGAAACACCTGTCTTCAGGGACTTTTCATTCTTGTGGAGGGAGACAGGCAATAAACAAGATTTTTAAAAAGTGATAAAATATGGCATGAGAGATGGTGATCATTGCTATGGGGAAACAAAGCGATGAAGGGGGATAGCACCTCAATGGAATGTTTGAATGAACACCCGGAAGAGGTGAGGAAGGGGTAGATCATGCAAAGCTTTACTCAGAGCTCTGGATAATACAAATGCAAGGGAAGCCAGTCTTCTCTAGTAGTCTAAAGTGTTTAAAAGTGAATTAAGAGCGTATATACAGCATGTTCTTCTCCAAAATTGTTTCAACACATTTTTCTACTTATTCTTAGAAATCAGCATCTGCTTTTTTGAGAGTGGGCAGAAAGTTCAGCAAGAGATCATGGACATAGCTGTAGTATCCTTTTTTGGAGGTGTGCCATGTGTGGGCATGACGTCCAAATGTGTTATTTCTGCATCTGTGAAACTCTTATAAGACAAACACAAAAGAACAGTGACCGATTGATTGCCATTAAACTCGGTGAAAATGGAACCAACATAGAGCCTAGATGACCAGGAGAAATGGCTCCTAAATATTCAAGAGGTGACAATTGGTAGCAGTGGATATCTGTAACAAAATGTGGAGAAATTCCAGTGTCTGCAGTTAGTTCCGTTGACGAAAAGATGGCAAAGTTAAAGGAAAGAGAAAGAAAAGAAATTGGAGCAGTGGTGTAGACATAGAAGGTGAGACTCCTGCCCTAAAACTTGATTATTTGTTGTTAAATAATGCAGACCGTGCTTGTGTCTTTCAACAATGTATCTTGGGTCTGTATTAAAATTTTGGATTTCTTAAACAGATTTTCGGGAGATGTGACTCAGTTTTTGTTTTGAAGTGTTTTCAAACTTGCTATGCTCATATTTCACTTTAGTGAGCTCTCATGTTTACTGAAAATCCATCTAGACCTCTGGTACAAAGATTCCAAGAGGGTTTTTGGAATTAATGGTATGAGAAACAAAATTATGGAGGAAAAGTTTGTTAACATTTGTACAACTAGCTTACAATTTACTCTGAAAATATTTTACAATTAATTATTCATTAACACACAATCATTCATAAGTATACCAATTCATTTATTTTACTTTCAACTTCACAAGAAAGACATAAATACTACACTGCTAAGAGATAACTTTCAAGAAGGGGTAAAATTATGATTCCAGCAGACATAAAAGTGAACATGTGTTAGAACTTTTATTTAACTTGTGAGCAGGGAACCAGGGAGATGTTATAACAGGTTCAAAGGAGACATCAAAACATCATACATTCATACAGAATAAAAAATGTTGAAATGAATGCCCCTGCAAACAGGGGCAAGACTAACTGCTTTCACAGTGCGGGAGGGAGGCCATTTGAAACTCTAACAGGTAGGACAGAATTTACATGTTCTTAGACAAGAGTTACTTGTCCTGCTATCAGTTACATACAATTTATAAAGTTGTGACATAGCTCAGATAAAATCAGAATCCAATAATCCAGAGGGTGTCATCTAGAGTCCACACAGTGCATAGTTTTCCACTGAAGCACAGATTTTTCCTACATTGCTTGGGAAACCTTATTTTAAAATTTTCAATGTAATATTTATCATGGAAAATTTCGCAGACTGAGACAATAACAGTCAGTATTAATGTACAGCCTGTTTCAGCATTCAGTGCCATTTTGACAATCTTGTCTATCTCTCTCACTTTTTTAATAAGCTGAATTTTTTTTTAAGATTTTATTTATTTGAGAGAGAGCATGAATGGGGGGAGGGGCAGAGGGAGAGGAAGAAACAGACTCCCTGCTGAACATGGGGCTCGATCCCAGGATTCTGGGATCATGACCACAGCCAAAGGCCAACATTTAACTGACTGAGCCACCCACACGCCCCTAAACTGAAATATTTTAAAGAATACTTTTATAGATCATATTTTGCTGGTAAATAATGTGCATGTTTTCTTTCTTTCTTCCTACATTACTACAATACCATTTTTCACATCAAAAAATTTAGCCAGAGTTCCACAATTAGCATCTTATACCCGGTGCAGAATATTTTCCATTTCCACCTTAGATGTGCAGCCTCCACTCTTCTCTCCCATTTGTGTGGCATGAGGCTGACTGATTGATTTCCCCAATATGCTCCTTGCCCTCTGGCTCCCAGTTCAGCTTGGCTGGGGGCACTGACCAGAGATGGGGAGAGTTTGAGGTCAAAGTCTTATTCTCCCTTCCCATGATGTTGCAGCAAATTGGCTGCACCCATTTGTCGAAGGGCGCCCTTTCCTCCCCCTATAGCTACTCCCTCCGAGTTTCCATAACTACCCACTCCTTGTCCATTCAGGTCCGTACTGGTTTGCTCGGGCTGCTGTAACAAAGTACCACAACCCGCTGGATGAAATATGAGAAATTTGTTCTCACAGTTCTGGAGGTAGAAATCCAGAATCCCAGCATAGGCAAGATTGGTTGCTTTTTGAGAGTCTCTGAGGGAGAATCTGTTTCATGCTTCTTTCTAGTGTGAGGTCCTTGCGACAGTCTCTGGTATTCCTGCTTTGTAGCTGCATCGCTCCCATGTCTGCCTCCAGAATTACGTGGCCATCTCCCTGACCTCTCTGTTTGCCCCTCAGTGCTTTCTTCTCAGAAGGACACCAGTCATACTGGGTTAGATTCTACCCTAAGCAAGTATGATCTCATCTTAACTTGATTGTATCTACAAAGACTCGATTTCCAAATAAGTTCATATTCTGAGATTCCAGAAGGACAGGGATTTGGGGCAGACACCATTCAACCCGGTACAGAATCTAAGAGTGGTAATGACTTTGTGTTTCCCATCCCCTCACTGTTGTAAACAGTCCCTTTATTAAACTTTCCTAAATTGTCGAATATGAGTATGCCATCTGTTTCTGGCCAGAACCCTGTCTGCCTAACCAGTCTTGCACATTAAGATGATCAAGATCTCTGGGCTACGTTATTTAAGAAAGGAGGGGAGTTTGCACGACAGTGGAAGATCGCAATCTCTTGCTGAGTAAAGGGCAAACTGGGTCTGATTATCTTCACTGATAAAAATTGGAGAGCCTGTTTTTAATGTCAATAGCACAATGTTTATTTGTTCCAGTTAAGATACCACATCCAGAAAATTGAGTTTGCAATAACCCGCAGTCATCTTCTAATACTCATTTGGCTTTTGCTAACTGAAGGAGTAAGTTAAATAGCCCCAACCTCTGCAGGTACCTAGAGATGTGGGACTGCTTTTGTTTGACCCTCTTGAGGATAGTAGAACAAAGACAGTGGGGGGGGGGGTGTAGCAAGGTGGTCAGTTTCAAGGGCCTCTATTTGCTTTTCTAGTATAATAGCACTTACTCCATGGGTTGTAAATGATACGGGGATTCCGCTAGATACTAAATATCTTTAACTGCATTATATATTCTGTGAAGTAAGGAAATGACCATAGGATCAGTCTTCTATCTCATCAGATGCACTCTTAAATGGACTTGGGTGAAGACTTCATCTATCACCTGATTTCCATAAGCCCCATTCTGACTGGAGACCATGGTGGTGGTATTTGGGGGCTCTGGGGATTATCTTCATAATGTCTGGTGACCCTCAAATGCACTAGGTATTTCCCTTATCCCTTGCTCTGTGACTCTGATAAATGGTTGCAGGTACCTCTGGGCTGGACGTGGGGGAAAGATTCATGGTATACACCTTCTGCAGAATAGGAAATGTCATAAAGGACCTAGCTTCTCCCTCAATCAAGCATCCCCAGATCCGTGAACTAGGCGCTTATTTAGATGTGTAAACTGGTACTTATTTCTTCATTTCTGAACCATGCATGCCATTCTTTAGCTGTGCATTAAGAATCATGTGGATTAGTAAAGTAAAAATTGTTCCCCTTGTTAGGAATATTATCTCACTTATTGCTGTCAATCATTTATTTGAAAATGACATGTGTTAAAGCCTATAGAAAAGTTTGTTTATTTAAACAAAGACTTACATACCCCTACTATGTGCCAGCAATATTCTAAGCTCTTTACAAAAGTTAACTCATTTGGGAAAGAGTATACCATGGGAAAAAGACTGTCTCTTCAACAAATGGTGTTCGGAAAACTAGACAGCTCCATGTAAAAGTAATGTTTAGAATTAACGAATCACTATATTATACACCTGAAACTAATATAACATTGTATGTTAATTATACTGGAATTAAAATGAAAAAACAAAACAAAACAAAACAAATGTTAACTCACTTATTTTCACCTCAATCCTACAAGATAGATTCTGTTATTCCCATGTTATTTTGAGGAAACTGAGTAACAAAGAAGTTAAGTAACTTGCCTAACATCACACAGCTGGTAATTAGTCCAGTTAAGATTATTTATAATTAAGACTTAGCCACCATGCTATGTTGCACCAAATGTGCAGTTATTTTTCATATGAATTTAAATTGTGGGAAGCAGATTATTTTAATATAGAATTGACTGGGTCAATGTAGTCTCATTATGAGTAAAGATAAAACCATTGAGTAAATATTGTTACTAATACCTACCGTTTCCCCAGATACTGTGCTAGATATTTTACACACATTATTTCCAATTTCACAACAGTGCCACAATGTGGGTAATATTATCCCTCTTTAGAAAGGAGAAAACTGGTCCTCAAGAGGTTATTGCTATGAAACCTGATGCCACTCAGCTCTTCAGTGCTGAGCAAGATGACTAAATCCATTTCTTGACATTACATATCTGCCTACCTGAGCGGTTGGCATATTAGGAACACTGTGATCATTTAGACCACTCCTAATGGGACATTGGTAATTGACTTAATTAAGTTGAAAATCCAACAGCCAAGGATGAATTCTAGAGTATCTCTACTTACTCAAGCGCATATCTTTTGTTCATCTGGGCTCAGAGAACTAAATCACACAATGGTTCTCATATTCAACGATAGCAGATGATACAGTATTTCCTGTGGTAAAGCTGAGAAGCCCTGGGCATTGGAGGTGCATAAGAGTTGGAATCTGATTCTGCTTCTCACCAGATATGTGCTGCTAAGGAAGTGCTGAGCTGCAAGCCGTAGCTTTCCTCCTCGCTGAACGGGGATCATTTTTACCACAGAGACTCAAATCAAATGAGATAATGTATGTGAAAGTATAGTATAAGGAAATAAAAATTTAGGATAAGAAATAAGCATCCTTCTGTTTATTGTCTGTTTATTATTTGTTTAATTTATTAATTTATATTATATTTATTAATTTATATAATAATAAATTTATTATTTTATTATATATTTAATATCTGTTTATTTCATATATATTCATAGTATATATTTTACTAACTCTACCCTTAACCCTAAGAGAACCCTGATCCTAGTCCAAACCCTAACCCTAACCCTCACCCTAACGTGCCAAAACGCTTACACACATTCTTTGTTTTGTGGCTCTGGCATTGAGCTCTAATTTAGCTGACTACTAATCTAAATCAGCTAATTTTGTGTCTGCTGTTTTGCTTTCTACGTCCCAGATGAATGATCTCAGGATCACATGAGTGATCTATTCAGTATCTATTCTTACTACTGTCCTTTCTGACTTTAAACAGTGACACCTAACTCTATCCCAAATCCCTGAACCTTGGTTCGTTGCTGAAGTATGCATTTTCCCACATTTTACATCTCTGAAACTGGGATGTATCTAAATGGCCTCCTACAATTGCTGTTGGTCTGGCCACAGGTGGGGTACAGTAGATGTTGCTTGCCTACATCAAAAGGGCCAGGATGAAGACTGGCAGATGGAGTGTGAGTGACCTGGAAGCAAATCCAGAGACGAAAAGAGTGGTGCAAACTTTTTTTGTGGTAAAATATTTATAAGGAAATATTTATCAGTTTAATCATTTATTAAGTTTACAATAAAGGGGTACTAAATACATTCACAAGTTATTCACCACTCTCTATACCTAAGCCTTTTTTCATTATCCTCAACCAAAACTCTGTACCCATTAACCTCCCTCCCACCCCTGGCAACCTCTCTTCTACTTTCTGTGTCTATCAACTTACCTATTCTAGTACTTCATATAAGTGGAGTCACATAATATTTGTCCCTCTGTGTCTGATTAATTTTACTTAACATAATTTTTCTTTTTAAAATATTTTATTTATTTATTTGAAGTAGAGAGAGAGCACGTGTGCACAAGAAAGAGATCGTGAGTAGGGGCGCAGAGGGAGAGGGAGAAGCGGGATCCCCACTGAGCAAAGAGCCTGACATGGGGCTCAATCCCAGGACTCTAGGATCATGATCTGAGCCGAAGGCACACGCTTAACCAACTGAGCCACCCAGGCTTTCCAACAGAATGTTTTCAAGATCCATTCATATTGTAGCATATATTAAAATTGCATTACTTTTGGGTGCCTAGGTGGCTCAGATGGTTGAGTGTCTGCCTTCGGCTCAGGTCATGATCCCAGGGTCCTGGGATCGAGTCCCGCATCGGGCTCTCTGCTCCTCGGGAGCCTGCTTCTCCCTCTGCCTCTCTCTCTCTCTCTGTCTCTCATGAATAAATAAATAAATATCTTTAAAAAAATAAAATAAAATTGCATTCCTTTTTATGGATGAACAGTATTCCACTGTTTGTATATATTACACTTTCTTTATCCATTCTCCTGTCCATGAGATCTTGGGTTGCTTCTCTTTTTTGGCTACTGTTGCCTATGAGTACAGGTGTACAAGTGTCTGAGTCCCTGCTTTTAGGTCCTCTGGATATATAGCTAGGTGTGGACTTTCTGAGTCATATATAGGTCTCTGTTTAGCCTTTTGAGAAACTGCCAAATCTCACTGATATGTGGAATTTAAGAAACAAGGCAAAAGATGACAGGTGAAGAGAGGAAAAAATGAAACAAGACGAAACCAGAGAGGGAGACAAACAATAAAAGACTCTTAATCTCAAGAAACAAATTGAGGATTGCTAGAGCGGAGGGGAGTGGGTGGAATGGGCTGGCTGGATGATGGACATTGGGGAAGGTATGTGTTGTGGTGAACGCTGTGTGTTGTGTAAGACTGATGAATCACAGACCTGTACCTCTGAAACAAATAATACATTATATGTTAATAAAAAAAAGGAAAAAAAAGAATCTTTCTTTTTTTTTTAAGATTTTATTTATTTATCTGACAGAGAGAGACACAGCGAGAGAGGGAACACAAGCAGGGGGGGTGTGAGGGGGAGAAACAGGCCTCCCGCGGAGCAGGGAGCCCGATGCGGGGCTCGATCCCAGGACCCTGGGATCATGACCTGAGCCGAAGGCAGACGCTTAACGACTGAGCCACCCAGGCGCCCCCCAAAAAAAGAATCTTAAGAAAAATATTAGAACACAAAATTGTACATTCACATCTCTTAACATCAGTTTAATCACTGGTGTACGTACATGGATCAGAGGTAAATTTGAAAGGCTTCATATTGAGGAAATTGTTAATTTTTGCTATAAAGTTCCTATGGTTCAGGGGCACCTGGCTGGCTCAGTCAGAGGAGCATGCGACTTTTGATCTCTGGGTTGTGAGTTTGAGCCCCATGTTGGGTATGGAGATTACTTAAATAAATAAAACTTAAAAAAAAAAAGAAAAGAAAATGCTTGCAAACTACAATGTGTTGAAGGAATCATGAAATCTCTTAGGGACACTGACTCATAACCTTAACCCTCATGGCTCTTTCTTAGTAAAATCACCAATTTCAGATGCAGATTATAACTATGATAAATAATGCAGATCATAAAAGGGTGACTAACACTGAGATCCTAACTTCAACTCATTGCCTCCTTGAGAAATCATGTTTGCCTCAATTCAGCATCCTTGGAATGCAGAACAGATGACTGCCATGTAGTTTCGTGCTCACTGAATGTTGAGCTTAGGAATGGGATTTTCTATTACATACATACGTGCTAACCATGTGCCAGAGATCATTCTAAGCACTTCATATATTATGTCAATACACATTGACAGTCGGTTTGAGAGACATCATTCTGACATCTTCCAGCAGCAGTAATTTCTCTTACAAATACTTGGAAAGTGACGTCTGTGTGCTAGGCACTGTGCGAGATCATGTGAGACCTTATTTTAGATGCACTAAACCCAAACAGCTTATTTCAAAACTTAAGTGACAGAGACTCATTCAGTCTCCCTTCCTATCTAAAAAAAGGAAAGAACTGGGGTGCCTGGGTGGCTCAGTTGGTTAAGCAACTGCCTTCAGCTCAGGTCATGATCCTGGAGTCTGCTTCTCCCTCTGACCCTCTCCCCTCTCATGCTCTCTCTCACTCTCTCTCAAATAAATAAATAAAATATTTTTTTTTAAAAAAAGGAAAGAACTGGACTAGATTCTTTGTTAAGTATAAACTTTAAAGCTCTAAAAAATTCTGAGTCTATCAACCTAGATTTTGCTCTCTCCTCTAATACCTTAAATGGCAGCATTGGTATGGCTAACATTAGATCCACTAGAAAATGTAAAAGTCTTTGCATGGAAGAGCTTCTGTATGGTGGAAAAGTAAAATGAACATAAGTGGCTACATCTATATAGCTCATGGTATGAATAACTAACACTCCTTCCCTAAGGGGTCTCTCATCCCCAACAAACAGAATGACAGCAGCAGAGCGATGATTGAGAAAGGACTTTAATATGAAGGAAGCCATTTCCTGTTCTGTAGTTACTACCTAACATCAGATTAAGAATATGAATAATGCCAGTTTGTCTTGTTTCATAGATAAATGTTAATACATAATTTTTTTGTCATATGAAAATCATTTATACAGATTGTCTTATTTGGGAATAAGATTGTCTTATCAGGAATAAATGACTATGTAAGGATTTTGGAAGGAATGAGGTAATCAGGCATCTGCAGTCTGTTTATTCAGTGGTGGCCTTTAGGACACTATCCAGTGTTGTAAATATCCAAAGACCAAATCTGGCATGTGTTTACCTAGCCTTGCCCTTTGAGTTAGTTCTGGAGCTCAACTATGCAATCAACCAAGTTCAAATAGTACTTCAAAATAGAATTTGCTTAAGTTTGTGCTACATAAAAATTTTATGTGTATAAATTTTATATATACAAAATGGAATATTATTCAACCATAAAAAAGAAAGAAATCCTGCCATTTCCAACAACATGGATAGACCTAGAAGGCATTATGTCAAATGAGATAAATCACACAGAGAAAGACAAATTCTGCATAGTATCACTTCTCTGTGGAATCTAAAACAAGAGAAAAGAAAGAAAAAACTGCTAAGTTTGGGCTTAGTTTGTTCTCTTTTCTAGTTCCTTGAGGTGTAAAGTTACATAGTTTGAGATTTTTCTTGTTTCTTTAGGCAGGCATTTATAGCTATGAACTCTCTTAGAACTGCTTTTGCTGAATCTTGTTAGTTTGGGTATGTTGTATGTCCCTTTTCATTTGTCTCAAGTTATTTTTTTATTTCTCTTTTGATGTCTTCTTTGACCCATGGGTTGTTCAGTAGCATGTTGTTTAATCTCCACATACTTGTGAATTTTCCAATTTTCTCCTTGTACTTGATTTCTAGTTTCATACCATTGTGGCCAGAAAAGATGTTTGACATGATTTCAATCTTCTTAAATTTATTAAGACTTATTTTGTGGCCTGACATATGATCTATCCTGGAATATGTGCCATGCTCACTTGAGAAGAATGTGTGTTCTGTTGGTTTTGGATGGGATTCTGAGCTTTTCTTTGTGAGACAGTTAAAAAAAATGTGTTTTTGGGTTTTTTTTTTGAGTAATCTCTCAAGTGGGGCTTGAACTCATGACCTCAAGATCAAGAGTGACTTGCTCTACTGACTGAGCCAGGCAAGCACCCCATGAGACATTTTTTGACTACTAATCCAGTCTTTTTATTTACTCTAGGTCTATTCATATTTTTCTGTTTCTTTTTGCTTCAGTTTTGATAGTTTGTGTCTTTCTAGGAAAGACATAATCCACACACATACATTTGAATAATATGTATTCTGTTGTTGTTGGGTGGATTGTTTTGTAGATATCTATTTGGTCTAGTTGAGTTATAATATGTTCATGTTTTGATTTTCTTGTTGATCTTCTGCCACACTGTTCTATTCATTATTGAAAGTGGGGAGTTTATTTTGTTTGTTTTCTCTTTTATTTTTCTATTTTATTAATATCTCCTCTAATCTTTATTATGTCCTCATAATGCTCATTCTGTACCTAGGTCTTTCTATGTATTTATGGCTATTTCTTTAGATATCTAGCCTTACTGGCTTAAAGAGGAAAACATTTTTTAAATTAATTATTAATTAATTAATTTATTTATTTATTTGAGAGAGAGAGAGCACAGGCTGGGGGAGGGACGGAGGGAGAGAGAAAGAATCTCAAGCAGACTCCACACTGAGTGCGGAGCCCCACTTGGGGCTCCATCTCACAACCCTGAGGTCATGACCCTGAGATCGTGACCTGAGCCAAATCAAGAGCCGGGCGCTCAACCAACTTAGCCACCCAGGTGCCCCAAAGCGTATGAACATTTTAAAATATCTTGATACATGTTGCTAAACCTTCTTCCAGAAATATTGAACTAGTTAATAAATGCACCAGAAGTAGCACATATTTTTCCAATGTATTACAATTTGTGTGTTACAGTAAAATAGGCAGTTAGGATTTTGATACAGCAATGCTATATTAATAGGGGTAGGTAACCAAGGAAGAGTCAGATATGTAAATATATCAGTTTCCTATTGCCATTGTGACCAGTTGCCACTAACTTAAAACAACACAAATTTATTCTCATACATTTCTGGAGGCCAGAAGTCTAAAATCGATTTTACTGGGCTAAAGTGGAGGTGTTTGCAGGGCTGCTTTATTCTGGAAGCTCTTAAGAGAGCCTTTAGTCTCTTGTGTTTTTTAGCTTCTCACCTGTGTTCTTTGGCTGTGGCCCCTTCCTTCCTCTTCAGAGCATCACTCCAGTCTCTGCTTCCATTCATATAGCCTTCTCTGACCTTGACTCCTCCTGTGTGTCTCCTATGAGGGCTGCTGTAATTAAATCAAGCCCACCCTGATAATCCAGAAGAGTCTCCCCATTTTAAGAGCCTTAATTTAATCACATCTGCAAAGTCCCTTTTGTCATGTAAGATAACATTCTCAGTTTCCAGGGATTAGGGTGTGGGTGGTTGGAAGTCATTATTCAGGCTACCAGCCCATCAGCCTTTTATAGACACTACATGCATTTATTCACAAGTAATAAGACCTGACATACTTTTTAGTTGCAAATCTATCTGATGGCACAATACTACCAGTAATGGCGTTAAAGTTCACTTGCATTCTTGATAGTATTACCAGGAACAAAGATGAAGAGTGTATATTAGCACGAGATCATTGTGTGATGTCTGACACCATGAGCCAGAGAGATCACTGGGAGACAAATGTACAGCAAAGGGGGAAATTTCCTGAGCCTCATTGATAAAGCATCTCTGGGCCAGAACAACTAGGATTTTTGCACAGACTACTCTAAATGTCACACATAATTATATGCTTGTAATCATCAGTGTGCCATAATTTTGGATTACTGTAGCTGAATATCTGAAAGTGGGAAACTTCTGGTAATTGGAAAATTACTGATCCAAATTTCTTAAAGCATTGTATTGTAAATTATGCTTCACAAAACATGGTCCAGATAACTCCAGTTATCTCCAAGGTCCTCACAATTATGAGAATTGGATGTATGTCTGTTTAATGTGTGTAAGAGGCCATTGTTTATATTATCATTTGGCATAAATCAATGAAAATATAATTAAAAATTCATTGATTTATGCCAAATGATAATATAAAAAATGGTCTGTTTATAATGTATATTAATATATATTTAATAGATGAAGAGATTGATGGGGGGAAGGGAATCATACCTTGAACTACAAAACAGGATCAAAAGTTTGAGAACCAGTGGATTAAAAAGAAAAAAATTCATTCCACTGTAGCAGCACCTAGTGGAACTTTAGAAGAAATCAATCTGCTTTTTCTATCAGTCTTAGAAAGGCAAAATGTAAAGTGAATGAGGGTTCATTTAAAAGTGGGAGCCCCTGGGTATCTCAGTCTGTTAATCTTTTGGCTCAGGTCACAATCTCAGGGTTGTGAGATCGAGCCCTATGGGGAGCTCCACGTGAAACCCCATGCTGGGCATGGAGCCTGCTTAAGATTCTCTCTCTTCCTCTGCCCTTCCCCCCACTCCCCCACTCTCTCTCCCTCTTTAAATAAATAAATAAATAAATAAATAAATAAATAAAAGCTCAATATAAAATGCACTCCCCTAAAGTGATCAAGGAGACTGATACGCTCTATTTAGAAATAAGAAGCAACTTCATATTTGTAAAAAAAAAGTCCCATTTTTTGTAGTTACAAATTGAGAAATACTCATTTTATGTATTTTACAAAATAAGAAAGAGTACATTAGAATAAAAGTCATTCACAATTTCACCATTCAAGAATGTATATCATTTCAAACATTTTTCGTATGTCCATGTGTATATATTTATATTTTAAAGTGGAGTTTGAGTTGTACTACTGTTTTCATTTAACACTTCTTTGGTTTACATTAAGCTATCAACTATCTATAACAATGTTTTATGGACGAATCAATGAAAAATAGATATGAATTGAACATATACTTTGGCTAATTAGCAAGAGCAAAAAATTGAGAAAGACTGCCTCCAGTTTGAATCTGAATGAATTTCCATGAAGTAGTTACTCAGCTGCTCAATTTATTGAAAATCTGTTTCTTCTCAATAAAATAAATGGGAATAAAGTTGACTTCTATAGTGCTGATAGGAATAAGTGACACGTAGTACAAATAAAATAACTAGTACATAGAGAGATTATCAATAAATATAACCATACCTATGTTGACTCAAACTAAATAGACACAAAAATCATTTAGTAATGAGGGAAATTCATTTTATGATTATTAGAATTAACCTATCACAACTAAGTCTTAAAACTCCTTTTTTACCAGGGTGCCTGGGTGGCTCAGTTGGTTTAGCATCTGACTCTTGATTTCGGCTCAGGTCATGATCTCAGAGTCATGGGATTGAGTCCCCTGTCCTGCTCCACCCTCACCGGGGAATCTGCTTGAGATTCTCTCTCCCTCTCCTCCTGCCCCTTCCCCTGTGCTCCTCCCCCTGCTTGCACTCTTTCTCTCTCTCAAAAAAAAATAAATAAATCTTTAAAAGCTCCTTTATTACAATTAGAATTTTTACAAATTAGTAGAATTTGTTTAAAAATTAAATTGTATTATATCAACTCAATAAAATGTTTAGTGTTTATATACATTTTATTAGACTCCAAAATTAAACAAAAATGCGTTAAATATATATAATTTTATTGAATTGCAAGAATAATGTCACTTCAAATTTCACCTCTATGTAGGCAATTGCCATATCTATATCTAATATCCTACTTGTCACATCAAATTTTGGGTATCTTCATCTATGAACATATTTAGGGCGTTTAAAAAAATGAGGTTAAACTGTTCATATTGTTACGTGTGTTTTTAAATTTTAACTAATGTATATATGGTGACTATTTATATAGTTTCCACTAATCCCTTGTTATAAACTGCTCTAATCATTATCTTTATGCATCTTTTGCATCTTTGCATGCAAGTCAGATTATTTCCTTGGGATAAACTCCCTGGACATGAAACTTGCGTCATGGCCATGTGCTTGGTCATCCCCGGCATAGCCACGGTGCATATCCACAGGTTACATAACGGGGGCAAGGAAAAAAGGGTTGCCTATTATCCATATTAGTGGCGTCGAATGCAAAGAGATAGGCGGGTCTCTGGAGTTAATTGTTACTATATATCAAAGGGTTTGGAGAATATCGATTAAGGAAGCATTTTCCTGATTGATGAAAAGTAACTCAGTCATACTCATCTACCCCTTCTAGAAGGTTATGCAGTGTATTAACGTAGTGCATAATAAAAACAACAAAAAAGTAAAAAAAAAAAAAGAAATAACAAGAATTTTCAAGTAGAAATAATGACAAGCCTCACAGGGCTGTTCTCTACAGCCTAACTCCACAAAGGCAGGTTCAGATTCTCCTTAGAATTTTTTTAAAAATTTCTTTCCAAAGCATATATAAATGAGAGCTTTAGACCCTGAGATTCCACTGAACATAGTATGCATGGTAACATGGCTTCAGAAATTTCAGCCTATAGGGGCACCTGGGTGGCTTAGTCGGTTAAGCCTCCGACTCTTGATAACATCTCAGGTCATAATCTCAGGGTGGTGAGATTAAGCCCCGCATCAGACTCTGCCCTAGGCATGGAGCCTGCTTAAGATTCTCTCTCCCTCTCCCTCTGTCCCTCCTCCCTTCCCCCGCTTGTGCTCGCTCTTTCTCTCTCTCTCTAAAAAAAAAAGAAAAAAAGAAATTTCAGCCTGTAAAATGAGGAGGCACTTCAAGGATTCTAAGTTTTATTCAGTTAGAATAGCAGGTGGTCACTAAAGACATACAAATAGTCATACAAATAGTCATCAGTATAGTGCATACAGGGGCGCCTGGGTGGTTCAGTAAGTTAAGCGCCTGCCTTCGGCTCAGGTCCTGATCCCAGGGTCCTGGGATAGAGCCCCGCATCGGGCTCCCTGCTCAGTGGGGAGCCCCCTTCTCCCTCTCCCTCTGCTGCTCCCTCTGCTTGTGCTCTCTCTCTCTCTCTGTGTCAAATAAATAAATACAATCTTTCTTTAAAAAAAGTATAGTGCATACAGAAAGAGACTAAAAATCAACTGTACTACTGTTAGAAAGATCAAAATGTCATAAAATACACCACACACAGTTGTGAAGCTGGTAAAATGAAGTTTCCTTCATCATTGATTTGTCCCTTAATTTTTCTATAGATTCCAGATGGAGTTGGAGAAATTCTGCTGGTTTTTCTTTTAAAGATTTTATTTATTTATTTATTTGACAGAGAGAGAGAGAGAGAGAGCGCGCGCGCAACAGAGGGAGAGGGAGAAGCAGACTCCCCGCGGAGCAGGGAGCCCAGTTTGGGACTAGGTCCCGGGACTCTGGGATCATGACCTGAGTCGAAGGCAGATGCTTAATGGACTGAGCCACCCAGGCGCCCTCTGCTGGTTTTCTTGATGTTTTTTCTTTAACATCGTTCTCTCTCTTTTTTGTTTAAATAAGCTCTACCCCTGTCCTGACCCCGGAGATCAAGAGTAGCATGCTCTACTGAGTGAGCCAGCCAGGCGCCCCTTAATTACCATTCTCTTCCGAATCCCTAGAGCAGCCTCTGTATTTTCAAACATAATTCTATTTCTTAGATTGGAGGGTACATGACAAATTTTATACTCCATACTGATACACCTGAAAGATTCTGTACCTTTGGTGCTTTAATTTTGGAAAGATTTTATTTATTTGACAGAGAGAGAGAGAGCACCAGAGAGCACAAGCAGGGGGAGCAGCAGAGGGAGAAGGAGAAGCCGGCTCTCTGCTGAGCAGGGAGCCGGATGTGGGGCTCCATCCCAGGACCCTGGGATCATGACCTGAGCCGAAGGCAGAGGCTTAACTGACTGAGCCACCCAGGCGCCCCCTGCCTTTGGTACTTTTCAATGTGCTTTCTCAACTTCTCTAGCTATGTTGGGATGACTATGTTAATGAACGTGGTTAGCTGGTTTAAGAAGATATATATCACTTTTTCTTCATCTTCAGAAATGAGGCATATCATTTCAATTTGCCAAAGATTATCATTTTCACTTGATGTAGTCATCAGGAATTGCTCCGATTGTCAGCTCTTCTCAGCACATTCATGGACCTCCTGTTCTGTCACATCAACCTGCTGGGCTCCAGCCAGGCTTGCTGCCTTCCCTCTCCCTCTCAGGTTCTCATTTCCATAAGCCAGGGCTCAGAAGGCATAGCTTCAAAATATATTCTAACCACATTCAAGTCCATTTCTATAAGAGAAAAGAACAGTTTCTCCGAAGAAGCCACATAATTATGGCAAAAGCCTACCCTGATCACCTATATTACAGGCTATTATTATTTTAATTTCACATTTCTTAAACTGTAGGATTGAACTTTTTTCACATTTATTGGTCATTTGAGTGTCTTCTTTGATGAGTTCCTAGCAATTGTCTTTGCCCATTTTTTATTGGAAATGTATTTTTTTCCTATTGATTTGTAGATGATCTTTATCCGTTAGGGATATTAACCCATTTTTCCTTAATCTGTGACTTATTTTCTAATAAAAGAAGTAAAGATAATTGCATTGCCAAGATCACCTCAAATTTAACTTTTGCAACAGAGCCCAGTGTTCTCTTGGCACATACTGGCATCATTTTAATATGTTCGTAAACCTGTCCATAATATCACATTTCTTCTAATCTCCCAGGCTAGAATCTTCCAAATTATCTTTAACTCTTCCTCCTGCAAAGTCCCTTATATCTGCAACCTATCTCCAGGTCTGTCATTTCTTTCCTCAAAGCAAATTCCTTTGTCATTCCTCACATCTGTTTTTGTTTTTGTTTTTGTTTTACACCTCCTTAAGTAAATCCCTTTCTCATGCTTCAATCATAGCAATGCTATAGAACTGATCTCCCTGCCTCCATTATTCCCCAAAGAAAAACAATTTTTCTTCTTTAAATCTCAAAGGATACTTGTATAACTTGGGGATTGACCTCAGGCAGGGAGAAATGAGCTGCCTGAATTCCAAAGAAAATGTAGGTCTTACATGTTTTTAAGCATGTGAAAGAAGGCTGATGATGGTATCATTTAAAAAATGTGGACATACAGGTCAAAAAGAGGATCTCGAAGCATAGAATTACAAAATCAAAGAATTTTAAAGCAAGTTGAACAGATTATGTAATCAAAACCATTCATTTTACAGGTGAGAATATAGGAACCCAGAGAGACTGAGTAATTTATTCAAAGATACAACTAATTATTTTATATTTATATATGTATAAATTATGTATATTGTAAAACACACAAGCATTTTATGGTGTGACGTAAAAGGAAGTAAATACTTTAAAAACAATTTTGTTTTGTTAATGGTACAAAAATCCTTTTTGCTATTACTATTAATAATGTTTTTGGTGAATGCATATCAGTTTTTTAAATCTTGGATTATCACTTTTTTTAAAGATTTTATTTATTCATTTGAGGGAAAGAGAGAGAGAGCATGAGAAGGGGGAGGGGCAGAGAGAGAGGAAGAAGCAGACTCCTCACTGAGCAGGGAGCCCAATGCGGGGCTCAATCCCAGAGCCCTGGGATCATGACCTGAGCTGAAGGCAGGTGCTTAACTGACTGAGCCACCCAGGTGCCCCTTGGATTATGGATTTTTGATATAGCAACCCAAAAGTCAAGTTGTAAGTTCAGCTTATTTTGATACTTGGTTATTTTTAAAAGAATATATCACAAAGATATGTATATCCAATACTCATTTTTCAATTTGATCCACTTATTCAGAAGTTTTTATTGAAAATTATTAGTAAAAAAATCTACCTTTCCTAATGTCAATTAACTGTTCTTGACAAGTAATTGGAAGGTGCTATACTTTCAAATTTTCAAAAAAGTGTTTGAATCTCATGGGCGTGCCTCATTTTAAAGTGGGAGTATTTAAAAGAAGTTAGAAAAATCTGTTCTCAAGTTTTCCAAGTATGCAGAGATAAGAGACTTTTTACAGGTGATATATTTATATCTATTTCAAAATAAAATTAAATGATTATTTCCAAACATTTGTTTTCAAAATACTTTTGTTTCTTTTTTGAAAACAAAAAACAGCAACCTGCTTTTGTATTTATATTTAAAATGTTATATGGGGGCTCCTGGCTGGCTCAGTCAGAAAAGCATGCACTCTTGATTTCACGATCCTGAGTTCGAGCCCCATACTGGGTGTAGAGATTACTTAAATAAAAATAAAAAATAAATAAACTTTAAAATATCGTATGAATGGACAGATTAAATGTGTGAGTGTTTTTAAATAACCACTAGGTGGAGTAATACTAAAAGTCACATCAAAATAAAGGTCAGCATAGCTGGAACTTTTTTTTTTTTTAACTTTTTATTGAAGATTAGTGGATACACACCATGTACAAATAATTAACTCCAAAAGAATAATAGACCCAGATATTAGAGATAAAACTATACATTTTTTTTTAAGATTTTATTTATTTATTTGACAGAGAGAGACACAGCGAGAGAGGGAACACAAGTAGGGAGAGTGGGAGAGGGAGAAGCAGGCTTCCTGCGGAGCAGGGAGCCCGATGCGGGGCTCGATCCCAGGACCCTGGGATCATGACCTGAGCCGAAGGCAGATGCTTAACGACTATGCCACCCAGGCGCTCCCTAAAACTATAAAATTTTATAAGAAAAACATAGAAGAATAGCTTTATAACCTTGGTTTAGATAAAGATTTCTTAGGACACAAGAAGCATGAACCATAAAAAACCAAATGATAAATTAGACTTAGTAAAAAATAAAAACTTCTGGTCTCTGAAAGATACTAGATGAATAGAAAAAGAAAAGTCACAGACTGGGAGAAAGTGTTTCCCAAACACATGTCTGATAAAAGACTTACATCCCAAATATATAAAGAACCCTTACGAGTCACTAATAAGGAAACAAACAATCTAATAAAAAGAGGCAAAAGATTTGGACACATCACTGAGGAAGAAATGTGGATGAAAAATAAGCACATGAAAAGATGCTCAACATCATTCATTGCTAAGGAAAAGCCAATTAAACCACAATGAGAGACCTCTCCACAGCTATTAGAATGTCTAAGATTAAATGGGCTGACAGGGACAGGTGCTGACACAGAGCAATCGGAACTCTCATACGTTGTTGGTGGCAATGCCCAATGATACTGTCATTTTAGAAAAACTGTTCAGTGGTTTCTTATAAACATATACTTACCATACCACCCAGCAATTCCATTCCTACCTATTTATTCAAGAGAAACGAAAATGCCGCAAAGCTTAGTGGGCAAATGTCTATTTGTAATGAGCAAAATTTGGGGAAAAAAGTAAGTGTTCCTCGACTGGTAAATGGATAGACATATCTATATAATGAAATACAACTCAGCAAGGAATGAAAAGTCAATCTGCGCAATAACATGGATGAATCGCAAGAGTATTACACGTGGCACCACAATGAATAACTTATACTATAAATACTGTAAATGTTCTACGTGTGTGTGTGTGTGTGTGTGTGTATTTTCTCTCAGTCTGTGACTTTTCTTTTTCTATTCATCTAGTATCTTTCAGAGACCAGAAGTTTCTATTTTTTACTAAGTCTAATTTATCATTTGGTTTTTTATGGTTCATGCTTCTTGTGTCCTAAGAAATCTTTATCTAAACCGAGGTTATAAAGCTATTCTTCTATGTTTTTCTTATAAAACTTTACAGTTTTAGCTCTAATATCTGGGTCTATTATATATATATATAATTTCTATAGATATTTCAAAACTGCCTTCCTTAGGGGCTATACGAATTTACATTCCTACTAGCAGTGGAAAATGCACCCGTTTCTTCACAACCTCATCAAAAGAGTGAGTAGAATTTGCGGGTGATTGCTAATCTGCCAGGGAAATGGTGTCTCAGCAGAGATTTAGTTAATATTTCTCTTTACACAGAAGCTCTAATATATTACCTGATCTTCCACCTGTTCCCCTTGTACACCCCCTGAGGCTCTCACATGTTATGTACCATGGTGCTCTGAACCTGCCATGCACCTTTACACCCCTAGACAACTGTACAGACTGTTCCCTGGGCCTGGAATGCCCTCATCCCCACCACCTACCTGGTGAACCTCTGCTTCCCCTCCAAGACTCGCACACATTTGTGAAGCTTTTCTTGATGTTGCTTTCCTCTGAGGTACTGTTGTACTTTGAATGCATGACCTTCCATGTCATGGTGAATTGCAATCCTTTCTCCAATTCACTGTGAGCTCCTGAGCATATTAGAAAGTGTATCTAAAGTTCTATAAGACAAGGGCTTCAATTCATTCAACTCTTTATTCTCCAGAGCTGGTAGGATATCTGGCACAAAATAAGACCATGGCAAATGTGTGCTGATCTAAAGAAATGGTCTCTGCAGAAGCAAACATGTTTCTGTAAGTACCTATGCATGAATGAATGCACGTCTAGGAAGGAAATTTTCTGATGAGTAAATCTAACAATATAATTCTGTGTCAAACGTTGATTTGTCTCAACCTCTCCTTCCTGAGAACTCAGGTTTTTAAAATGAAAATTTATGTTGTTTGACTGCTAGTCCAATATGGTCTAGAAACAAGCCGGTAGAAGGAGAGAACCAAGCATTTTCATTTTATGTTGGATTCCACCTGTCCATAAAGGTCACAGGGGACAAGATGATCTGGAATGCTGGCATGGAAGAAATTCCCTGCCTTCTGTGACAGCTAAGGGCAAGCGAAACGCTTTTCATGGCACTGCAAAGCAAGGTATGAGAGAACACGCCTCAGATGCTCCGAAGCAGGTGCGGGTATCTGGAAAGTGCCACTCCGAGAACCAGTGTCTGGGCCTCTAGTTTGGGCAGCACTGCCTGTTCTCTAAGGGCCTTATAGAAGGCCTTAGATCATGAATTCCTCACCTGTGCCAAACACAAATCTGTACACTGGTTTAAGTCTAAAGACCCAAGAAAATTCCTCATTATCTTCCCATCAAAAGTGTAATGCCTGGAAATAAACAACTTTATATACTTACACCTCACAAACTCAGCAGGGAAGATGCATTTCTTAGCCTTCATGATCAGCACAGACTTGTAAAATTTGTGGATAAGGGGTTAATAAAGACAAGAAGCATTTCCTCATGATGCACGGCCAATCCTAAAGAATGAGCGCAAGGGAAAGACAAAAAATAACTGTTATGTGCTACTTAACAAATATTTATTAAATAACCACGTGCTAAGCATCACACTAGGCAATGGGGACAAAAAGTTGAATAAAATATAGTCTCTGCCCTAAAGGAGCTTATAATGTAGTTCTGAGGATGAAACCAACTGTAACATCGTACATTTGTACAATGCTTTTAAGTTTACAAAGTACTGTCAGGTCTTGCAAATTCACTGCTCTGTCCCCTTCCCACACTATCGGAACATAGAGGCTATCAACAAAATGCAGAGTGCTATGGAGAGTCACAGAGAAGAGATTCCTTGTAGGACGGGGGTAGGGGTTGGGTGGGAAGTGAAGACTTCATGATGAAGAAAACATTCTAGATGAGCTTTGAAAGGCAAACATATTTCATCAGACAATGATTGGTGGCATTCGTTATAATAAATAACTTGTGCATAGACGTAAGGTCAAGAGAATGCTAGAGACAAATTTTGGGGAAGCCCGAGGAGCATAATTTGACACCAAATAGAGTATCAGAAGAAAATAAAACTGGAAATAAAGGCTTGGGAATGTATGCTTAATATATTGAGATTTGGGGCTAGCAAATCAAATGAATGAATTATGCTTTAATCTGAGGGAGGAGAAGATCAGTTTAGCTACTTCAAAAAAATTCTTCATTTATTTTAAGCTATCCTTCCTAGATTCCCATCAAAGTCACTTGATCTTCTATGTGTCCCTCCCAAAATCTCATCAAGGCTGCCCTTTTCCTAATCAGTCACTAATCAATTCATATACATTTCTCCTCTCCTCCCATTCTCTCCCACAAAGCAGTTGTTTCTAGGATGATGAAATTTTACTGCTCTTTTGTTTATTTCCTTGTTTGTGGTTTCTGATTTTCTGAAATGATCAGGAAGCGTTTGAATAATACAAGCCTATTTTTGAAATAAAATGTTTATTAATACCTTAGATTATATCCTCCATGTTTCTTCTATATAAAACATAAATGTTAGGGGCACCTGGGTGGCTCAGTCATTAAGCGTCTGCCTTTGGCTCAGGTCATGATCCCGGGGTCCTGGGATTGAGCCCCGCATCGGGCTCCCTGCTCAGTGGGAAGCTTGCTTCTCCCTCTCCCACTCTCCCTGCTTGTGTTCCTTCTCTTGCTGTGTCTCTCTCTGTCAAATAAATAAATAAAATCTTAAAAAAAACCCATAAATGTTATTTTTCTGTAATCTAATATCATGTGTACCTTTTTGCAATTCACGAATTACTGGATATCTAGGTTATATGAAATTTTTGAAATGATGAATAGTGCAGAGCAGTTAAAATTAGATGAAAAAAATTAGTATTAAAAAGTACAATCCCGAGGTGCCTGGGTGGCTCAGTCCATTAAGCATCTGCCTTCCGCTCAGGTCATGATCCCAGGGTCTTGGGATGGAGCCCCAGGTCAGGCTTCCCTGCTCAGCAGGGAGTCTGCTTTTCCCTATGACACTCCCCCTGCTCATGCTCTCTCTCTCTCTCTCTCAAATAAATAAAATCTTAAACAAACAAACAAAAGTACAATCCTGCCCCCTGGGGGTGAAAGAAAAGGCAAAATAGGCAACATTTCTTAAAGATGCAGAGAATGTTACAAGACCACCCCCATGACCAAAATGACACGTTGTCCAGCTTGCTTTCCACCAAACCACCTTCGGCCAAATTATTTCCAGCTGAAGAGTAATGTTACACTATGTGCTGAGCAGTGTGCTAGGGAATGATGACATCAAGGTGAAATCCCTGATCCTTATCCTCAAGAAGCTTAAAGAACTGGGAAGGAACATGGGCAGCATAAGGGATGACCAGGTTACTAAGGTACACAGAGAAAGGTATCTGACTGCACCTAATAGGATCAAGGAAGGTATCCAGGAAGATAGTAATGTAAGAGAGCCCTGAAGATGAGTAGGAGTTTCTCAGAGAAAGGGCTGGGGAGAAAGGGAGTGTTCAAGGATTTCTGGGCAGAAGCTACAACCTATGCAAAGATACAGAGTCAAGAGTGAATGTGGCACGTTGAGAGAATTTTACATGTATATTGAGGTTAGCAGGTAGGAGCACGTGTGTGTGTGAATTGGTGGGAGTGACAGGGAAGACCATAAGATAGAAATCTACAAAATGAGTATGCTCAGTATAGCACTCTACAGTGTGGAGAACTTCCCATTTTTATTTATGTGTAGTTTAGTTTATGTCTTAAAAAATTTTTCTTGTAATGTAATTTATATTAGACCTAATGTTAGTGCAATAATATAAATATACAAATTATTAAAAATAAATTTGGCTGGGGGGTGCCTGGCTGGCTCAGTGGGTAGAACATGGGACTCTTGATCTCAGGGTCATGAATTCAAGCCTCACATTGGGCGTAGAGCTTACAATGAATGAATGAATGAATAAACAAACAAATAAATAAATATATAAATAAATTCGGTTGTATTGCTGATAAATGCTTGAAATTGTTTTTCTGGGTTTGGTAAAACTTAGAGACAACTGCTCTAGGTGAAGGGAAACCATGAAGGGCTTGAAGGAGGGAGGAATGACAACAAGATCTGAAACTTTGGCAGCGGGGTAGAGAATGGTTGATGGGAGAGAGCATGCAGGCAGTTCAGAGGCATTAGTCAAAGTGAGAAATGATGAGAGCCTGAACTCATCATTGGGGATTGGTGGGATTGATGAGATTCAGATAGAGCTTGGTAAACTGACGCTTTGTGCAAAGCAGAGGGAAAATGAGTAGAAATAACAGAAACAGAAAGAAGAGGATGGATGCTGTGTGAAGCAATGACAACAGATAAGCCAAATCAAAAGTCAAACGTAGAAAACATTAATTCAGCGATATTACAGGATGCATATCCTGCTGTAAGTCACTGTTGGTAATATTTGTTTAATGCAAGAATGCATTTTAAGTTCTAAATTTCCAGCCCCCACAGATATGACACAATAAACGTGTTGTTGGCGACTGCTCGACCCAGAAGTAAACACACATTATCATATTCTGATCAAAAGACACATTTGAAATGTAATGAACTCCAGTGGAAGTGGTTTAGAGTTCTGAATTCATTTATACTTGTAAAAACCATAAAATGTTGTGAAAGATAGTGACATAATTACAAGAGCAGAGTCTCTAAAACCTTCAGAAAGCTCCCATCTAGACACAATATAAAGCTACAGATAATGTCTAGAAATAGGCACAGGGTGTAGGAGTGAAACATTTTTACTCCAAAACTATCAGTCATTGCAAGTTCACTTGGCACATTGTGATAGAATGCTATTTTAAATAATGGCTAAACGTTCCCTCTTGCTTTAGACCTAAATAGGCTACATTACTTTATCTTCCAGCCAACTTACCTAGCAAAGAAATCATGTACTAAAAACAAACAAAACTTCCTTCAAGCCCAAGGCTATTCTTCCCTATGCCCACTACTCTCTAGCTGTACTGGATTTCATTGCTGGGCATGATTTGCACTCAATAAATATTAATTGAATGAAATTGAGCTATATAGACCAAATCTACAAATCAGATATATTAGGCCAGAATCTTCATCTACAAAGTCTTATGTGCGAGAAACGAAACTTAATTTTTACAATTCAACTTGATTTCTATTTCTTTTTTTTAAAAGATTTTATTTATTTATTGGGGGGGTGACGCACATGAATGGGGAGGAGGGGCAGAGGGAGAAGCAGACTCCCCGCTGAGCAGGGAGCCTGAATCGGGGCTCCATCCCAGGACCCCGGGATCATGACATGAGCTGAAGGCAGATGTTTAACCGACTGAGCCACCCAGGCGTCCCTTGATTTCTATTTCTTTTTTTTTTTTTTTAAAGATTTTATTTATTTATTTGAGAGAGAGACACACAGCGAGAGAGGGAACACAAGCAGGGGGAGTGGGAGAGGGAGAAGCAGGCTTCCCGCCGAGCAGGGAGCCCGATGCGGGGCTCGATCCCAGGACCCCGGGATCATGACCTGAGCTGAAGGCAGACGCTTAACGACTGAGCCACCCAGGCGCCCCTTGATTTCTATTTCAAAGCATCATTTTACCGGGCCGGCGCAAAGTTAGTCTTGGTCTATTCAGTATCTTTCCCTCTGTTTCTCTAATATTTGCATAAAGCCAGGATATTGAGATGAAAGCTCATTTATCTGTAGTATCATCTGTCCCCTCAGTCACTTAAGATATCAATTCCCATCTGGCCTCTTTGAATTAGTCCAAGAAGGTTAATCTGGAGACTTCTCTTTCCTACTTTATGACTCTTTTGAGTAAGGGTTTTTCTCCTCTACCTGTCACCATCCTTGGGCCCATGGGACTTATTCTGCTACCTCAGTACTGCAATGGGCACTTAGGGCTTCCTCTGAGCCCTGTTGCCTCCCTGGAGCCTGGCCCAGAGGTAAGGAACAGAGCTCCAGGGAGCTGGGACCTCTCACACCCACTGGCCTGGTGCTACATCTGTCACTCAACAGGGACAGCACTTTTCTCTAGGGCCCCAGCAACATGCCTCCTCTCCAACTCCTGAAATTCCTTTCAACCTTGGGGATTCTCGTTTGCCAGGGTATACAGAGAGATTGTGGAAGAGAGAGGAAGCCGTATTCTTGCTGATGCAATCTCTCCACTCTTTTGTCTATTCATTAGGATCTTCTTGTTATCTCTAGGCCTCTGCTTTCATTTGTTGTTGTTTTTTAAGATTCTATTTATTTATTTGACAGAGAAAGAGCACCAGTAGGGGGAGTGGCAGAGAGAAAGGGAGAAGCAGACTCCCCGCTGAGCAGGGAGCCAGACTCAGGTCTGGATCCCAGGACCCTGAGATCATGACCTGAGCCAAAGGCAGAGGCTTAACCAACTGAGCCACCCAGGTGCCCCTCTGCTTTAAAAAAAACTCAAAGACGGGAAGAGAGCCCCCCAGCTCCCCACAGTCACATTCCTTCCCTGAGAACAAACAGAAAAGCCTAGCTGCTGCTTAAATACAGAGAAAGGATCAAGATGACAGGAAGTATTGACGAAAGGGAGAGGGTTTGGGTGAACACTGATAAATATTGCAAGATTAGCATTCTGCTTCAGAGTCATAAGTAAAATCTTGACTCCAATGAAATATTTCTCATGGGTTACTAAAGGGGAATTTAGGATTATTTGCATTTCTTAATCTGAGAATGAGTTAAAGTGCAATCACCATGGTGCTGTATAGAAAACCCCCTGGCATCTTCTCAGAAAGAACATTGGCTAAGTGCCTACTTGGCCCAGATGCTGGACAAATGCTTCTCAACAACCTTGTGCCATAGGCATGATGATCCCATTCTTAAAATGAGGAAATTGAGCAAGTGTTAAATAACTTAAGTTCACACAGCAATTCAGTAGCTTGGCAAGAATTTGCAGCCAAATACATATGACTGGAAAAATCCATGCTTTCTCTTTATTTTTCATTGCCTCTCACAGAATTCTGGATTCATGAATCGCATTGGTCCAAGATAGTATTTTATTATTTTTTTCAGTTTTTAAATGATTTTTTAAATTCCCCAAGATAATTCTGATTTTTTTTGAAATTAAGTTCATCTGATAGAATGCTTAAAAGGGATTCATAAAGTATTGTCCTGGTTAGGTAGGGCTACTGTAATAAAGTACCACAATCTGGGGGTGGGGGGTATTTAAAACAACAGAAATTTATTGTCTTTTAGTTCTGGAGGCTAGAGGTCAAAAGCAAGATGTCAGCAGGTTCATGGTCTTGCTTTGCCTCTTCCTAACTTGTGGTGGCTTGCTGGAGATCCTTGCCATTCCTTGGTTTGCAGCTTCAATCTGTTTCTGTCATCACACTCTATTCTTCCCTTGTGTGTATCTGTGTTTGTCTTGTAAGGATGCCAATCATATTGGATTAAAGGTCTCCCCTACTCCTACCTTATTTTAACTAATTACACCTGCAATGGCTCTATTTGGCTAAGGTACGGGGGTTAAGACTTCAACATATCCTTCTGGGGAACACAATTCAATCCGTAATAAGTATGTTCTAAGTACTTTAAGATTGAATTGTTACAGAGGCACCTGGTTGGCTCAGCCAGCGGAATGTTTGACTCTTGATCTCAGGGTTGTGAGTTCAAGCCCTATGTTGGGCCTAGAGTTTACTTAAAAAAAAAAAAAAGACTGAATTGTCACAGTTTAAGCAACATAGTTACCATTTTACTACAGAGAATTAACCACCTGGTCATTAGCATCTCATAAAGTGAGAAGAAAAACAGATAATAGTGAATATGTGAATATCTCAAATTTTTTGTCATTAGCCATACACTTTTGGATTTCACAATTTTTTTAAACTTAAGTGCTCGAGCAGTGTATAAAATACTCAAAATATTTAGTGATCAGTTCATAATAAAAACCATTGTTGCAAAAACGCTTAACAGTTTCACAAAATATTTTTGGACATGATTTCTTAGTGCTCAAAACAACCCTAACGTATTTTTCTCCATTTTAGAAATTAAGAAATTGGCATTGAGATTGTTACATACTTGTTTAAGACATGCCTTCTGAAGAGGCATTCTTGGGGTATGAACCAAGATTTTGTTAGTAAAATCCTGGAGCTCTTATCACACATCTTGCTTGGTACATTTTAATATTTAATGACAGTGATAAAGAAGATGGTAATAATGATAATTGCTAATCTTACTGAATGTTTACTATCTTTGGAGGACCGTGGCAAACACTGCACTTAATCATCTCTCATTTAATCTTTTCAAGAACCCTAAGAGGAAGGTGCAACACCAGAGCACAGAGATGGAGGGAAATTAGCCCAAGGCTACAAAGCTCATAAATGCTAATGCCAGGATACACACTCAGAGGTCCTACTCCAGAGTCTGCCCTCTTAATCACTTCTGTGTGACCTCCTTGACCTTGTGAAGCCTTCCTAGACAGTCTCCATTTCAGAGACCTCGTCACTTGGGCTCTTGTTACACTATTACAAACCAACTTAAGAGGGTTTATTGGCACATTACAAACCAATGTATGACCATCCAAATGACTTTAAGCAAGTTACTTAATATCTTCAAATGCCAGTTGTCTCTCATGTGAAAAGGAAATATACTAGAGTGAAGCTAAATTAAATAATATATGTAAATGACCTGGTACACATCTGCCACATAATAGACATTCAGTTTATTGCATTTATGAGTCAACTGATAGGATAGTTGATTGTTTAAAAGGTACTCAGGGGTTTTGGAGGAGAGGGCAATTGATTTTGACTGGTAATATCAAAGGTGTTACAGGATAAGTAACAGTTAGATCTTAATGGGAAAATGTTAACAGGCGAGGAAGGGCATGCTACGGTCTGAATGTTCATGTCCCCCCAAATTCATGTCTAAATCCTAATGCCTAATGTGATGGTATTAGGAAGTGTGAGGCCTTTGGAAGTAATTAACTCATGAGGTCAGAGCTTTCATGAAAGAGATTAGTGTTGTTATAAAAGATAACCCCCCACTCCCAGAGATCCCTCACCCTTTCTGCTAGTGGGGGCCCAGCAAGACTGTGCTGGCTTGGGGCACCTGGGTGGCTCAGTCGGTTAGGCGTCTGCTTTCGGCTCAGGTCATAATCCCAGGATCTTGGGATCGAGTCCCACATCGGGCTCCCTGCTCAGTGGGGAGCCTGCTTCTCCCTCTCCCTCTGCCATTCCCCCTGTTTGTGCTCTCTCTCTGTCAAATAAATAAAAATAAAATCTAAAAAAAAAAAAAGTGCCAGTTATGTACCAGGAAGAGGGCCCTCACTAGAACGTGATCAAACTGGAGACTTGGTCTTGACTTCCCAGGCTCCAGAACTGTGAGGAATAAATTTCTGTTCCTTCTAACCTACTCAGTCTGTGGTATTTTGTTACAGCAGCCTGAAGGATCTCAGGCAGGACATTCTAGGCACAGAAGCCTTTTAGAAATAAATAGATGATTCTGCAAGCTGCCCCTGCCTCGAAGAACAATGGGGATCACAGTATTGAGCGCTTTCATATGAAATCATGGGAACTGTGACCCCCACATCTATTAGTTCCACCAGTGTTGATGAGTAATTCAAAAAACATCCCTTCCGCAGCTATCAACTGTTTGTAATTCTGTATTCACATGTGTGGACCGCTGCCAGTTACCCATGTCACTTTTGTAGTGATAGAAATAGATGCAGCCACTGCACGGGCCCTCTGTATCTTAAGCCTGAGGTACCGGATGCTTTTCTTCTCTACAACTGTCGCACCTGCAGCCCGAGACCAGTGAGCCACCGTACCCCTAAGGGAGAGGTGAGCGCTTTGGTTTGGAGCTGGTGGGCAAGTAGCTACTTTATTTCCACATGTACCCTGCTGGGCTGAAATCAGTGGCAACTCATTTCTCATTGGCCTGGGAGAGAATTCTCTTGTCTAGTCCCATTGTGCTATTGGGAGCGGGGGAGGGGAGGGGATAAAACTGCTATGACTATCAAGGTCTCTCTGAGAGAATCAGTATTTCTTTACAAGTCACCAGTTCCAGGATTCTTGCCCCCCTCCCCTCCATCATACCACTGCTGAGTTATCCATGCTCCTGTTCACCGTGCTCCCACCATCTAGATTTTTCCTCTTTTACTGCCCATGTAATTGTTATCCACTCTTCAAGGCCCACTTCCTAATGTCTACTGATCTCCTAAAACTTCCATGGCACTGAGCACATTAATTTAATTGTTTTAGAAAAGGCAGAGGACTTTCCAAAAAAATTGCCTAAAACTTGTTCAGAAAACTGGCCTAATCATCTGAAAACCTATATTCTAATTCCAGCTCTAGCATTTTATCACCTACTACTATGATCTAAGTCTAAGTTTCTTCTTTGGCAAATGAACTGTATGCTACCTATCCTATCTCAGAGGGCTGAGGTGATGCTCATATAAGAATGTGAATCACAAACTGTAAATCACTGTCCCACTGAGGCATTAATGTGGCATATTTTATCTTCATAACTGGACAAGTTCTTTTGAGTATAAGGATCATGTCTTTTTTGCATTTCCCAAAATGATTCATGATGTGCTATAATCACAGAAAGCATTCAGTATTTGTCAATTAATAAGAAATAGTATTATTTTTACTAATGAAGAGGTCTTTTGGTCAATTTCAGGAGCTTTGTGCACTCTATTATTAAATAAAATTTAATTAACATATTCATTCAGTGTTTTAAAAATCCCATGATTTTTCTGATTTTTGAATGACACAAACAAGTATTGTCTTTTTGTACTCTTTTACAATCCAAATCTAATTTTACTGCTTATGCTAGATTTGTCAGAAATATCAAAATTTTCTATTTGAAGTTTCTGATTTCCAAAAAAACCCACTTGTAAAACGAAATAAAACTGGAATTTGTCAACATTTTCACATTAAAAATGAATATTTTTCCTTTTAAAATCTTTTATTTGATATATATGTGAAATTCAGGTAAGTACAAATCCCATTTAATAACATGTACTCAGTCCTTGACCTTATGGTGGATTTAGTATTGACAAAAATGTTGTATTTTTATTTTTTAAAAATTTTTAATTTGAGTATAGTTAACATGCAATGTTACATTAGTTTGGGGTATACAACATAGTGATTTAGCAAGTTTATACATTATGCTATACTCACAAGCATAGCTACCATGTTATCATACTACACTATTACAATATCATTGACTATATTCTTTATGCAGTGCCTTTTATTTCTGTGGCTTATTCATTTCATAACTCGAAGCCTGTATCTCCCACTCCCCTTCACCCATTTTTCTCATTCCTCCACCCCTTCCCCTGTTTCTAGTCTGATTCTGCTTTTCGTTTATTGTTTTTTTCAGATTCCACGAGTGAAATCATATTTGTCTTTCTCACTCTGACTTATTATTAGCATAATGCCCTCTAGATCCTTCCATGTTGTTGCAAACAGCATGATCTCATCCTTTTTTACAGTTATGTAATATTCCTGTGCGTGCACCTGTGTACACGTATTACATCTTCTTTATCCATTCATCTATCAATGGACACTTAGGTCAGTTCCATATCTTGGCTATTGTAAATGATGTTAAAATAAATATAGGGGTGTGTATATCTTTTTGAGTTAGTGTTTTCATTTTTGGGTGGGGTAAATGCCCAGTAGTGGATCAGACAGTATTTCTATTTTTAAATTTTATGGAACCTCCATACTGTTTTCCACAGTGGCTGCACCAATTTATACACACCAACAGTGTATGAGGGCTCCTTTTTCTCCACATCCTTGCCAACTGTTATTTCTTCTCTTTTCGATTTTAGTCATTCTGACAAGAGTAAGGTGATAGCTCATCATGGTTTTGATTTGCATTTGAGCATCTTTTCATGTGTCTGTTGGACATCTGTTTATCTCCTTTGGAAAAATGTCTATTCAGGTCCTCGGGCCTTCTTTTAATCGGATTGTTTGTTTTTTGAGAAAAATATTGTAACTTTCAAACATTTAAGCTAAATCTGATTTTCCCATGGGCTAGAAGGTTATATCTGACATTCTATGACTTACCCACTACTTTTAATCAACTGAAAATGACATAAAATTAGTTTAATCTACACATTGCTTTCTAATATATTTTACTCAGAGAATCGCAGTATTCATATAGAATTTTAATAATTCAGTATCATAGTATGTACCTACACAAGAAAAGAACTCTTACTTACATTGTGTCAATCACTATTCTTGTCACTTTAAATACAGTTGATCCTATTATTCCTGGATTCTGTATTTGCAAATGCCTACTCAGTTAAAATTTATTTGTAACCTCATAATCAATACTCTGATAAGTAAGGAAGTGAATCTGTGTAATTACGCATACACAGTTTAGTACTAATTAGCTCTCTCTCATGATCTACCATCCCCTTCTTCCTTAGTAGTAAACTTTCTGGCACATAGCCACCCAGAATGGTTTCCAAGTTTCCTTCAACCAGGTATTTCCATAAGAAAAACCAGGGGGTAGGTAGAAGTAGGAAATACAATTTCTCAGAATGTCCACGAAGGAAAGAGACATGCCTTTCTTCACCTTGCTTTCTCTGGTAGGAATGTGATTACGACGTTGAGTGGCCATCTTGGATCACAGGTGGAAGTGTTATCACGAGGACGGTGGAACAACAGGCTGGAAGTCTGGATACCTAACACTGTGACAATAGCCCAAGCCCCGGACTGACAACCTCCAGACTTCTTTTATGAGAGAAAAACAGACCACTAGCTGAAGTTCCTGTTCTTTTGGACTTGATGTCACCTGCAGCCAAAACTCATTTTAACTGATACAAAAAGTCATGCAGAAGTATAGGGCCACTGCTTAGAGTTATACAGAGTAGAAGTCCACTGGGTAAGGCACCAAGATGGCTGATGGGTAAATGGGGGCTGAAACCCAACCTACCCTCCCCTTTCCAAGCTTTGAACAGTGTTTTTTTTACCAAGAGCCTGATAAACCGGTGGCCTTGTAGAAAAGTGAAATTTTGTCTAGAAACAGAACTCCAGAGCAGCATTTTCCAAAATTTCCTTTGCATACTCCTGGAGGCATTGGAAATGATTTTAGGTAGTCTCCTTAATGTACTTCAAAATTTAATTTAATACTAAATTAAATGGGCTTATATATTTCATGGTAGTTACCACTCCATTCTGCAAGTTCAGACCTCAGTGCTAGAAATGGCAAGAAGCAAGGAAGGAGACTATTGAAAAGCAGGAATAAAAGAAAACAGAAGCTCATCAAACATTATGTCATTAGGCAGTGTTTTATGGTGGGTAGAATACAAACTCTGGAGCTAAACACAGCCAGGAGGCCTGTGTTTAAATCCTGGCTCTCTGTAACTAGCTGTGTTATTTTGGGTGTGTTTCTTAACCTTATTGTGTGCCAGTTTTTGTAACAGAACTAACACACAAGGATGGTGTGAGGATTTGAATCATTATTACAGTGCCTGACACATAATGAACACTCAATGAACATGAAGTATTACCACCATTCTGGTAATTATTTAGCAAAGAAACCCCAAACTAGCCATGCTTGTTGAAAGCTTTTTTTTGCCAGGAATTGTACATATCTGACCTTACTTTAGTAATCAGGAAACTAAGGCTTAGAAAAATTCAGTAACTTTCCCAATGTTATGCAACTAATTCTAGCCCAGCCAGAATTCAAACTCAGATAGATTGGATTCCAAAGCCACGGTTTTTTAACAAAGATAATTAAGGACAAGGCCTGCAAGATTTCACAAGCTTCCTCTTGTATACTCTCTCCCCACTCATAGAATGTAGTAGCAAACTCTTTCACACTGTAAGGAGTGGAGGATGGGTAGACTGGAGAGACTGAGAACAAGAACTGGAAGGGTGGGAGAAGTCTTGGGAAGTGGCAAGAGTGTTCAGCCTGAGCCAAAAATCCGGCCGAGTCCCTGGGCCCTGTGGCAAAATGAGAGAGCATGGGAAGCTGACCAGATCTGAAAAATGCCTCTTGGTGATTTATATGAAGCAGTGGACTCTCAAGATAAGTTTCAGTTCTATTTCTCAGTGCTTCTAAAATACTGTTGCATCGTGAAACACAAAATGAATCCCATAATTCAACAATTTTATACTTTCTCAATTATTACTTATCTGATGGCTTTGAAGTAAAGCAAGGATTTAGTCATCTAAATTATTTCTTTTTTTAGAGTCCACGTCACACCTGTTAGGCAAGGAATCTTTGCCTTTATTGCAAAAATGTTATTTCAACAAAACTTTCAAAATGTTGCAAATCGGCTGCTTTGGTTTTGCCAGTTTGCAGAAAGTAACTTAACCAGTTTCTTTTGAAACTAACTTTTAGGACTGAAAAACCTGTAACTATGTGTATGTTTCCTGAGATGGTAACATTACGGGAGGGGGACACAAGTGCAGGAACTGGGTGGTAAATTCGACTCCAGAGGTTATGGATTAATTATGAGTTACTCCGAGCATGTGCCTGGGGTTTGGTGAGAACGGGCACTTGGCGGGCGCACCTCCTCTCTGCTTCAGTGCCCAAAGCTCTAAGCCAGCCACTTTCGCTGCACGTGCTGGCTTGTGCGGAAGGCCCAGCATCTCTGTCCCGAGGGCGGTTGACTAACCCGGCCGCCCACGTGGCCTTGGATGGCCTCAGGAGGCTCTGGAGGAGGCCCGGCCACCGTTGCTCGCTCACGCGGTGCGGCTGCGACGCTGCAACCCACCAAGGTCCGCTCCGCCACCAGGAGCGCGCCGCCGGCACTGCTCTACTCCCAGGCAGCCGCCGCCTCCCGCCCAGGCCTCCTCCTGCCCATCGTGCGAGGGCATCCCGCTCGGGCCCGCTTCCCGCTGCCTCCGCCCGCCGCGCGCCCTGCATCCCGGGAGTCGCACAGAAGGAAGCCACCGAAGCGTCCCTGGAAGGCGGCGCTCGCCGCCGCACACGCGCACTCCCTCCCCGGCGCATGCGTCCAGGGGCCGACCGGCGGTGCCCGTCTCCGGTGACGTGGCGATGCGCAGGCGGAGCCAAGGTCGGTGGCTGGCGGGCGCGCGGGTGGGGGAGGAAGAGCGAGGTGAGCAGGGACGTCAGAGTGGAGAGCGGAAGGTCAGGGAGGCTCGGAGCGGAAGTGAGACTAGGGAGTCTGTCCGCCATTGTGGACCCGAGGAGCGAAGAGCGAGAGGGGGAAGAGGAGCCTGCACGCCGAAAAGAAGGGCCCCTTCCACGGACCCCCGAGCGCGAGGCCCTCTTTCTGGCTTCTGAACGAGCGGCGGCAGCGGCGGCGGCTGGATCAGTCACTCGGCGGAGGGCGGCAGCCAACTGCTGTGAGTGCACGGGGAGAGGCCCAAGCGGCGGCGAAGGCGGCGGCGGCGGCGGCGGCAGCGGCAGCAGCTCTCGGGTTGCGGTGAAGAATGTCAGCCACTAGCGTGGATCAGGTGAGGGAGCAGAGGCCTCAGGCTCGGCGAAGGCCCGAGCCCTGGAGCTCCACCCTCGCGTGGGGCTTCGGCTCCTCCCCGTCGCCGCCGCTGCCGGCCCCATAACGGTGCCTCGGGCGCAAGTTGCTGCGGTCCTGCCGCCCGGGCCGGGGCGTGCGCCCTGCCCGGGAGCCTGCGGCCGAGACGGGCGGCTGCGGAGCCGCGCTGGGTGGGGGAACGACCGCTCCTAGGGGCCTTAGGGCAATCGGAGGGCGGCCGACGTGGGGCTGAGACCAGGCGACCTCTGGGAGACGGATTTCGAGTGGCGGGTGGGAGGTTTAAAGACTGGGGGTGGTTGGGAAATTGGAGGCTATGGAGGATGTGGTGGGTTTTCCTCCTACGCGGATTGTTGAAAATAACTTGTCTTTGATAAGGTCTTTGATTAACGCACTTTCTCTCTCTCTCTCTTTTTTCTTCTCATTACCACCTCTTTCGTCTTGCTGCGCAGAGACCTAAAGGGCAAGGAAATAAAGGTGAGTTTGAGTATTTTTATCTTATCTGCTAATGTTCGTCTGATGTCACTTTTAGACTTGGCCAGGGCCTTTTTTGTTTTTCTCCAGTTTTTTGTTTGTTTTGAAATGTATGTTTAGAGAAACACTCATCACGGCCAAACCAGCCAAATGCTACCCAAAACTTCGGTAGTTCCTTGCTTTGAAGCTACTTTTTTAGAAACCAAACTATACACAAAAAGTTTTCTTAGTTGTATTTCAGTTAAGGAGGTATTATAAATGTGGTGACATTTCTTTAATTTTGCAGTTTATCTGTATTATGTAACTTCTACCACAAAAATTTCTCCAAATGCGTGCAGATAAGTGGACATTTTGTTCGACATTGCGGGGTTATGTTAAAAAATGCAACTCAAGTTGTATTCCATGTCACATTAGTGAAAACTGTACTGTTAACCACTGGTTCTAGTGAAGTCAGTTAAAACATGAGAGAGATCAAAACTGAACAGGCATGTCATCGTGCTGTGCAGCCCTGATTGCAAGGACTCAATCTGGTATTTTAGAAAGGACTGGGAAGGAAATAATTTGTGAGGTTTCTGCTCTGGCTATATGATTTTACTCTTCAGTTAAAAAAAAAAACCCCAAAAAACCATTGAAAGTAAAGCATTTTAAAAAAAAATGTTTTTTGTGTCTATTAATATGGAACAATACAGTCAACTGACTGAAACATTATGACATTAATCATGTGACATTAGTAAGTATAGAACAATAACTGCTTTCTTGGGACAGTGCCAATTAACATTACAGTGAATTATAGATTTATAACATTTTGTAATAGGGCCTGAAATTAGACTAAATAGAATTATGCTTCCTGTTTTTTATTTCAGTTAGTAAAGTATTACCTAGAAAATAAGAGGTATAGTAGCTTTTTAGATGTAAGTTCAAGGTCTTTATTGGTGCTCTTTATATTCTTAGGGTTTTTATTTGCCTTTGCAAATTTGAAAAGAATAGGTTCTGAGTACTCAGGTCAGTTAATTTTGAGTTGTACAGTTTGAGAATTTGTACATACCAGATAAATGGCACTGTATCAGGTAGTATAAATTTATTGTTTTGATTAAAGATGTATTTTGGGGGAGTATATACACATTTAGAAGTTTTAGTTTTTACAGTTAAAAGTTCAATTTTAGGATTATTTTCCGTTGTAAGCATAAACCTCAGAGTTTGATACTGTTTATTTTAAATGTTTTAAAATATTGTAAATTTCAAAAGAGTGATCCATTAATTTTTTTTTTGCTAGTTTGCTCATGAGGAAGTATATAGACTTGGAGATATATGAAATCTGTGGTCATTATTGCCTAGCATAAATTATTTTATCCTAGATCTGTGGGGAGGTGGCACTTTGCAAGGCTATTTGAAATGCTAAGTGTTTTGTGTTACCTGCTTTAAGGTAAGTATGCAAGTTCAATGAAGTACTTACTTGTTTGACAAAACAGAATAAAGCATCTACAGCATTGTAAGCCATTACTGAGTTACTGTTAAGTTTGATTGTGATATAGTCATTTCCCTTAGGTATGTCCTAGTGATATCCCTGATACAGATATAAGTTATCTATGACAATAATTGCATATTGACATTTATAAGTAAGTATTTTTTGGGTTAAAATTTTTTTGATCCATCAGCATAGCCTTTTTTAGATGTATCTAGACACACACAGAGTATTTATTTGGATAGCTCTTTATTCCAAGAAATTTTCTTTCTTTCACCCTTATTGTTCCATTCATAGTTTTATCCATGGATAGAACGATGGACTGGGATTCCTAGGAGACCTGTGTTCTAATACTTCCTGTGGCTACTGACTTGCCAAGTGAGCTTGAACACATTGCACCTTTTGGTCAGAATTTCCCCTCTATCTACAAAATAAAAGTGATAATTCTAGCTGTAAATCCTATTGTATGTTATGAAGAATTACAATTACAGTAGTCCACTGCTCTAGTTGCCATTTTATTTGCTGGATTTATTTTCACCTTCCTCACCTCATCTATTTTCAAGGTGCAGGGAGACTGTTGCCTAAGACATGGCAGGAGGAAAAACTCTCCTGGCCTAAGAGTATTGGTAATCATTTAAGATGCTTTAAAATGGTAGATGCTGCAAGTGCACAAATACACATATACGTCACTTGTATTTTTATGCCCCTGCAGGGAGAATTACAAGGCGAAGGCAGCACCTGCAGTGAACTGATACAAGTAGCTATGTGTGTGTTTGAGAAAAACTACCGTGCCTTAGCTGACTTGGTTTTCAAGCCAGTAAAACTGTTTTACAGTTCTGTTTACTTTTGTGAAGCAGAAAGCAGTTATTTTTCTTGAACTACAGCCTGAATATTCTAAGAATATTGAGTATTAAACTTGAATTCAACTTCTCAAACATGAAAAATACATGTCGCTGAGGAGTTGTCGAAGTTGTGAAAGCATAATACTTTTCAGATGACTTAATTTCAGAGATGCTGTATTTCCTTTCTGAATTATCTTCATTTGACACTGTGAGCCTAACACCTGTCTTAGTGTCTTTGATTTTCTAAGTTTTTTCCTGTATATCCTTAAGGATTTAAGTGCACTAACAGCTAAAATTTTAAAGGAATTCTATATCAATCTCTTTGTAAGGCAAAAATGCTTTCGTAGTATAAGTAATAATTCTAGGTTTTCTTTTTTTGTAAGTTTGAGTTCTTTTTAGTTAATAGATTTTCCTTATGTTAACTATTAGAACTCTTTATTATCCTTGGCTAGGGTAGTACTGAAGGATAGTAGAAATTTAAGGATAATTTAAGTATTGGTCCATAATTTATTTATTTTTATTGGTTCATAATTTGAAACTGATTTTATATCACTTTTATTTATTAATAACCAGAATTTTTGCTTGCCAGAATAAAAGGGTACCTCTCCTTTCCCTGCAGGCACCACAGATAAAAGTGTCAGATCCTGTACTCCTAGCAGCCTTGCTACCAGCTTCCTCCTGTGCCTTAAGTGTATAAATAGACGAATATATGGAAAGGAATTTATCTTTTCCCTCCTCTCTTCCCCCCACCCCTTCCCAACAGAGAGACAGAATTGTTTGGTAAAATTGCAGTTTAAAAGAATTAGGATGAATTTGGCTGTATTTTAGTGTTTCAGAAAAGTAGTGGAAAATGCAGTGTTTTGGCAGTGTTCTTTTGTATCCTGTCTCCACACTCCCTCTGGAAATGATTGCAAAGCACTTTATTGTCATTTTAGGCTTCATTTTATTATTAATCCTCAAAACATTCCTTTAAGGAGATAGAGGGTATATGGTATTGTCGCTGTTTTTGTAGGTGGGAAAACATGATGCACAGATCTGTTGACTTTCCTAACTTGATGTAGTCAGGACCAGAGCAAAGAATCACCTGGCTCCTAAGGCCCATGTTCTATCTTGATTTGACTCTGCTTCATAGAGCAGAGGAAACAGGCGAAGAATCATGTAAGTCATCTGTTCTTTTTTCCCTGAAGAACTTGTACAGACTATGGGACTGGCTTGGATATCTTTGCTATTTAATGGCTTTCAGTCTCCAAGACGTTAGATTGTCATTAAGTAATGTTCAAAAACTAAAGTCTTTAAAGACAGTTAAATTTCTTAAGGAAAGGTATGCTTCTGAAATTCAAGGGCTAGCCTCTTATTCAGATTCTAATTTAATGCAAATTGCTTGTTAGTATTCATGAAATACTTTCAATTAAATATTTTTTCCTTAGATTGACGTACTCCTTGAATAATCTTTTAGAACTTTTTAGACATATTTATGCATCATTTATGCACAGACCGTAGACTGTATATTTACTTAGTGCATGAGAATATTTTGTTCTTAGTCTCAGCATCTTAGAATTAGAAGATAAAGAATAGAACAGAGGAAATGAGTAAGAGTAGCACCATAATATAGATTTAGACAGATTTTAAGTGGGTACTTTTTACTATTATTAGCAGCATGGACTAAATTTCTGAGAATCTGATGAATACAAGAAATAGATAGTTGTGATTTTGAAATGGGTAGCTGTTTAAGATAATAACATATACTAGTATCATAGTCCAGTAGTGTAGTGAGGATTTTTTTTTTTTTCCAGAGGTAATAGACCATGCATAACCACCTTTGATAAAGGGGTGGTAAAGCCAGTGGTGAAGGACATGTTAGAATCTCTTGGGCTGAAATGATTAGCCCACCAGAAAAAACCTAAGGTACCCTTCTCTTTATTTTTGTTTCTAGTAGCTGTTATATATTTAAATTGTAGGGAGCACATTTAGCTCAACTCTGGTTCTTGGAATCCTTACCAAATACAGTTAAACCATCTCAGTGGAGCCAAGATCAAGGTGACCTTCGTGTTGCTCTTGTGATTTGAGGGCAATGTAGTACCATAAGAGGTCTACTTTGAAGGCTTCACAGAGTAGTATCATTTCTTTGAGTGATCATTAGTGGCAAAGAGTGAAGGGATTTCACCTATCTTTGCTCCCATGCCACTGTCAGCTTGTAATAATTACATTTTTGGTGATCTAAACTCTTGGAAAATTAGGGAAAATAAAAATGTGATGATGCTCTAGAGGAACACACAACTTAAATTCATTGCCCCCAGCCTTAATTTATAATAACTGTGACACTGTATTTTTAAGCAGGGAATTTTCAGATTCTGAAAGGGTTTTTTTTGTTTTTGTTTCTAAGGGATTAGTCAACAAACATAAGAAACTTTCAGCTTTTTTCATCTCACGTGTTTCAAAAGTAGAATAGTATATTTAGGCAGTGTCATCATATCAAGTGTTAGCCTTGTAAAGCTTCTGTTTATGTGGTCCTAAAGTAATTTTTAGTCTTTTTGGATCTTATAATATTTTATGTAATAATAATAGCCAGGATTATTGAATACTGTCTTTGAATCCTCAGATGAAATGAGGTAGGTACTGTTAATTACCTCCTTGAACAGAGAAGTAGAGTTAGAGAGACTAAGCCACTAACTAGAGATCACCCCGCTTCTCATTGTTAGACTTGGGATTCAAACCCAGGACTTTACTTCTAGTCTGTGCTCAAAAGCACTCTGAGACTGCATTCAGAGAATAACAACTTTATAAAGCATTTTGGGAAATGATCTCTGAACAAATACAGCATTATAAATTATTCTCTGGTTTTCTTATGTGTTTGAAGAATAATCATGGTTATCTTTAGTGTCTTCATTTGTACTTTCAAGTGAAAGTTTTTGTAATTTTTTGGTTTAGAATTAGGGGCCTTTTTATTTAGATTTTTTATAATTTATTCCTTGTGATAACTGCTTCAATGAATTTTAGCCACTTTCTTTAACTGGGAACACTTAAGACATTTACTCTAACTTAAGTTACCAAGGAAAGTTATTTCATTTTTTATTTACCTTTCTTGTACTAAATTATATAGAGATTTAACAAAGGTAGAGAACATTCAGCAATCGATTGTCTACAATACTATTTGAAGTGTTTATTTTAGATTCAAATATAGTATCAGGGAACCCTTCCAACAATTTAACTGTTTGCAACAATGTTGAAAGTGAGATATTTACATTATGTTTTTGGTAATGGGAAGTGTATATATAGTTTATGTAATCTTGGGTATATACAAGATTTGTAAGTTTTTGGTTGCACATAAATATTTGTACCTATATTAAGTTAAATTTTTAACAAAAAGAACAACTCAGGATAACTTTTTCTGAGTTGGTCAAAAAATATTGAAAATGTTAGGTTATTCTGTCAGTTTCATAAAGATAATTACCACACATCTAATATAAACATATTTTTTAGTTTCAGTACAAAACGGTTCGATTCATCAAAAAGATGCTGTAAATGATGATGATTTTGAGCCATACTTAAGTAGCCAGACAAATCAGGTAAGTCTGACAGTCCCATATTTAGGAAATTAAACTTACATTAGTATTAATGGATTTTTCAAATAGATATTTTAATTGAGGCTAACCATGACATGTATCAATCTAGTGTGCCTGCATAATACTGAGTAACAGTTGCAGGTTTGTGGTACAGGAGAATTCTTTGGAAATTCTAGGTGGCTGCAACTAGATTGTGAAATATAAAAATTTTAAGATGGACATTATTTGTATATGGTATGGTAGACTTTTTTTTTTTTTAAATTTTGAAAGAATTTAACCTTTTTTTTTTTTAAAGATTTTATTTATTTATTTGCGAGAGAGAGAATGAGAGACAGAGAGCATGAGAGGGAGGAGGGTCAGAGGGAGAAGCAGACTCCCCGCTGAGCAGGGAGCCCGATGTGGGACTCGATCCTGGGACTCCAGGATTGTGACCTGAGCCGAAGGCAGTCGCTTAACCAACTGAGCCACCCAGGCGCCCAAGAATTTAACCTTTTAATGTTGCTGCCGTATCTTCATAGCCAAAGCAAATTACAAGATTTAATTAGCTACACGTTTGTGGGAAAGGAGTAATTATGCCTGAAATTCTGGTTAAATGTAGTGTTTTCTCTTTTATAAGGTATTCCAGTTTGAATTTCATTGAGAATTAAAGTTTTAATACAGCCAGTTAACGTAGGGAATAGATTTATAAACACGCTTGCCTTCTATGTTGTAGGCTTGGAGAATTTCATAAAATCAAATAAACTGGTGACTTTTGAGGTTCTTTTGTGTTTAGATTTTTCACAGATAATTGAGTTTGTATACAGGTATAATTTAGATTTAAGCATTGAAAAATGAAAGAGTATTCTTTGGTCTCTATATACTGTTTCTGCATTCATTTGTTAATGTAAATTAAAAAAATAAACTTTTATTATTAACCAGTTTTTTGGGAAAGAATATTAAAACTGCTTTTGTTGTTTTGCTTAAAAAAAGGTATATGAAAAATGAACCATGAAATCTTAACTTCTAGATTTTTTTTAAACTGTAAAAGGCCTATCATTGTAGGCCTTTAGAGTTGTAGGGAAAGTTTGAAAAGAAGTAGTTCCCAATTTGTGGTATGTAGGATTGTTTTTAGGAGTGTGGAGAGCCATGGTTCTGTTCAACCTGATCTACCCCTTGGTCATTTCTCGTTAACCACCCACTTCTGTCTGTTGATCTACATTCCTAGCTTGTATTGGGAGGAAATAAGTGAGAAAGAATAAAAACGGTTTATAAAATCTATGAATGTTTGGCTGCTCATAAAAGAATGAAAAAATTATTTCATACTTATATTATCTAACTTTATGATCTTGGTAACAGATTTACTTTGCACTTAAAGGTTGTGAAAGAAATGTATAACTGGAAATTAGGGAGATCATTGTTTTGAATTGCAGTGCAAGTTTTAAAAGAAATGTTCAGTATCCTATTATTTGGGCCCATACAGTAATCTCAGTTAACATCTCTTATGGCAGTGTTTCCAACTTTTTTTTAGACATTCTGATATTATGAAGTATAGTAGATATTTTCTCAGAAAGGTCTTCATGATCAGATAAGTTTGGGAAATTGTTTTAAATATTAAATAATTGAATTTTGCTACTTGATTTCATACTTTATGTGTTACAGTGTAAAATGATTTTCTAAGACAAGGATATAGTTACAAAGATCCTGTTGTTTTCAAACAACCTCTGTTTTCAAGGAATTTTAATGGAATGTAAATGTTTGAGAATTGTAACCAGTAAGAATTCTCTTGTTTTACGTGGTAACAGATTATATAATTTATTTGTCACGGGGGCTTAGAAGATTGTTTTTTTGGCATTCCACAGAGGTGCTTCAGGTCTGCCTAGGGAAAACCAGGGGAGAGTACTCTTGATCCCATCCCCTGAAGCAACCAGAGCTGTGCTCTGCTTTTTATCTGTTTTATATGTTGGAATTCTGCCTAAGATGGCACTTGTAAAAAAAAACTTTGAAAGTGTCAGAAAACTGTCATTTTCTAACAGTAGAAGAGATTTGTTTAGTGAACCCAATTTTTAAATTGTATTTATAAAAGTTTCCTTATTTTGGGACAAAAATAATCTAAAAAAGATTTGTTTTAATATGATGTTTAAATAGAAAGTCGTATGCTTTCTATTAATAGGTTTTTTATGATATTTGAATATATATTCATGTGCTATTTAAAGAGAATTTTTAAAATTTGATGCCACTAAGGCTGTACTCTCCTCCCTCTCCTTGTCAGTACTAACGAATAGGTTTTTAGCAATTAGCTTTCTGTAATACTAAAAATAATTATCTGTAACCAGAGCACATATTATTTACCTTTGAAGGAGTACTCACACTATAGAATGTTGAAAACTGGGTTTATTGGAGAGAAAAATTGAAAATTATCTGAAATCTTAGGGATGATTTGTATAAGACTTCAAGTTACTCATAACACCTAGATAAAAGGGAAAATTTTTTAAAATTGACCTTTTAAAGCAGGTTAGTGAAAACTAGAAATATTGGTGAAATATCTCAAGTAATTAGTTACATATTATTTATTTTATTTTATTTTTTAAAGATTTTATTTATTTGACAGAGAGACACACAGCGAGAGAGAGGGAACACAAGCAGGGGGAGTGGGAGAGGGAGAAGCAGGCTTCCTGCCTAGCAGGGAACCCGAGGTGGGGCTCAATCCCAGGACCCTGGGTCCATGACCTGAGCCGAAGGCAGACTCTTAACGACTGAGCCACCCAGGCGCCCCATTAGTAACATATTAAAATTATGTAAGCATTTATAGTTCAATGTTCAATTAAAAAATTTTTCAATTAAATGTGTAGTATGTCTTTAAATTAAATTCCTTCATCTGATTTTAATATTGTGAATAAGAAAATGAATCTTTTGTCTGGAAAAGTGTTTAATTTTTTGGCTAATGACTTAAATTGTTTTTTATACTTTAGATCTAATTCAGATCAAATCCAGGGATACTTTAAAAACAGGTTGTTGGCCTTCAGTGGTAACATGTTCTATTTTCTAGTGCTCAGTTTCTTAAGGGATAATTTTTATAGTTATTTGAAAAGTAACTGTTCATCCTTCAGGTCTTAAAATTAGTTCTCTAAAGTTCCTCAGAATAATCGGGTAATTAAGTTGATTGGAAGATTTAGGTTTAAATGGTACTGTTAAAGATGCCGTGTAATTTGTGCATATAAATTTGAAGAATAACTTGGAAAAAGAAGTTTGAGCTTGTCTGCTTGTCTATATGGGAAAATAAATTCCTAGCCATGTTTGTCAGAGAAGTGGAATAGAGAACTAAGAAAGTAAAAAATACTTTGAATTTTGTTACTTATCGTCCTGGCCATCACTGCCCTTAGTTAAGGTTTTCATTATCTCTGCCTGTTGGAGTGATTTTCTAACTAGTAATTCTATATTGCCACTCAGCAATCTTCTTAAAGTCCAAGTCTGTGCCACTGTCATGTTAAAGAGTTACCACAGCTTCACAACAGTGGATACATTTGTTCTATGAGTGCCCTTAAAATTGCTCCATTTCCCTCCCTGCCTTGTCTTTGGTCAACTTTCTCCAGTTTGCTTGAGGATATAGGAGTCACTATTTTCTAAGAATATAAATATTTTCTGAATATTTTCTTTCATGATCTCACTCTTTGTATGATCTGTACACACACTCACTCCTATATCTATCCCTTGATGAAGTCTCTTCTGATTCTCCCAGTTACTTGCTTCCCTGCTCTTTGTACTAGAGTGGTTGTTTTGCTTTGCTTGTACTTCCATTACAGTACCTATCAAATTTCAGGGTATATGTGTCTTTCCCATTAGACCTGGGAAGTGTTCCAGGTCAGAGTCCATGTTCTTCATCTTTTTGTCTCCAGTGACTGGCACTGTATCTGGCACATAGTAGGCATTTATTAAGTGTTGAATTAATGGATTGCTTTATCTGCTAGAATTAGGGAACAAAGAATTACAGTTGAAATATTTAGGTTAACTGGGTACCACGTATAATACATTTTTTGGTGACATCCTTGTGATTAGATATGTGTAGGGTATACTTTTTAAAAAGTATAATAATAATTTTAAAGTTTTAGAAGAAAATACACATAAGCATTAAAAGTATTCTAAACTGTTCTGGAGTTTGAAGTACCTCAAGTTCTTAATAGAAAACAGTTTTTGTTTTTCTCTGTATGGAAATGCTTTTATTGGTGAATTACGCCTTTTCCTTTCTAATTGAACTTCTGGGGTATTTATAGCTTCTTCTTTCTTGGAAAGAAAGTAAAAATGGATCTTAAGTTTCTGTGTGAAAGACTAGCTATGATTGAGTTGTATTAAAATGTCTCAAGTCAGAGCAGTAATCATGACCTTCTTGTTCAAGTTTTGAGATATTAGAAAAACAGTTGATGTATATCGTAAGACTAAGAAATAATTATAATAAAATTATAATGAGGATCTTTTAATTTTTTCTGTATTTTAGATTTCAAATTAAAAAAAAAAAACTAGGGATGTCTGAGTGGCTTAGTGAAGTGTCTGCCTTTGGCTCAGATCATGATCCCAGGGTCCTGGGACCGAGTCCCTCATTGGGCTCCTTGCTCAGAGAGGAGCCTGCTTCTCCCTCTGCCTGATGCTCCCCCTGCTTGTGTGTGCACCCTCTCTCTCTCTCTCTGACAAATAAATAAAATCTTAAAAAAAAATTTTAAAAACTGAAGGTAAAAGGCCTTACTCCTATACTTTCATATAGCACTTTGTAGTTAGCACGGTAGATTTTAGAAAATCTTTACAATTGATAAGATCAGCAGGTATTATCCTCATTTTACCAGCGAAGTCAGGATTAGAGAAATTACATGATCTGATGAGATCACTGACATAGAAAGTAAAAGATTAAAGAATTGAGTCCATATCCTTGACTACTACATAACACCGTGAGTTTTTATTCTTTAAGATCTGGTATAGGTCTGAAATTATATCTTGTGTTTGGGGATTAATTTACATTTTAAAGGGGCAAGTTGTATTAACAAATATAACTATTGTTGATTGAATACTTCATGTGTCTTAGGTACTGTATCTTTATTTCCTTTTCGTAGGTGAGAAAACAATTCACAGTTTAAGTAACTTGGCTACTTTCACATAGCTGATAAGTACCTGGGCTGGGATTAAGGTTTAGACATCTCATGGCTTCGCTTCAACCTTATGTTAAATGGCCTCCCCAGATTGTGTTTCTAAGTTAATGCTGTGGGTAAAGGGTCTGTGGATCTGTTGTTACAAGTATGTTTCATTATATTCATTGATTTTTTTTTTTTTTAGTCACTTTATATATTTATGTATTGATGTAATTTTTCCTCTTCCAAATAGTACTTTGACTGTGAGGGAAACTTCAAACATTTTACATCATTTGGTTTAAAGGTTGCATATCTTTAAAGAATATAGTAAAATTTCACTATAACCAGTTTCCAAATTATGAGTATTCTATTAAAGTGATTATTTGAACATAAACTGTTACATTGATTATATCTCATTATAACTAGGTTTGAAGTAAAAGATGAAAGTAAGTTTTCAGTTGTTATTTTCCATCATCAGTAAGTGGAACTTTTGTTTCTCTTCACTACTAAGGTAGATTGCTTTGATTGATATTCCGTATAGCTAGCAATTAAAAATATGTCTTAAATTTAGCAGAACATATTTTTAAATATTTCCAGTTACAGTTGAAGCTCTACTAATTCAAAATGTGTTGACCATATCTTACTTTGAAACTCTGAAATTCAGTTTCCTATAACTTTGTTCTTACTAGAACCCAAAATGAAGCCTTGCCTTTAGAAGCTGGTTAAGTACTTTGATGGAGCTAACCTAAAGAGTTTGGGCCTGGTCCAGCCCCATAGGTAACAGAGTTGGCAGAATTTGTTTTCCCATTCCCCAGAGAATTTTGGCCTCCTTTTTTTAGGAATTAGTACAGATTAGATAATCAGTTAAAACAGGGTGGACAAACTAGTTGGGGATCATATCCAGTCTATGCCCTGTTTTCTTTGGAAAAAACCCTAAGCTAGTAGCTTTTTAAAGGGTTGTTAAAAAAAAAAAGAAGAAGAAAGAAAGAAAGATGACTGACAGCAACTAGAGATTATTTGGCTTGCAAAGCTTGAAATATTTACTCTTTGACCTTTAGTTTGCTAACCTCTGAATTACTATGATATAGATGATACAGATAAATTACGAACTTGGTAGGTAACTGCAAAATTCAGCATTTGTGATGGTGTAATAAGAATATTCAACATGGGGCGTCTGGGTGGCTCAGTTGTTAAGCGACTGCCTTCATCTCAGGTCATGATCTCAGGGTCATGGGATCGAGCCCCGTATCGGGCTCCCTGCTCAGCGGGAAGCCTTCTTCCCCCTCTCCTAACCCCCTTGCTTGTGTTCTTTCTCTTGCTGTGTCTTTCTCTGTCAAATAAGTAAATAAAATCTTTAAAAAAAAAAATTCAATGTAAGTTAGAAGTGTAATTTGGAAAAACTTGATTATGAGGAATGAACTTTAAAAACTTTCTGCCGTGGGGCACCTGCGTGGCTCAGTTGGTTAAGCATCTGCCTTCGGCTCAGGTCATGATCTCCAGGTCCTGGGATGGAGCCCCACATTGGACTCCCTGCTTAGCGGGGAGTCTGCTTCTCCCTCTCCCTCTCCTTCTGCCTCTCCCCCTGCTTGTGCTCTCTCGGTCTCTCTCACTCTCTCAAATAAATAAATAAACCTACCTGGTCTGATTTTCCACTCTCACATCCAGGTAAGGATGTACTGAGTCCAGATTTCAGTGCCAGCATTCTAAATTAAGACTTTGAAACTGATTACCTCCCTATACAGCACAGCTCTCTTGCTCTTCCCTGATGTGGGATTTATTCACTTCCCTGTGTTTTGTGTCTCTTTAACTGTAGGTTTTCTTTTAGAATGAACGTATCAGTATTTTTCACAATGTAGGAATTCAGTAAGTGGTTGAAATAAATAATAAAGTAATAAAAGGATCTTTTTTAGCAACTTCAGAAAAAAGATCATTTTAAAACTATGTTAATCACGGGCACCTGGGTGGCTCAGTCAGTTAAGCGTCTGCCTTTGGCTCAGGTCACGATCCTGGGGTCCAGGAATCGAGCCCCGCATCAGGCTGCCTGCTCAATGGGGAGTCTGCTTCTCCCTCTCCTTCTGTCCCTCCCCCCTGAGTGCTCTCTCCTGCATACTCTCTCAAGTGAATAATATCTTTAAAAAAATGTTAATCTATTATATATGTTATATTGGCTGACCTATTCATTTTTATTAAGCTTTTTAAGTGTTTTATATCACGGGGACCTCCTTGTCAGTGTGAAGCCCTCTGAGTACTTTTATTTTTAGCAAATAATTTAGTGATCGGGTTACACACGTGTGTGTGTGCATGCGCGTGCACTCTTCATGGCTAGTAAAGTTTAATCATTACTAATTTCTGAAAGATTTTTTTCTTTGAAAAACGTTGTTGGTGATTGTTAGCTTTCCTCGGTTTTCTCTTTATTCAATATGGCAGTCAGTGTTTCCAGTGTTGGTCTGTGTGGTGTTGCCAGTACTGTTGTGGTTCCAAAAATGTTCGTTATTTCCTTCACACTAATATTGTGAGCATTCTTTGAATATATTTTTAAATATAGTTAATAATTATGTAATACCGTTAAAGAATATGTTCAGTTAGATTAGTAAACAGTAACCCATTTATTTCCCATTTTGAATATAGTAAAATATATTGAGTATATTTAAAAAGTCCTTTTTTTCTTTAACTAGTACTAAGTGACAGAGTTGTTTTTGTTTTTAAGTCCAAGCTTTGCTGGAAATACTCAGTAAGTCTATGTCACAATTATTAATTTAAATGCAACCTTTATTTGATTCTCATAAGTTATTTTTATTTTTTTATTTATTTTTAAAAGATTTTATTTATTTATTTATTTGAGAGAGCGAGAATGAGAGAGAGAGAGAGCACATGGGAGGGGGAGGGTCAGAGGGAGAAGCAGACTCCCTGCTGAGCAGGGAGCCTGAAGTGGGACTCGATCCCGGGACTCCAGGATCATGACCTGAGCCGAAGGCAGTCGCTTAACCAACTGAGCCACCCAGCCACCCTCTCATAAGTTATTTTTATATCCGTTATATCAGAATCATTTCAGAGGACAAAATCTTAAATTAACTTTCTCATAGAGGACAATTTCAACAGTTGTGAGGTGTGTCAAAGTAACTTAATAGTGATAATATCTCAGTGTTCATTGATAGGCCTTTGAAAGAAATTTCAGTTGAATTCCAGGTAGTATTTATGAAGTTACTGTTACATATTTATATTGATACACTTTTTTGGATGGGAAAGTAGTGGCAGCATAGTTCTGAGAGAGTAACAGAAAAAAAAAGTTAAATACTTTGCTCCAGGGGACTTAGGATAAGAATGCCTCTCTATATTAAGTGAATTATCAGCCCTTAGAATGGTATTCACCCTTATAAGGGGGAGTACTAGTTGCCCTGACTGGATTTAATTTTAAAATTTTGCTTAATTCTATACATTCTAAAGGTCTGTCCAACACTTAAAAAATCACAGCTAAACCAGAGTGAAAATCTATTCTCAGACATGTTTTTGGCCTAAGAAACCCATTTCAAAATAAATCCTTAAAATATCTTATTTTTTACATTGGCTAGTAACAAAGTTGGGTTTTTTTTTTCTTTAAATAGAATTTGGTGCCTTCATTTTTGGCAAATTACTAAATGATTAGTATTCAAAACAAACAAGATTTAATTGCAGTAATTCTGGAAAAAAATACAGGAACTCACTGTTTCTAAATTAAAATTCTGAACAGGAAGGTGATTTTATTGGGTAAAATTTGGACATTAGAGTACAAAGAAAAGAGGCACCTGTTATCCCACCATTAAGAAATCATAGTAAGTAAGGATTTTGTTTTGATTCTTTTTCAAAACGAGCAAGACAAAACAAAACAAACATTTAGATCATGCCATTGGTATAATCTTGAATCATTATTTTCTTTCTCAGTTTGAGTATTTTAATAAAAGTACAAAATTTAATTGCTGAATTGGATCCCATCGTATAGATAGGTATACTATAGTTCCTCTATTATTTGGCATACCTTACAGGTTTGTTTAATCTTTGCATATAAATTTTTGGATACATCAGCTGCTTAAAATAAAGTTGGCTGTAAATGATCAATTCATGTGTGTGGAGTTTATAATTCAGATTTTTGAGGAAATGATGGTATTTTTAAATTGTGCCAGAGGATCTGACTCTTAAAAATTATCCCCATCCTACCCATCTCCTTCCCCCCGAAAAATCCTGCAATTTTATAACAAATATTTTAAAATAAAATTACCAGCAAATCTTTGTCTTGATAAAATCGGATTTGAGATTTTTATGTTATCTGGAATGGGCACATCGGTTTTTCATTTATTTAAAACTATTTGATTTTAATCTTTCAGAGTCTTTTTTTCCCCTGCTCGTCAGAGGATATTTCGCTCCTGATTATGATCTTTTGTCTTCCAGAGTAACAGCTATCCACCAATGTCAGATCCATACATGCCTAGTTACTATGCTCCATCCATTGGATTTCCATATTCTCTTGGGGAAGCAGCATGGTCCACGGCTGGAGACCAACCTATGCCGTATCTGACAACCTATGGACAAATGAGTAATGGAGAACATCATTATATACCAGATGGTGTGTTTAGTCAACCTGGGGCATTAGGAAATACCCCTCCATTTCTTGGTCAACATGGATTTAACTTTTTTCCTGGTAATGCTGATTTCTCTACATGGGGGACAAGTGGATCTCAGGGACAATCAACACAAAGTTCTGCTTATAGTAGCAGTTATGGCTATCCACCTAGTTCTCTTGGGAGAGCTATTACAGACGGACAGGCTGGATTTGGCAATGATACTTTGAGTAAGGTGCCTGGCATTAGTAGTATTGAGCAAGGCATGACCGGACTGAAAATTGGTGGTGACCTGACAGCTGCAGTGACAAAAACTGTAGGTACAGCCTTGAGCAGCAGTGGTATGACTAGCATTGCAACCAATAGTGTGCCCCCAGTTAGCAGTGCAGCGCCTAAACCAACCTCCTGGGCTGCCATTGCCAGAAAGCCTGCCAAACCTCAACCGAAACTTAAACCCAAGGGCAATGTGGGAATTGGGGGTTCTGCTGTGCCACCACCTCCTATAAAACACAACATGAATATTGGAACTTGGGATGAAAAGGGGTCAGTGGTAAAGGCTCCACCAACCCAACCAGTTCTGCCTCCTCAAACTATAATCCAGCAGCCTCAGCCATTAATTCAACCACCACCATTGGTGCAAAGCCAACTGCCTCAACAGCAGCCTCAGCCACCACAGCCACAGCAGCAACAAGGACCTCAGCCACAGGCCCAGCCTCACCAAGTGCAGCCCCAACAGCAGCAGCTGCAGAATCGCTGGGTAGCTCCTCGGAATAGGGGAGCTGGATTCAACCAGAACAATGGAGTGGGCGGTGAAAACTTTGGTTTAGGTGTTGTTCCTGTCAGTGCTTCACCTTCTAGCGTAGAAGTGCATCCAGTGCTGGAAAAGCTAAAGGCCATAAACAATTATAATCCCAAAGACTTTGACTGGAACCTGAAGAATGGACGTGTGTTTATAATTAAAAGCTATTCTGAGGATGACATACACCGTTCAATTAAGTACTCTATCTGGTGTAGTACTGAGCATGGTAATAAGCGTTTGGATGCAGCTTACCGTTCCCTGAATGGGAAAGGCCCACTGTATTTACTCTTCAGTGTGAATGGCAGTGGACATTTTTGTGGAGTGGCTGAAATGAAGTCTGTTGTGGACTATAATGCTTATGCTGGTGTCTGGTCTCAGGATAAGTGGAAGGGCAAATTTGAAGTTAAATGGATCTTTGTCAAAGATGTTCCCAATAACCAATTACGGCATATTCGCTTAGAAAATAATGACAACAAACCAGTCACCAATTCAAGGGACACTCAAGAGGTACCCCTAGAAAAAGCTAAGCAAGTGCTTAAAATAATTGCTACTTTCAAGCATACCACCTCAATCTTTGATGACTTTGCACATTATGAAAAGCGTCAAGAAGAGGAGGAAGCCATGCGTAGGGTAAGAGTACAGTAATTTTTCTGTGTAGGGTCTTTTTATTGGGGTGGTGTGTATGGATGGGTGTTCTTTAATGCCTTTTAATATTACATTCTGAGTTTAGGAGCTTTACTCTGAAGGAAACCAACTACTTAGCTTAAGAAACAGAGCCCTGCAAACTCCCTTCAGGGCCTCTCATGGCACATGGGCATCATTTTCTTTTCCCAAGGGTCATCCTGACTCTGAATTTGCCTGTTCTTCATACTCAGGGGATAAAGGTCATTGAGTTGTGTTCATCAGAGTTCCATAAATTGTGCATTTATAACTAAGCAGACTTAGGAACTGGTGAGGGACTCTAGTACTAATTCTATTTTATTAATTTTATGCAAAAATGTATTAGGAGTTTGAAACAGCTTTTGTAAATAAATGTTTGACTATTTCATATTTATGAGAAGTAAAATAGACTTTTTCCCTGAGACTCTTTCCTGAGTCATTTTTTTAATTTGTACAGTTAGAGCACTTGTTCAAAGTATAGTAAGGATTTGACTTTAGGAAGGCAGCTTAGAGTTGGGAAGGCATGGACTTTTCGATTTTGACTGCAGAATTTCATTTCTTACTCCGTTATTGACCCTCTGTGGGACTCTTAAGGGAGACTTCCCTGAAGTTATGCACTGTTTTTGCTTGCATCATATAAGCCAGAATTTGATCACAGGGCACACAGAGTAAGACAGGTTGGGGAATGTTTTCTGTTTCAAACCACAAAAGAAAATTGGGTCCTATTTTTGGAAAAGAAAAAATGGAAGGAGTAGGCAACTAGCAGACTTTTCCATAGGTAGTACATTTAAATTTCTTTTCAAATGCAGCAGGGATAAAGTTAGAAGCTTTTCTAATAAATTATGTTGGTTACTATCGAAAGCTCTTATGTAGAAATTAAGGTAAAGTGGGAACTTAACTCTGTAAAATGTCAACAATTTGTTTCTATGTGTGAACTTGCATGTCTTGTGGCTTCTTGGTCTGTGCAGACAAGGGAATTATTTTGGTGAACATTCCTCACTGGTGAATAATAATTGAAATAATGATTCTAGAGCAGTCGTTTGTATACCTTGGGGCACTTAAACTATTGAGGTGCTTCTTGGAAGTGCAGGTTCTTGAGACCCACTGCAGGAAAATCTTATATACGGATGGCCCTCGAACAATGTACAGGTTAGGGGTGCCAAACTCCTAGTTTGGAATTTGTATATAACTTTTGGCTCACCCAGAACTTAACTACTAATAGCCTACTGTTTATAGGAAGCCTTGCTGATAACACAGTTGATTACCACATATTTTGTATGTTACATGAATTGTATACTGTAGTCTTAAAGTAAGCTAGAGAAAAAATGGTATTAAGAAAATCATCAGGAAGAGAAAGTACTGTATTTGACAGTATTTGACTATTTGACAGAAAAAATCTGTATATAAGCGGACCCACACAGTTCACACCCATGTTGTTCAAGGGTCAACTGTAATTTGATAAGGGACCTGGTGGTGTACATTTTTAATGAGCTAACCTTAGTTGATTCTCGTGCTAGTGATTCCAGTCAAATGTGGGAGAATGAGGGAAAAGGGATCGAAAGTAGCTCCTGAATTTTTGAGCTCAGCAGTTGAGTAAATAGTCATATTGTAACTGCCATTACGAATAGTGGATCAGGAGAATGGATTTGGGGTATGAAAAGTGGGGTACAGGTTTTCCTTTTAGGATGTGCTGACTGTAAGATGCTTTGGAGAAATACAGACAGTGAAATCTCTGATTAAGCAGTTAGAAGTGGGAGTCAGATTTGGGAGCTTTCTGTTCTTAAATAGTTGATTCTGCGAAAGTGGGATGAGATTGCTCAGGGAAAAAAGATGCATGGCAAGGAACTATTTCTCAACTTTTTTCTTCCCTCCCACTACTAAGGAGAGGTCACCCTTGTATGTCTTCCACATTTCTTCCCTACCCAGTCTGAAAATTTTAGTCCTAGTTTTATTATTTTTTTATTATGTAATTATCTCAGGAATTATTTATGACAGTTACATATTGTTTTACAATCACATACCATAGTGATTTAAAGTTAATAATTTTTAAACTTCAAAATGGTACATTTAAATTGTTTCATGGTTTACTGCCAGTCTTTTGATGATGACCTACCTTTGACATGTTTATTTTGAATCCTTTTTTTTTAATCTTATGTAACTTATTTATTTTTTTTTAGGAAGAGTAATTTGGTATATATATTTATTTATATATAATATAAATATTTATAATAAATGTATTAAGTCCTTCTAGATTCAGAAAATGTCTTTCTTTGACCATGATATGTGAACAGTAAGTTTACCTGGATATAAAATTCTTAGGTCACAGGCTTTTTATTCAGGCTTAGACCTACAGTTTTATATTTATATTACATTATTTATAGTTTTATATCATGGAGAAGTCTGAGGCCAGCCTAAATTTTCTTTCTTTGGAAATAGCTTTTTCTGTTTGTGTACAAAAAGATTATTCTTGGAATAGGAATATGTATGTGGAATGTGGTTAATATGGACCTCTATTATAATTTTCCTTAATCTGTCTATAGGCCGAATTTTTAATTTGTATTTTCCTTTTTCTGGTTATGTCGAAAAATACAGTGCATCTTTGTCCTTGGGTGCTATTGGTTCTTTATCATTTTTCTCTGCATTTGGAGACTTTAAAATTTGAATTTCCATGTCATTAATTTGGTTTGCTTTGTGTTGATTTTGTGATTTGTCAAGTTTTGAATTCTTCAGTGACAATATTAGTTTGCTTACATTATTACATCTAGCTACCACTTACATCTGTTGATTGTTTTTTTTTTTGATCCAGAATCCATCTTGTTTATTGAGCACAAAGCTGACTGTTTAAAGCTTATTTCTGCTTCCTGTAATTACCATTTTTGAAACTTCTTCCTCTTTCATATGCTTTTTAACTTCTTTTTTAAAATTTACATACAGTAAAATTGTAAATTCCCTTTTGTTGCCTCTTTGTAGTCAAATGCTTCCTTCCCCCTTTGATTAATCTGTTCTTTGACTCTATAAGGCATTTTCCATAATGTCATATAAACAGAATTACACAATGTGTAATCTTTTAAAACTGGCTTCTTTCACTTGGCATGATATCTTTGCAATGTATTAATGTTGTTTTATATATCAGTTCTTGTTCCTTTTAATTACTAAGCATCATTCCATTGTGTGGATTTACTACAGTTCATCCATCCAACCTTTGAAGGACTTCTGGGTTGTTTCCAGTTTTTGGAGAATGTAAATGAAACGCCTATAAATTCGTGTACATATCCTTTTTAAAAGTTTTTTTTGTTAAGTCATGCAGTATAATTCACTTTTTTGGAGTGGGCAGTTAATGAATTTTAACACATTTGTAGATAACCACCACAATTAGGATTCAGAGTAGTTCATCATCATCCCCAGAAAATTGTCTTGTACTATACCTTTGTATTTGCATTCTTCCCCAATGTCTTAACTTCTGGCAGCCATGATTTGGACTCAATATAGTTTTGTTTTTGTTTTTTTTAATTGAAGTATAGTTGACCTGCAGTGTTAGTTTCAGGTGTACAACTTAGTGATTTGACACTTAAAATACATTACAAAATGTTCACCACAGTAAATATAGTTACTGTCACCATACAAAGTTACTACAGTAATTAACAGTATTGGCTATTTCCTGTTCTGTACATTTGATCTCTGACATTTTATAACTGGAAGTTTGTACCTCTTAATCCTCTTCACCTGTTTTACCCATCCTCACCCCCCCAACCCTCCACTCCCTCACTCCTGTACCGTTCTCTGTATTTATGAGCCTGTTTCTGTTTTGTTGTTTTTTAGGTTCCACATATAAGTGAGTGAAATCATATGGTATTTGTCTTTCAATTCACTTACTATAATACCTTCTAGGTTCAGGGGCGCCTGGGTGGCTCAGTCGTTAAGCGTCTGCCTTCGGCTCAGGTCGTGATCCCAGGACCCTGGGATCGAGCCCCACATCGGGCTCCCTGCTCCGTGGGGAAGCCTGCTTCTCCCTCTCCTACTCCCCCTGCTTGTGTTCCCTCTCTCGCTATGTCTCTCTCTGTCAAATAAATAAATAAAATCTTTAAAAAAAAAAAAATACCTTCTAGGTTCATCCATGTCACATTTGGCAAGATTTCTTTTTTTTTTTTTTTTTTTTGTGGCTGAGTAATGTTCTATTGTATTTGTGTGTGTATATATACAATACACACCACATCTTTTTTAGTCGTTCATCTATTGGTGGACACTTGGGTTGCTTGCATATTTTAGCTGTTTATAAATATTGCAGCAATAAACATAGGGATGTATACATATTTTTAAAACTGTGGTTTTCTTTGGATAAATACCCAGAAGTGGGATTACTACTGGATTGTATGGTATTTCTAATTTTTTGAGGCACCTTCATACTGTTTTCCACAGTGGCTGCACCAATTTACATTCCCACAAACACTGCGCAAGGGTTCCCTTTTCTCCACATCCTCACCAATACTTGTTACCTCTTGTCATTTTGATACTAGCCATTCTGACAGGTGTGAGGTGAGATCTCATTGTGTTTGCATTTCCCTAATGTTAGTGATGTTGAGCATCTTCTCTTGTGTCTGTTGACCATCTGTCTTCTTTGGAAAAATGTCCATTCAGGTCTTTAACCCCTTAGTGGATATGTCATTTGTATTTGTAAATATCTCCTCCCATTCAGTAGGCTGCCTTTTAGTTTTGTTGATGGTTTCCTTCACTGTGCAGAAGCTTTTTAGTTTGATTTATTATAGTTTTATTAGTACCCTTTTTTGTGAAATGATTTGACTCATTTTGACTTTTTTCTGTCACCATTGAACCTGGAAGAGAATCATCCAGGTCAGGTATTTGCTGCAAAACAGGTTTGTGTTGTTTTTTTCTTTCTTCCTTTCAATGCTTCGTGTTAGTTGCACATTCTCTTCCCACACTGCACATGTGGAGATGAGAGAATCATGTTGATTGTCCACTTTACCAGTCAAAGAGTGAATCATCAGCCTGTGAGAGTAAGGAGGGAGAACCAGTACAATGGATGTGCTAGTGGGCATACTGCAACTTTGCTTTGAGTTTGAAACCACCATGTCGGAAAACAGTTCTCCCTGTTTGTTAACTGTTTAGCATTTGCGGTATCATATATCCTTGCCCAGTTTTCTTCCTGGTGCTGTTATCCCTTGTCCAGGAAGAATGTGTAGACTTTTATTTGTAGATTTTCTCTTAGAGAAGCTCACGCTTGCACTTCAGCTTAGCTTTCCAGCATAACTGCTTTTAAATACTCTTGGCATCCCAGTGATGAAGGATGTGTTTGTTCCCTGTCTGTTGTAGGTCCTCCTTGGTTACATCAAGAAGGATAAATTAGTGGTGTTTTGGTAGAATTTTTTTTACTTGTTACGCCTTTTTTCTTTTTGAAATAAAAGGATTTGCAAGTCATTGTTTAGTGTTCTCTTTTAACATGACCCCTCTGGTATTTTGCTGAAATTCTTCAAACCTTCTAATATATGGAGGTCACATTTTCCCAGGTGCATACTCTTCGGTCTTTGGGTAAAGTAGGATTTCTTAAGACACACAATAGCACTAATTAGAAAAGATTGATAAAATTTGACCGGATTAAAATCTGTTCATTAAGGGGCGCCTACTTGGCTCAGTCAGTAGAGCACGTGACTCTTGGGTTGTGAGTTCAAACCCCACGTTGGGCGTGGAGTCTACTTAAAAAAAAAATCTGTTCATCCAAAGATGCTTTAAAGAAAGTAGAAAGACATGTTAGGCACTGCAAGAATGTTGGATGTAACCTACCAAAAATTAGTATCAAGAATATGTAAAGAGCTCCTGTGAATCAGTTTAAGAAAAAGATGAACCCAATTGAAAAATGGGCAAAAGATGGATAGTCATTTCATGAAAGAGGAAACAAATATGGCTAATAAATATATTAAAAGATAGTCTTATAATTAGGGAAATACAAGTCAGGACTATAATGAGAAAATAGTTTATATCCATTCATTTGGTAAAATTAAGGAATTTGATGGTATCAGGTATTGGAGAAACTAGATTAACAAAATTTCTTCTGCAGTTGCAGATAGGAGCATTAAATTGATAATAGCTATGTGGGGAAGTAGTTTTGCATTCTCTTATAAAGCTGAACATTTCATATATTTTATAATTCAGTTTTCCTAGATATATACCCAAGAGAAACTTCCCAAATACTCCAGAAAACACACAAGAATGAAGTAAATAGAATGAAGTAAAAAGACTGGTAGCAACCTAAATGTTCATCAGTAGGAAAATAGCCAAAATACATTGGTGCCTTAGTAATATAGGGGAATGATTGAGCATGCAACAATATTCGCGAATCTTTTTTTCCTTCATTTTTTTTGTTTGGAAATAATTTTTTTTTTTTTAAGATTTTATTTATTTATTTGACAGAGAGAGACACAGCGAGAGAGGGAACACAAGCAGGGGGAGTGGGAGAGGGAGAAGCAGGCCTCCTGTGGAGCAGGGAGCCCGATGTGGGGCTCGATCCCAGGATCCTGAGATCATGACCTGAGCTGAAGGCAGACGCTTAACGACTGAGCCACCCAGGCGCCCCATTTGGAAATAATTTTTAATCTATTTGGAAGAATCAGAATAATATGTGAGACACTCATATGCCTTTTATCCAGATTTACCTATTAACATTCTTCCCTGTTTGTTTTATGTGTTTGTTTGTTTGTTTGTTTTAACAATTTGAGAGTAAGTTCCATATATCATGGTTCTTTACCCCCCAAAAGTATAGTGTATATTTCCTAAGGATAAGGATATTCTCTTACATAACTACAGTACTCTTATCAGTTGATCTGTGGTGTCCTTTATGCCTTTTTTCTAGTATAAGCCCTAGGCTAAGATCAGGTAGAGGTCCTAGAATAGCCAAAACAATTTTAAATAGTTAAAACAATTTTAGAAGGCTTATACTAATCTGACCCCAAATGTTTGCCTTTCCTTGGTTTGGGAATATTTTTTCCTATGGTTTTTCCTAGGGTTTTTAGTTTTAAATTTTACATTTGGGTCTGTGGTTATAGTAATTTTCATTTCTCTTCCTAGTGTGTTCATGTTTTTCATTAAGTTCTTGGGCCTACTTGTGATAGAAGACAAGGACTTTAAGAAGCTAATTCCATCTTTTCATCACTGGGTCTTTGACTTTCTTTTTGTTTTTTCTTCTGGTTATTTTGACAATGGAGTAAGTCTCCAGGTTACCTTGCCATCAAAGCACCCCATGGAAGAGTTTGCTAGACATCCTGTCAGGTTAATATAATACTTGGAAAGTCATGCTGTGTCTTTTAGAGTAAGGGATATTGGTGAAACTTAAAACTGGAAGAGGAATCCATGCTAGTTATCATAGTATTTGTCTAGTTCTTCATTCTTAGATTTGAACACATACTTTTGATATATTTGATTAAAATCAAGCTTAATGGCAGAACAGTGAAGACAAACTCAAAGAATTTAGGGAGCAGAAGATAATTTAAAATATAAAATTTAATTTGTTAGTGAGGGAGGATTCATATGTAAAAAAAGAAAACTAGAAAATTTTCTTGGAAATGAGAAACATGAATGTCAAAAAAAAATCGGTGCACAGCAGATAATAAAATGTTAATGTTTTAAATCCAGTTAATCTGAAATTTCAAATCAAAGAGATTTCCCAAAACAAAGGGAAGAATGATTGGAGAAAAATGCCCAAAGACAAAAGATACATGTTTTCAGAAGGAATGGGCTCAAGCTGAGTAAGTAGCAGGATTATTTCAAATTGAAAAGAACTAAAGACAGGATAAAGAGAAAATCTTAAGCTTCCTGAGCAAAAGACAAATTACGTACTGCAGACAAAGGAGAATCAGATTATCATCAGAATTTTTCCATCTACAACTCTGGATACTCATAGGGAAAATCTTATTTCAGAGTGGAGGGGAATGGGGTATATAGAATTATGTTCTTAAAGATGAGTGTCACATTTTATCATTGAAGGGGAAATGCAAAATAAAGATTTCAGGTGTACAGGAGTAGCCACATTATCCTTCATGAGAAAGTAACCTGAAGAGGTTTTTCAGCAGAAAAAGGATTTCAAGAAAGATAACACCTGGTAACTGGTTATACTAGAATAAGTATCTCTCAACAGGGACTGTGCATCAGATAGGTCTTCATTGTATGTAGTTTATCTCAGGACTATAAGCATCTCCACTCAGTCTGTTAAATTGGCACTGTGGTCTTTGAAGCCTGACAAATGAAAATGAGCCCTCAGTGGGGAACCACTGACCTTGGAGAAGTGAAGGAAGCTAAAAAGAAAATAACATTGCTAGCTAATCATGTTCTCATTGGAACATAAGCTCTGTGAGAGCAGGGCTTGCTTTGTTCTCTGCTGAATCCCTAGCACCTAATGATTGATAAATAAATAGGCGATTAAATATTTGTTAAATGAGTAAATGCTTTGAAGAATCTCTTTCCCTTTGGAAAGTTTGAATGTCATTGAATTTTTCTTTATTGGTTTAAATTGCTGTACTTTTTAAATTTAGGAACTATGTACTTGATCATTCAAGTTACATAATGAATGCTGCCTCTTGGTTTTTCCATCTGTAGAAATGGACACTAACATGTAAAAGATTTAGTTATAGTTAGAACAAAATGTTATGAGATGGAATGGGAAGGAAAGATTTGAGGAAGAGTAACAACTAAATGCAGTATTTTTCTCATCTTTCTGAAGGTAACAATGAATTGTTTAAAGATGATATATCAAGCACTTGTGCCTTGCGTATTATTTAGAGTCATAAAGATAATCACTAAAACTAAAAATAGTGTGGCTTCTAGTGTAAGGAGGGAGAAGAGAAGGAGAATATAACATATCCATCCACTGTGATAAATTACTTATATACAATGGGAATTGATAGTGTCTGCATTGAGAAAACAAGAAATTGATGTATTAGTATGCTACTTATAGGGGCAACCCATAGGAGGAACTTAAAATAGAAAGGGCTAGAGGTGGATAGGGGAGCTTACTTTTTACATTTAACTTGCTGTTTGTTTGTATTACTTATAATGATAAAGCTAGTTTAATTGGAAAATAAAACAAAGAACCAGTCATGTTCTGAGTATATTTGTACAGATTAAGTAATCTGCACGACAGAATTTACTTTAGATAATCCTTTTATTGAAATTTTACTTTTGTTGCACTTGATTGTGAGTCATTTAGATCCTACTAGTTTCTTTCATTCTTATAAATCCTTATTGACCAGGAAACATAATCTCAAGTGAAATTTTTTGTTTAATAGCTCTTTTATCTCTATATAGAAATTAGAGTTGGGCGCCTGGGTGGCTCAGTCGGTTAAGCGACTGACTTCGGCTCAGGTCATGATCCTGGAGTCCCGGGATCGAGTCCCACATCGGGTTCCCTGCTCTGCGGGGAGCCTGCTTCTCCCTCTACCCCTCCCCCTGCTTGTGTTCCCTCTCTCGCTGTGTCTCTCTCTGTCAAATAAATAAATAAAATCTTTAAAAAAAAAAAAAAATTAGAGTTTTCAATTGCCTGTAACTTTGAGATGGATTTCCAAAATATGGCATTTACCTAGTTGCACAGAAAGAGATGAAAACCTGCAGTTTATGTAGAATTAAGCAAGGCATAATTATAATAAAATCCTTATTAAATGGTTTTAATTTCTAGAATCTTCTATGAATTTTAGTCATGTATACTATTTTATATTGTTAGGTATTTTGAAAGAGTAAGTTTTAGTACCTCATACATTATTTTTCATAATGGGAATAATTTTAATTCTGAGATGATAGGTCTTTCTCAGAGTAACCAAGATTTTGTTAATATACAAGAAGTCACTTCAACAGGGGCACCTGGGTGGCTCAGTCATTAAACGTCTGCCTTCGGCTCAGGTCATGATCCCGGGGTCCTGGGATCGAGTTCCTCATCAGGCTCCCTGTTTAGCGGGAAGCCTGCTTCTCCCTCTCACACTCCCCCTACTTGTGTTCCCTCTCTCGCTGTGTCTCTCTCTGTCAAATTAATAAAATAAATAAAATCTTAAAAAAAAAAAGTCACTTCAACGATAACTGTACCTGTGACAACAGTCAGCATTTCCCTGACAGTTCTATATTTCTTTTTCTCAAGTAGAACATTTAGTTTAATGCTTTCCCATTAATCAAATTATAGTGCTTAGGATGAAGAATGAATCAAAGTCTGTGCTCAACTACGTTTTGGTAAATTTTTTTTATGGATGGACTTCCTTTTTATTGAATGAGTTGATTATGATGAACAGAAACAAATTTAGTACATAAAATCTTGCTTTTCCTTTTATCTTTACTGTAAAATTTGGAGAATATTTCTTTGGAAAGTAGATTTTGGCACCTGGATACCATAAGCTTTTTTTTTTTTTTTTTAAGTAGGCTCCACACCCAACGTGGGGCTTGAACTCATGACCCTAAGAGTTGCATGCTATACTGACTGAGCCAGCCAGGTACCCGGATACCATAAACTTTTATATTGCATATTTAAGTGACAAATTCTCTGATAAAACATTGAGTGACATTTTGTATATTCAAGATGATACACTTAAAAAAAAAGATGATACAGTTTTAATTGTAGTAGACTCTGTTTTGAACTTGGTAAATATTCCTTGTAGGCCAGAGGTGGAAAAAGAGGTGTAGTTTTAATTGTAGTAGACTCTGTTTTGAACTTGGTAAATACTCCTTGTAGGCCAGAGGTGGAAAAAGAGGTGCTTTGATTTAACATTTTATAATACCGATTTGTTTCTGTTTTTTTCTCAGATTAATATTGTTGCCCCATAGGAGAGTTAATAGTGGCTATATTTTGTTCCAGTGCTGATAAAGAATTTTAGGAATTTAGTAAATGAACTATCTGTAATTTACTGGATTAATTACAGATCTTTCGGAGATACTTCTTTCATACCTATTACGGTATGAACAGTCATCATTAAATTTAATGGTATTTCCGTTATTTATTTTTCTTGAGCAGCAAATACATGATTAATTAACTGCAGGAACGTATTTAGGTTAATATGAAATATCTTTTTTAAGTTTCAGGAAGTAACTTAAGTTGTTGAATTATCTTTCCTATTTACTTACAATTATTTTAAAATTTTGATGTGCAATTTCTTAATTTAGAAATTTATATCACACTCTAATTACTGAGTGAAACTGACTTTACTGTGTCCTGGCAGAAAACTGAATTTATTGAAAGGTATTTCAATTCTTGGACATTACACATTCAATACTGATATTTTTTTGTATTTGAAATAACATAAGGGAATAAAAAAGATTATAGGATATATAATGAAAGAACTAAGATATAAAAAAGCTACTAGTGAAAAATTCCACTTGTGAATGAAAGTCTGGAATGTAATGATTTTATTATTTTCATTTTATTGTAAACAGACTAAAATATGATCCCAGATGGAATTGCATATGGATTCCTTTGTTTGGCTTTCAGAACCTCTGTTCCTGGGTCCCCAGACCATCCTTTTTATGTGAGAAAACTAGCACACATCTTGTGTTCTGGTCAACCTATATCACCATATATTTTGATCCTGTATGTTCTTTTCTTAACTGTGATCTCTTATTCAGTCAACAGGTAAATATTAAAGGTTACCAGTGAGCCACTAAAGATAAATAGCCCTTTCTTTGTAGAACTCAATCTGCTTGACAGACAGACACTTAATTTCTCTCAGTGAAGTTTTGTATTTTTCAGTGCTGGGGACCTGCGCATGTCTCTTGATGAATTTATTCTAAGGATTTTATATATTTAATTTTTAATTTTTGTTTAGTATTTTATATTCTTTAATGTTATTGTAAATGTAATTGTCATTTCAGTTTTTTCAGTTGTTTATTGCTGATTTATAGAAATATTTTATGTCCTGTGACTTTCGTAAATTCACCTATTAGTTCTAGTAGTTCTAATAGAACATCCTTAGGATTTTCTGCCTAACAGTCACGTTGTGTGTAAATAGAGACCATTTTCTTCCTTTTTGATCTTTATGCTTCATTTTTGTATGTGATTTTATAGTGTGACTTAAATGTGAAATTAAGTGAAAACTCTAAAACCAAAATAAGGCTACACATCAACAAAAAAGTTAATTTAGTGTGATGAGTGATGCTATTTTGTTGAAACTAAATCACAGCTCAAACAAAATTAGTCCTAATTCTAAGACTTCTTAGAATCATGCTGTTGCTCTCATTTGGACCTAAACTGACACATATTATGGCTTTTCACCATTTTTCACTATTTGAACTTACTCTTAACTCTTCCATTTTATAGTACACTTTGAGATTACTTATCTTTGGTTGGTACAGCTGAATTGTTTATGAATTATCAGACTGCATATACTTATTCAAACCCTGAAATACTTCTTTATTCTGTAAATGCAAACTTGGGCACTGGAATCTTTTAAAGCAGTTTTTTTTTATTAATAGTGTGGTCATGCAGAGGATCAAGAATGTTACGTCTCAGTTACATAGACAAGCAAGTTTAAAAAAATTGAAAAGTTGGCTTCCTAAAAGAGAGCCTCCAAAGCATAATCATTGTCCTTTCCTGTGATGATTTTTTTAATTTTGAATTTATTTTACAGTACAGAATTGGTTTGTTTCCTTTATATTTATATTCTTTGTCTTTTGCTTTCTTAATGCAAAATGATTGATCATGTTTTTGGGACAGTACAGGTCAGAAGCTTATCTCAGTATTAAAGCACTTTAATGGATCTGGACAAATGTACAGGCTTTTGAACAGCTGGGGGTTTTATCCATCTGTTACTGCCCTTGTTCTACTCTCTAGTGTGAAATTTTCAGTCTTGTAAGCCAATCTAAGTAGATTTTATTCCTGGTAAGTAATTAATTTTACTGAAGAATTGAATGTATTATATATTTTAACTGTAGTCATTCTTCATATATAATCTGTCTTTTTTGAAACATGCCTATCCCCCCCCTTTTTTTAATTTAAAAATGAAGTCTGATAATTTACTGGTTTTAACTTTAAATTTCAGAATTTAACACTTATCCCCATAAACAATAAAAAGAGAAGCTGGGCAGCCATTAAATTAACAATACCCTGTAGAACATCTATGTATTTCATATTTCTATAGCACTGATATTTAATATATTTGGGAGTTGCACTTTTCTAACTTTTTATCATGCTTTTTTAAAACTTTATATTGAATAATTTTTAGATTTGCAGAAATGTTACAAAGATAATACAGGATGTTTCTGTATATATAATTTCTCCTAATTATATATTTATATATATATAATTCCCAACGACACGCCAGTACATGTAATTTATGATGTCAGCTGTGTAATATGTATCTCATTTTAGAACAGCACAAGAAGTTATCACTGATAGCTCCATACTGCTTAGTCTCCTATTTCTGGTTACATATGTACATATGTTACATAATGCTAGTATGTTTATCCAAACTAAGAAATGAACATTGGTACAGTACTGTTAACTACAGACTTTTTTCCAGATTTCCCCACTTTTCCCACTAATGTCTTTTTCTGTTCAAGATTTGGAAAACCAGTTTTGCATTTAGTTTTTATGTCTCCTAAGTCTTCTCTAAGCTATGACAATTCTCTGTCTTGCCTTGCCACTCATGGCTTTAACATTTTTGAAGACGCTGGTCAGGTGTTTTATAAGGTGTCTTTCAGTGTTGGTTTGCCTAATGCTTTCTCATGATTAGACTGAGTTTATGGGAAGAATATTGTGTGAGTGGTGTGTCCTCATCTGATTATATGTAACTTACTACTCAGTGATACTAGTTTTGATTACTTGGTTAAGGTTGTGTTTGCTAGGCTTCTCTAATGTAAATATCCCTTTTTTCTCTTTGCATACTCTGTTCTTAGAATTAGAAGCAAGTCAGAATGTCCAGCCCCACACTTTAGAGGACGAAAAGCAAGCCCCCCACCTCATGCAGGAAAGAATATTAAAGAATTTGTGAAATTCTTTTGGTTGTTATTTAGTTGTTATTTATTTAGCTCTTGTATTTGTTCTTTTTCCTACTTCTAGAATATTCATTTTGTTTTAGATCTATCCTACAGTTCTCTTATTTTTTTCCTTTGCGATATCCAGCTCTCTTTTTCCTGCTTTGTAATTTGAGGTAATTCTTGGACTTAATATTCTACTCCTTAAATGAGGCAGTGACCATTTTCCCCTTTTAATTCATCTACTGAAATTTTCAATTTGGAAGTCAGATTTTTAAGCTAGACAAAAGGTGTTTGTTGCATTTGGGTCTCAAGTGACTGCCTGCCTGCCTGCTTTCTCTCTTTCTCTTTCTTTCCTCCCCCACCCCTCCCAGGTATTCACTGGCTCTTTCTGCAGTTCTCTTGTATTGTACTTATGTTCCTAGTGCTTATTCTCATTTTCTTTTTGGATGGTGTGGCTTCTTAGATACACAGTTGCTTTTTCCCTTGTGGCTTATGTAGTCTCAGGTCTGGTTACTGAAATATCACTAATAGTGATAAACCTACCAGTGATTAAAAGGAAATAACATTAAGGGCAAGCTGTTGGCCCCTCTGAGGACCCTGAAGAAAATTTCGTTTTCCAGCTGTTTACTAGGTAGGGAAGTCTTAGCTCATCCATTATGCTCAGTCAAAAAGACATGGGTTGGCAAGTAAACTTCCTCCTGGAGCTCGTCTCCACAGGCCAAGTTCTGGGTCTGGGCCTTAGGATCATATGTTGGTCTCCAATGTCTGCTCAGCTCAAGGTGGGGAAGAAGCCCTATACTAGAGATTCAAAAGCCCTCAAATCCCCAAATCTGCTTGGTTGAGGCCTAGCTCTATTAATGGAAAATGAGAGAGGGAGGGATCTCTCTGCCAATTGTTTTTTGAATTGTCAGTGATTTTTAAAAGTTTGGAAAGTTTGTGTCCTAAAGAGTGTGTGTTTAAAGTGCCTTCTTCTGAACTATCACTAAAGACATAGTCCTTTAGGTGTACTGGACCATGGCTCCCTCTGTATAATTCAGGTTTTCTTTCTCCCTGTGTTACTTCCCAACGACACGCCAGTACATGTAATTTATGATGTCAGCTGTGTAATATGTATCTCATTTTAGAACAGCACAAGAAGTTATCACTGATAGCTCCATACTGCTTAGTCTCCTATTTCTGGTGGTCTGTAGTTGATAGCATGCCCTAGATCTCTCATTATATTTAAATATTTATTTAATATTAACAGTGTCAGGCTCAGTTCTAGGTCTTGTTAATGTAAATGTGGGTTTTGTTGTCTCAAAGCCAAGGTATTGATCATATTCAGGAAGACCTGAGTTTTAAAAGTTGGTGGACATTTACTATGCTGAGGACTTCCGAGTTCGTATGCCCACCCTGGAGCTTTCCTCCTGTCTCCATACTCACCGAACTGCCTGTCTTCTCATGGCTGTCTAATAAGCATCTGAAATCTAATATAACTCTCCTGTTTCTTTGCCTGCCCCCAGCCTTCTCTATGTACAGGTCACTGCCCTTCCAGTCACGGGACTCATTCTTGATACTTTTTCTCACTCTGCATCTAATCAGTTGACACATGAGTAAGTCAGTCTTGTTGATTCTGCTTTCAGAATGTATCCCGAATCCAGGCTCTTCACTAGCTCTGCATCTTTCATCCCCACCTAAGGGCTATTATTATTGTCCTGGATTATTACTGTGCTAGCCTTCTGGCCTTCCCATTCTCACTTTGCTCCTCTACAGTCTGTTACCAGCAAAACAGCCTTTAAGAGATCCTTTTGTGACAAGTGAGACTAGACTGTTACTTTTTCATTCTTCTCTTGACACTGTTGGTATCAAAGTATTGCTAACCTCAAAATACTCAGGAAATAGTCTCCCTTTTTCTAGTCTCTGGAATAGTTGGTGTTAAGTTTAGAATGATCAATTCTAGGACAAACTCAGTTAAATGTACATCTAAAACCATGTGAGTCTGGGGGCTCTTGGCTGGCTCTTAATCTCAGGGTCTTGAGTTTGAGCCCCACGTTAGGTGTAGAGATTACATACATGCACTCATACATGCATACATACATACGTACGTACATAACAGACAAAAACGTGAGCCTGGTAGGCTTTTGTGTGGGGTAGATTTTTAATTGTTGATTTATGTTCTTTAGTTATTACAGGTCTCGTCAGGTTTTCTGTTTATTCTTGAGTTTGGTTTGGTAAATTGTATGTAGGTAAATTACATTTTTAGGAAGTTGTTTTAAGGTTCTTTTTTTTTGCATATTGGCATGAATAGTATTTTTATTTTTTAGTTGTATCAGTCTTCATGATATTAAATGCATCTTCTTTTTAAATCAGTCTTCCCAGAGATTTTTCTGCTGTTGTTAGGTTTTTTCCTCCCCAGACACTAGCTCTTCCCCCCGCCAGTGCCAATTTTTATTCTCTTTGGTTCTCTTTATTCTTGTTTTCTGTTTCAATATTTTCTTCTGCTATCTTATTTCATTCCTTCTACTTTTGGGGACTTATTACTCATTTCCTAACATATTGAGTTGGATGATGAGCTCATTATTTTTCAGCTTCCCCCCCCCCCCAGTTTTGCACATGTAAATTTCTAAGTGTTCGGTGGGGCTTAGACTAAGCATTTTCATTGTACTGATGTAAAAATTTTTGAATTTCCATTATGATTTTTTGGGAGACTTTTAGAAGTGTGGTTTTAGAATTTCCAAATGTGGGTACAGTGTTTTTTTGTTGTTTATCTGTTTTGCTTCTAAAACTGATGTCAGAAAATGTGATGTTGCATGACATGGACTCTTGGTATTTATTGAGATTTGCTTTCTAGTCTGACATATAGTCACCTTTTGTGGTGGTTCAGGGTACCCTATAATTGCCTCCGTTTTCTGTATTATGTATATTCAGTCTGTATTTTTACTAATATTTCTGTTTTACCAATTACTTAGAGAAATGTGTTAAATTCTTCGGCTATAATGAGAAGCCTGTCAAATTTTCTTTATAATTCTGACAACTTCTAATAATGTAAAGTTTTTTTAGTTTAATATTGTCAAGCTTATTTTAAAAATGTCTGTAATTTAGTATGTAGTGACCATTTTACCTCCCCAACAATGGTTTTTGCCTTCAAATCAGTTTTGTCTGGTATTAATATAGTTGTGTCAGTCTTTATTTGGTTTGTGTTGTCTTACGTCTTTTCATTACTTTTAACTTTGTGTCCTTATGTTTTAGGTTGTTTTCTTGTAATCATGTATAACTGGATTTTTGAAGCATCTGAACTGTTATGTTTTCATTGATGAACATACATTTTTTGATGCTTGATATAAATGTGTATTTCTGCTGTCTTATTTTATACTTTCTAATTAAATCTAGATCATTCAAGCCCCCCCACCCCCGACCCATCTGTTCTGTTGGATTGATTTCTTTTTTATTTTCCTTTTTTTCGAAGTTACACATTACATACATAGATTTATAATACATGTGTAATTTATATATTTTAAATTTGATCCAGTTAAAGTGCATAGTTGATTACTGTTCAAACTGAAATAGCATCTCTAACTTCTATTTAAATAATACATGATCCTCACTGATACAGCTGATCATCTCCCTTGAGTTAAACTTCTCTTTGTCTAACATATCCTTAAATAGTGTCTTTTTTTTTTTTTTTTTTTTTTTTTTGTCTGTACTTCTGGGACTCTTCGTGGAGTTGATGAATTTCTCTGGTTTTTTATATCTGGCTAATTAAAGCAGGCTTCAAAATTTTTCATACAAATCTATTTGTTTCCTTCAGTTTAGAGCTGAATTTTATGTTTAGGATTTTTTTTAAGAGCTTAGGGCCTTTATAAAATTAGACTATAGCTTCCTGGTATCAATTCTCTTTTTGTCTTTTTTTTCTTTATGTTGTTGGATTCTTGTTTTTGTTTATCCTTTTGAAATGTGATTAGTCAGCTAGCTTTGTGTCTGCTTTCATTTTGTTTTATTTAATTTCAGAGTCTCCCACTAATGTGTGTATAAAATTATTTGTAGCTGTCATGTAGTAGGGCATTTATTTTATTAGCTTTCTGTATAAAATACTGTTCTTCAGGGGGTGCCTGGGTGGCTCAGTTGGTTGGGCGACTGCCTTCGGCTCAGGTCATGATCCTGGAGTCCTGGGATCGAGTCCCGCATCGGGCTCCCTGCTCGGCAGGGAGTCTGCTTCTCCCTCTGACCCTCCTCCCTCTCATGCTCTCTGTCTCTCATTCTCTCTTTCTCAAATAAATAAATAAAATCTTTTAAAAAAAAAAAAAATACTGTTCTTCAAGTTCTAGGAGTAAATTAAAAAAGAAAGGAATTTAGTAACAAAGAACTTAAAAGTTCTCTTTAGAATGTAAAATACAGTTTTCTGATGCTGTCACAGGATGGGAAACTAATTTGACCATTTGCAAAGTGTATTCATATTTATTATGGAACATGTATTACTCATGGAAAATTAAGTGGGAGTAGTGAAAACAGAAAGAGTGAGTCTTATAATTTGTTTAAACACAGGTGGTTTTCAAAGTGTGTTCTCTGGACCAGCAGTGTCTGGATCACCTGTGAACTTGTTAAAAGTTCAAACTTATTAGGGGCACTTGGGTGGCTCAGTCGGTTAAGCATCTGCCTTCGGCTTGGGTCATGATCCCGGGGTCCTGGGATCCAGCTTCTCATCAGGCTCCCTGCTTGGTGGTGGGGGGGGGGCTGCTTCTCCCTCTCCCTCTGCCCTTCGCCTCCCCACTTGTACTTTCTTTCTCTCTCTCAAATAAATAAATAAAATCTTTAAAAAAAAAATGAAACGATGATGCAAACAAACTGTATGATACATTCACTTGATAGACATGCACAGTGCTGGTCATCCATTTTTCACAGACAGAAGTACTATAGATAAATATTTGGTTAATAAACATCGTGAAAACATCACTCAGTTTAACTTTTTGTTCAAGGGATTTCCACTTTCTTAAAGGAATTAATAAATAATCATGTTTCTTGATATGAAAAAGTTACAATATGATGAATGTAAGAATGTGATATAGAGGAAGTTTATGATTCATAGTATTTTTCAGTTAACAATAGAATCTTAATGTAATGCAACTTGAACGCAATTTGATGCAACTCTTCCTTTCCTTCTAACTCTACCTAGCCAATAGTTTTAAAATTGCTTCAGCGGCCTTTTAGTCTATTTGATACGTCACCATTAAAAACTCACTGAAAGGCCTAAAAAGACATTTCATATTCTCACCTTAAATAAAATCTCGTGGGAAAGTAGGGCTATAGAGGGGGCCATACTCTCCTGAAATAGGTCTTTGTGTTTGGATTGCTTTATTTTAAAATGTTTTGTGGTAATCATCCCTCTATGGTGTGTATGGGTAGTAGTAAATCTTTTTTAATTACTCCAATTAGTATTTGAAGAAGTTTTTATGAAGATGGTTTGCATTATAGTACAAATAATTTAAATTTTTAAATAATGATAGTATATTATTAAAATTTTTTGTGTTTTTCTTTCAGGAGAGAAATAGAAACAAACAATAACCATATGAAGATGTCCTGTTAGAATTACAACACTAATGATGTAGACTCTGGAAATGCCTAATAAGTCAAAGAAGACATTATTAAAGCTTTTTTTCTGCTTAAGGTGACATCTTTGAACTCTAACACAGAATTGACTCTTCTTGTAATGGTTTTCATCAGCGCATCTGCCCTTATACTCTCACCAAACACACTTGAGAACTGTAACTTTGTCAAGCACTTTCTGTCCTGAAGCTTTTACCAGTATCTGCTGTCTTTTGTAATTATGCATCCTAGCTAAGGCACAGAAGACTGAATGAATGCAAGGATTCATTAACTCTTTGAATTTGTTAAGTACTAACAGTTAACCATTAGAAGTGGTTCAATGATGTAAGAGTCACACTGCTTCAACTTTTTCTTTGTTGTAGTTTTTAAATTGTCAGTTTTTAGCTATTTGACAGATTAAAAGCAAAATAATCATGCCATATTTAGTCCTGGAGTTCAAGTCTAAATGTTTATGTGAAAAATTATTGTAGTAAACTTTTAATATGGCAAAGCAACCTTAAGCTCTATTTTAGCCAAATGAAACATAATCTGAAATTATATTAGAACATTTCCCTTGTCTTCAAACTGTTTGGTGTAACAGAATATTGATATGCAGCTTGGTGGATTTCACCAGTTAATGCACATTCTTCTCCCCTCCTTCCCCCAATAATATGTATACTGAAAAATGTGCATTTGTCTGAGGAATTATTTTGTTTGCTACCACTTAATGAATCTCAAAATTTTGAGTAAATGTACCTCAGTCTAATCAGACTTTTTATGACCTTTATAACTACATTTAAAACCCTTAATTCCTTTTCTGGGTGTTTGCGAGCCTGATTGCTATCATGAAGTAAAAATTTATTACTCTAGGTATTCACTAGCTAAATAAACATAGTTCTTGTTTAGCAAGCATATACTGTTCCTCAACTCTTTTCTCCAGCTTTTGCAGTGTCCTGGCATCCTTAAAATACTTTGAAAATATGGCCTTGATCCATGGGTAAATCAGTATCTAAGTGAATGTGTTGATGTTTTATTGATCAGATCTATATAAATGGGAATACAGCATATATCTGGGTATTCTTATAGTTATCTTTTTAACATCTTATTTTTTTTCATTAATTACATATCAACATTAATTTTGTAACTTGAAACAAATTGATTTTGTATAATTAAATGTGTCAAGCATCTGTATTAATTGATTTGATGGCATAAGGTTATGAAGATAATGTACTGCCCCTTATATTACTGTTCCAAAAGGAGAAAACTATGTAGAAAGATACATTAAGGGTGAAAATAGCAATATAGTAGATTTGAATACCTTGATGTTTTGCATTACTCCATTTATGTTTACATCATGTTTAGAAATGTTTTCATTTACTATGGTCTTTGGTCACTTCAATTCAAAAATTTAGTGACAGATATTTCTTTGAGGCTTTCATTTATATAACTTTTTTGTACAATGTTTTCTTAAATGTACAAATACTGTATTCAAGTGGAAAAAAATACAGTATTTGTAGGTAATCGTAGCTACTTCACAGTTCTTTGGTAGTCCCAGTGTAGTTATATCAGTGTTTACTGAAGGGAACATCAAAATGTTAATGGTATATTACACTATAAAGACTTTCTTAAAGGAAAATTGCACCTATTTTACCTTTTTAAGAGTAAGCCATGAAATCTTGTAACATGTCTCTTAACTATTTATAGTGAAAATTGGCATTTGGGTATAGTCACCATAGCAATGTTCTACATCCCTAAGATTATGTAGGTAGGACATGTCAAAGATGACTGTTGTCACTCTGGAGGTCCTATTAGACAAAACTATAAAGGGGTGACCTTGTAGGACGGGTCTGAATCCTCTCTGAGGTTCTCTTTTTCTTGGTGCTTTATTAGCAACTCTGAATATTTTTATAAAACTAGTTACATTATAAGTGGATTCAAACTTGTTTAATTTACAGTAGGTTTCTATGTAAGAAGTGTCACTCGCTCAGCAAGCAGGCTGATTGCAATAGCAGACTCTGATGTCAGATGTAGTTGAGTAGTCTGCTCATGGTGAGGAGTTACATCCCAGTGCCTTTAACCTGGATTTCTAATATTAAGTGAAATGGGTGCAGCATTCCTTTGGGGAAAAAAAAAAAAACAAAAACAACAAAAAACAAAAAAACTTTTCAAAATTGGTAATTTTTTTCTCATTTAAGTTTTCTTCAGAGCACCTACCTTCTCTTCCTCTTTGGTCTGTCAGTGTATGGCAAAAGTTTTTTTCTCTAAGTGAAATTATTACAGATTGTCTCAGTAGCACAACTAACTAACTATTTCTTAACTGTAGGGACCAAAAGGGAGAGAACCTGGGCTCTACAGCAGGAGACACATCATCAAATGTTGGAATAATCACAAATTAAGACATTATTGACCCAGTAAACTTCTTGCTTAATATTTTTCCAAGATCTGGTTTGAATGTTTCTTATTAAAGTTATCTTATGTGGGTATTTTATTTTGAAAGGTATTATAGTTTGTATATTTAACAGTAAGGGGGAAAATGTAACCAAAATTAGTATTCTTTCTCTATACGTATTGGTACTTGAAGATTCCTTTCAGAAGAAACCCCAGCCTTTTCCTAATTTCGATACTTAATTCCTCATTTTAACTCAAGTGGTCTTTCTAATTCAAAAGCTGTGTTCTTTTTGAATACCATGCATGGGGGTTAAGCTGATGTTAAAACAGTTTGCAATAAAAAAAGAATCAGCTTAAGTCATTTAATCATTTCAAGTGCATTCTGCATCCTATAAAAATAAGTTTGAAAAATTTAAGAGAATTGTGTTTTCATTAAGTTTTGCATATCTTTTGTTATGCCATGTAAATTCCCTTTTTCGTATGATTAAAGAAAGGTTATGATAAAATGATTAGCTCATTTACATTCACTTGTAGCAATTACATGAGAATTTGAATTTTGTCGTGTTTGGGTTTGTTCATTCCTGTGAATGATGGTACAGTTAGGTGAGATTTTCTGTTATGGTACCCAAACTCACCATTTGGTCCTCTTTAATCTTTGAGGGTTTCAATAAAAATTGTTCACTCATATCTGTGTTTTTTCCATTTTATCTTCAAAAATATGTATTGCCTGCCAGAAAACATAACATTTTTGTCTGTCCTATTACGGATTTCCTGATTGACGTTTCTCTCGAGTACAAATAGATTGTATCTCTTGTTTTAGTTGGCCATTTAAATTAAGTGGGGGAATTAAAGAGAGGGAGGATAACAGTTTATCCTAATCTTTATCCGCTCCAGTGAGCTTATTGAATTACATGCTCTTAATACTAAACTTAGAGCAAAAGAGAAAGAGGCCTATTTGTTTTCATGTAACAGGAGGAAGTGGTGGTACCAGCTGTCTAATAACCCTAATCCCCCATTTTTGGTACCAAGGAATGCTTTTCTAACAGTCTGTATGTTATCCTTTGGGATAGATAGAGCTTATGTAGATCGTGATGAATCTGGCTGGTGCATTGATTATTGGCTGGGCTCTAAGGTACTTGTTCTGATGGGGCAAACCAGAGTTCAGTTTTGTGCTGTCAAAACTTTCCAGATGCGTACAGCATTGTTGGCATGTGATTGGGGCACAGTTTAACAGAATCACCCCAGGTGTCCCACACTGGCATCATCAGAAACCTCCTTTTTACTGGTCATTTCCTAAAGGGAGGGTTTGCATCTCATCAGCATATTCGAGGCTACTCATTTATTGTTGGGACCCTACTTCTTACCTGCCTGGCTTTATCTTGCTTAGTGATACTAGGTTTAGTAAGTCTAGTTTAGGAACTAAAATATTCTTGCAGTCAGAAGTTAACAGACCAACCCAAGGCTTTTTAATTACAGTATTTCGAATTGCATAATCTTGAGGTGTATTCTTTTCTCATTCCTCTTGGTGTACTAGTGATAAGTAGAACTATATATCACCTACACGTGGTAGTAACAGCTTAAATAGTTTATTTATAAATACTGCATGAAGTTCAGAATTTGTCTACTCTCTAAGTTGAGTTACCTGTACAGCATTGGGACTAAATGTAAATGAAACACTATTTTTGTAAAACTTAGAATGCAAGGAAGATATAAATGTGAAGTTTGTAACACTGATGGGTTCCTCATCCCTTCTGCCACCCCACTTGCCCGTCAAAAGAATACCCCTTACATAGAATACACTTAGGGATGTAGATATTTGAATGTCATTTAAAAACATTATTGGCTCTATCTGACGTGTCTGCAATCAGAATGGAATTATCGTGTAGGGGAAGATCTTAGAATTGAAAGTTGAAAGACCAGACTTCGAGTTACTTCTAAATGGTAGGTTGACAGTGAGCAAATTTCCTTTGTTTTAGTGCACTTACCAAGAGATTGGTGTAGAATGCATGCAAGGTTCTTTGCCTTTCTCGTTTCATAATTTATGATTTTTTAAGATGATTTTATTTATTTGAGACAGCACAAGGAAAGGCAGAGGGAGAAGCAGACTCCCCGCTGAGCAGGGAGCCCGATGTGAGGCTCGATCCCAGGACCCTGAGATCATGACCTGAGCCAAAGGCAGATGCTTAAGACTGAGCCACCCAGGCGCCCCTATAATTTATGATTTAAATAGCTTTGTACGCTATGACTTACTCTAGCAATGGTGAATATTAGGTCTTTTGAAAATAAATTCGGAAACGAATATAATTTTTAATAGTCCTTTATTTTCAGAATATAAGTAATGAAAATCCCAAATTAGATTTTATTCATTGTATTTGATGGGAATATGCTTCCCTTTAGTGAATTTTGAAGTTCAGTGGTACAAAATCCCCACCTTTTCCATAGTATTGATAAAAAGAGATGAGAATGTGTTCCAAAGAAATCCAAGGTTGGTTTTTTGTTTTTTTTTTCCCATTATACTACCATTTTACATTATCCTTATGGATTTTTTTTTTTAAGTACACTTTTTTTAAGATTTTATTTGTTTGACACAGAGAGAGCGACAGTGAGAGAGGGAACACAAGCAGGGGGAGTGGGAGAGGGAGCAGCAGGCTTCCCGCTGAGCAGGGAGCCTGATGCGGGGCTTGATCCCAGGACCCTGGGATCATGACCTGAGCTGAAGGCAGACGCTTAACGACTGAGCCACCCAGGCGCCCCAGTACATTATTTTTTTTAGAATAGTTTTACAGAAAGGTTGGGAGGACAGTACAGAGCTCCCGTATACCTTGTGCCCAGCTATTCCCTATTAACATCTTATATTTGTAGGGTATGTTTTTTTACAATTAATAGACCAATTTTGATGATACATTATCATCATACTTTTTTGAGATTCTAAAGTTTTACCTAATGTCCACTTTCTAGTCCAGGATGCCATTGAGGATAGCACATTACTTGTAGTTCCATGTCTTCATAGGTTCCTCTTGGCTGTGGTGGCTTCTCAGACTTGTTTTTGATGATCTTGACATTACTGGTCAGATATTTTGTAGATTGTCTCTCTCTAATTATATCTTGTGATTTTCTTAGGATTAGACTGAGGTTATGAGTTTTGGGAAGGGCTATAACCCATAGGGAAATTGCCATTCCCATCACATCATATCGAAGATGCATAGCCCCAACTTACCCTGTTGATGTTGACCTTGGTCACCTGGCCGAGGTAGTGTTAGGTTTCTCTTTCTCCATTGTAAAGTCACTCTTTTCCTCCTTGCCGTACTGTGCTCCTAAAGAATCAGTCTACACTTCAGTGGGCAGTTGTGTTCCCCCTTATCCTTGTAATTTTGAAGAGGAATTATAAGAACATATTTTATTACTACTTAGCCTCATCCCAGCAGGTTGTGTCAATACATTTTCCTTTTTGCTTGTATCATTTTAGAACTCTTTCCACTTTCTCCTTTTTTCAAAACAGTTGTATATTGGAGGAATTCTAATGGAGACTCATACCACTCCCTGAGTTCTAAATTTGTGTATGGCATGATGATTTTTAACAAAGGGATTGAAGATGTATTAAATAAATCTTAATAAAGGAGATTTAGATGATGGCAAAATATCTTGATCTTATGTGTATAAATAAGAACAGATGGTCAAATCTGAACAAATTCAGATTTGGCTGGGTTGAAAGTCCTGAGTTAGGAGCTAAACAGGTTACAGTGGTTCTTTCCATTAAAAAGAAAGAGTGATTTAAACAGCTTGGCATGTCTTTTGATGGAATTCTTTTGAAATAACTTCTGAGGCTGCTGCATAATATTCTGGCAAAAAGCATGGACTTTGGAGGCCTAGAGACCTGTCCTTGAATCCTGGGTCCACTAAACTAGATCCAAGCCTAGATTTTCTCATCAATTAAAAAAATTAAAAATAAAAGAATGAAAATAGACCCTTTTCCAGGAGGATTAAATGAGGTAACATTCAGAAAGTGCTTAGCACAATCCCTGGACCTGTGGCAAACCTTCAAATGTTAACTGTTCTATTCTCTTTTATTTAGAATTTAGAGATTTAGGAGAATTTAGAATTTATTGATTGCCACTGAAGATTTCTCAGGGTAATCTTCACTACTTACATGCAGTTTAGAGATTGTAGAAAACTGATTACTTTAAATTCATGTTTTATTATTGAGATCCTGAGAACAGTCACTTCCTGAATAAAGCTTAAATTATCATTTATCTTTGTTTTGCCAACTTTTGGTTTCCAGAGTTTTAGCTGACTGTCAGCCATGCTTTTTCTAAATAAGTAAAATGTAACAACATAAAATTAGTTTATCTGGCTAGAGCAGAGCAGATGGCAGAACCAAAGGCAAATTAGACTAAAAGGAAAGCAAATATGGGGGAATAGCATAAGAAAACCTATAAACCGGGGCGCCTGGGTGGCTCAGTTGGTTAAGCGACTGCCTTCGGCTCAGGTCATGGTCCTGGAGTCCCGGGATCGAGTCCTGCATCGGCCTCCCTGCTCAGCGGGGAGTCTGCTTCTCCCTCTGACCCTCCTCCCTCTCCTGCTCTCTGTCTCTCAAATAAATAAAATCTTAAAAAAAAAAAAAGAAGAAAAGAAAACCTATAAACAATAGAAGAAAATTGAAGCCAAAGATGAAAATTAGGTCCTAAGAAGAAATTTTTTGCTTTGTTACACACACTCCTTGATATTGATACCATTTAAGTGTATTAGTATCGGATGACAAAGCTAAAACAATTTAGTAATGAGTTTGATGCCCTTTATTCAAGGGAAAATAATCCATGGATTGGGCAGTACTGTGCCTCCCAAGCAGTGGAACATGCTTCAAGAAGGATTTTGGGCAAGTGCCAGTTTTACAGAATGCAATAAGAGGCAACAGGGAAACAGGTCATGCCTGGTTAGTAGGTCCTTTTTCCTAGGGTACGGTGAGCTAGCTAAGGCTGAGTTGGAGGACTGTGACTGGTGTGTGTTCGGTTTCCTTGACAGGTGTTTCAGGTATGAGTGCAGCCTGACTTAAGTGGGTTCAGTTTCCCGATGGCCTGGCCCCCGGGGCAGCCTCCATTTTGTGGGTGCCACTATACAAATTAACTTTATCATTAGTAAATAGTAAAAGCTTCGTCATGAATAGTAACAATTCAGAATGAAAAACACTACTGTGGATGTGTTACCTCCGTGTTTCATCAGCGATGCTGTGCAATTTAGAAGCAAGAGGTATTTGACATCCATGAAACAAGATGGCACTTTTAGCCCTCTCGTACGTATTTGAAAGAAAGATACCTTGAGATAAAATGTTTACAAATACAACTTCAACATAATATCGTTGCATGCTAATAGTGAAGCTGTGATCTCCAACTAAGATACTAAGTGGATTATTTCTGCTTGGGCTCGCTGTATGAGCTGACTTTTGCACTCCTCTGGGAAGCACCCGGTGCTTGGAGCATGCTCGGTTCGCGCATCTCGTGGCTGTTCTGTAGTTTGTCCATGTGTGTATGATGCCCAAGAGTCATCTGTGCTGGGGCGCCTGGGTGGCTCAGTCGTTAAGCGTCTGCCTTCGGCTCAGGTCATGATCCCAGGGTCCTGGGATCGAGTCCCGCATCGGGCTCCCTGCTCGGCGGGGGGTCTGCTTCGTCCTCTGACCCTCCCCCCCTCATGTGCTCTCTGTCTCTCTCATTCTGTCTCAAATAAATAAATAAATAAATAAATAAATAAAATCTTTTTTTAAAAAAAAAGAAAGGCTTTTGATACTGTGTACAAACCAGAAGAAGTGTGAAGAATGGCTCATAAGAATCTACTACATAGACAGTACCCAAAACTAATGTGATGAAGAATTCCATATAGATTCAGCCTGGATATACTTTAGGGATTAATTTAAAATTCCAGAGAGCAGAAAATTTGACAATAGGAAAAAAAAGATACATTCTAGAAAAATATATACAAAGGCCCATGACGGACCTGCAGAGGAATGCCATAGTACTCCCACTAAAAATAGTGCTTGTAGGGGCACCTGGGTGGCTCAGTCGTTAAGCGTCTGCCTTCGGCTCAGGTCATGATCTCAGGGTTCTGGGATCGAGCCCCGCATCGGGCTCCCTGCTCAGCGGGAAGCCTGCTTCTCCCTCTCCCACTCCCCCTGCTTGTGTTCCCTCTCTAGCTGTCTCTCTCTCTCTCTGTCAAATAAATAAAATAAAATCTTTAAAAAAAAAAAAAAGTCATCTATGCTGCTTTCTGCACTCGTTGCTTCCAGTTGTACTTGTTTCTTTTATTATGAGATTTAAACATGTAAACTGATAAAATGTGACAACGAGTTGTTTCTATGAAAACTGAATTGACGGCTTTGGAAATACTTGATAGAGGTGAGTTGTCTAATTAGGTATAGATCAGAAAACTGTAAATACTTGTCAGCAAAGTCAGAAAAATGTGCAAGTTTGCACATAGTGTGCGAGTGTATTTTCAGTTCTCACTCCCGTGGGAAACCTTAGGCGATTAAAGGTGAGGCATGGTTCATAGAAGAAAGACATCAACGAACTTGCATCACCAGATTCCGAATCAAAGAAAAAGTCTTGGACGTATAGCAAATAATTGGTGAATTAAAGTCTACGTCTCTTAAATTAAAATGCTTAAAGTTTGTATCACGTCTTATGAATCCATTCCTTAACCAACATCGATTTCATTATTTAACACTGTTCGTTTTTAAGATTTTAACCTAAACTATTCTTTTAAAGTCCAAAACCTTTTCTCCCCTCTGCATTACACAGGTTAACCGTTTTCTGCATGTGGCTGCATGTGTACGTGTGTGATGATAATCTGTTACGATATCTTGGCAAATAAATTTAATAAAGAGAAAGAAGTATTCATACCACTTAGAAAATGTAATGTGCTAGCACTTATGTATTTATTTCAAATATCTAAAGTGTAAGAAATGTTTTCTGTATGAAATGCTGGAGAGAAGACATACACCCAGAATAATTACTGGTATCTACATTTACAGCCGCAGAAACCTTGTTCAAGTCTTGGAAATTGCTTTGAGTAAACCACTTCTCTTTTGGAAAGAAAGGCACATGTTTCATTTCTAAGAGCTTATAGAAACTGGTGGTTTCTCCCCCATTACTCCCTTTTAATAAGGGAAAAAAAAAAAAAAAGGAAGAGGAAGTAAGCCATTAAATAGTTATTTTGGAATTATGTAGCCTAGGCTTTCCAGATAGGCTTGTTTTCTTCGTTTTGATTTTGTTTGTTAATTTTTACTGCTGTCCAGGCAATATTTGAAAGGTCACACATTAAAAACAAACGAAAAACCAATGGAATTCTTTCCTATAGCATATAATTGAAGAAATAAACTACTTATTCACATTAGTATTTATTTTCAACCGGATTAAAAAGATTTTACAGAAGACCCTTTGAACAGCTTTCTCACAAAGGTTCAAATTTTAAAAAGACCCATCAATACCAAGTTTTACTCAACATGTAGGTACCTGTCTTCTTTAGTTCATGTTTATAGTTGGGTGAGGAAACTCTTGCATTCATAGTGAGGTCTTAAAGTAGTGTTATTGTGTTATTGTGTATTGTGTATCTTTTTTTACACCATTCAGGAGTTTTGCACAGGCCAACAGTAGACACACAGATTCTTCCTACCTTCGAGTGGTTTTTGAATGGTTTTGATACCTGGATCTACCTCCCAGTACTTAGTGGACTCTCCTAATTTATTAATAATAAAACTACCACCAATATAAATGTCCTATTTGTAATGTACAATATTCATAATATATAATATTAATAATGTCAAATCTATTAACAGGTTGGGCAGCAGTACTCAAAACATTTTAGTCTCAGGACCCCGTTACACACAAATTATTGAGGAACCCAAAGAGCTTTTGTTCATGCGGGTTGTATCTGTTGATAGTCACCATACTGAAGTTAAAACTGAAACATTGTAAAGTAACTGGATTTTCATCTTTCTTGTGTTCGGTCTTTGCAGTATCACTTTCCATGTAATCCTCTGGAAAACTGGACTTGTGCCCTCCTGAGAGATGAGAGGAAAAGTCTTAGTATGATTATGAATATACATTGGACTCTGCAGACCCCTCTGGGGCACACTTTGTTGATGGACTGGGGGTGTACATACTCTGCTGTGTGAATGGGTATCCTTAACAAGATCTGTCGAACCACTTCTTGAGTTGTCTTGGCAACTCCCCTTGGCAACCATACACACTCCCAGGCCCCCTTACCTTCCTGCAGGTGCACACCAGTCTTCTTCCTTTTTGATCTATGAACATAAAGTCAAAATCACATTTCAGCAGATTCGTTACAAGGGATCTATTGATTCGTTAGCTTTTGTCATCGCTGAACTTTTTTAACTTCATATTTGCTCACCTTATCTGATACTTTATTGCCTATAAAAATAAGAACAGGAATGGTTTAACCAGAAGTTAGTTTTGATTTGTGCCATGAAATTAGTATGGATACGTATGTATGCGTAAGGAGCTTTTATGAGGATACTTGTGTCTGAAGGGAAGTGTTGGTTTTTATCCTGGGTCTTCCTTACTTGTCTCCCTAAGCCCCGCCCTCCCACTCAGTCAGCATTCCCTCACCGCCCTTGGCCTCTGCACTTCTTCCCGTGCCACTGACTTAACTGACCACACGTCAAGCAAAGGCCGTGGTAACCAGAGCCAGAGAAATTGCCGAGTAATCAGTGATTGCTGTCTCCACTTTCCTCAGCTGTGTTTTCATTCCTATTTGTTAGGCAGCCTGGGTCCCCGCTGGGGTCCCTGCCTTCTTTCTGCCTTGTCACTTCTGCTCCAGCCACAATGGCTTTCTTGTCCCCCCACAAACCCAAGATTCACTGCTACCTCCAAGTTTTTCTGTCCTCTGCCTGTATTGGATATTTTCTCTCTTCTCTGCTACAAGAACTTTCAGAGAGTAAGTCCCTCATCACCGTATCTGAAGTAGTTACTCTGTTACCCTATTCTCTTACCTCCTATTTTCTTCCTAGAACTTATCTAAAGTTTTCTCTGTATGGTCTTTGTTCTGTAAAGTGTGACATTCATGAGGTTAAGGGACTGTGTCTTCTTTATTGCCATAAATGCTGCCTAGCACAGAAAGTGCTCAAGAGCTGCTGAATGAGTCAGGCACTCCTCCAAGCCTGTTCTTAGATTGAGGGAGGCCACCATGGCCATCACTGCTGCAGTGGTGACCTTCATTGCTTGGGAACCAGAAGTCAGCCTCTGAACTGGGGAGGCACAGAGTAGGAGAAAATTGGTGCTGCTAATTACTGCTTGAAAAACAGCTATGTGACATTCATTTTCCTTATCAAGGAGGAAGTAGGCTGCTGAAACATCCCCATTTACCTTCAGTATTCTCTTTAACTGCTTTGGAGATCTGCCTCCTTCCTTCCTTCCTTCCTTCCTTCCTTCCTTCCTTCCTTCCTTCCTTCCTTCCTTCC